>NC_136490.1:62911057-63476057 GCF_053919585.1 Euprymna scolopes
AGCTCTTGGTGAACCGTCCCCCTAAGTAATCCAATTTACAAAATTTCCACTACTTACGATTACTACGCTATAATCCCATTGACTACTGTACACCCATTAACCCTTATCCTCGAGTGACCTCCCGGCCTTGATAAGTAGTGACTCCTATGTAAAAAAAAAAAAAAATTTTTAAATTCCAAATATTAACTAACATTTTTGAAATTTCAAAATATTTATGTAACTTCTTTTTTTTTGATGTCATATAGACTTACCGTCATTTCTCACTTTCACGTATTTACATTCCTCCCACCACTATTTTTATCATTTTCCTTTTTTTCTCACCATCTAAAACATTCAATTAGAACTGAAATATGTACACGGTAAAAAAGCAAGCAAGATAACAGAGTATCAGTACTAAATATTTAATAATATTCTAGATCTGTTTCTGACCACAGTTCCTGATGATTGTATAACGAATGCTCACAGCCCACTTTGGAACGCTGATCATGCAGTGATAATGGTTAAAATCTCCCTAAACTCTAGAGCCAAAACTGAAGAGCCACTGCTCAAAACAATGAGATATTACAAAAAGGCTGACTGAGAAGCCATCAGGGATCTCAGAGATGCCCCATGAGGAAATATCTTTTCTCTTCCTGCTGAACAGTGCGCAAATGAGACCACTGAATGGTTCAAAACGGCAATTGAAGCACATACTCCCACGCAGAAATTTTATAGCAAGCTCCACTCTCCCCAATGGTTTCCTTCTACTCGTGCAGCTGCCATTATGCAAATGCAGCATGTGTACCACAGATTTAACTGACATAAGTCCAGTTCAAATAGACAGAAGTATATAGAAGCTAGGAGTAACTGTAAGAAAGAAATAGCGACAGCTAAGAGAGAATTTACTGAACCACCAAAAAATGCATCGAAGCACAGAAATTAAGAACCCGTGATTTCTGGAAAATCTCCAACAGCGTAATAAATAATGGGCAATCAACAATTCCCCCACTATCCAACAATCATGAAGTTGTTTGCTCTGCAACTGAGAAGGCTAACATGCTTGCCAGTCGGTTTGCCTCCAACTCTGGATATATAAACACTGGACCCTGTTAACCACTCCCTCCCTGATTTTCCTTTGCGAACAGACATCACACTACGCAATCTGAAAATGACCTCTTCTCGGGTGCATGCTATCATAAAAAATCTTGACACTGCAAAAGCATGTGGACCTGATCTCATCCTGGCTGTGCTATTAAAAAAATGCCCCACCAAAGTAGCTCCAGTTCTCTCCAAACTTGACAACAAATGCCTGAATGAATCTTGCTTTTCTGACTGCTGGAAACTGCACCTGTGGTACCAGTTTTCAAGAATTCCCCATCTGGCATCAATTGGGATGGATGGCTTGCGTCTGGGAGAGGCTCCGTGTTTTTATAAGCTTCTGGGTTTGACCTTTACTCCTGCTCTGAAATGGAACACGTACATCAAGTCTGTTGCCAAGGTCGCTGGAAAGATGGTGGGATCCTACTACCGCTCCAGAAGATATCTCACTACTGATGCAATTCTCTATCTATATAAAAGCCAAGTACGTCCAAGGATGGAATACTGCTGCCATATCTGGGCAGGAGCTGCTAAAAACAGCCTATCCTGCCTTGACAGAGTACAAAATAGACTTTGTGGCTTAGTGGGGGATACCCTTTTCTCTACCCTGCAACCTCTCTCCCACAGAAGAGATGTTGCGAGCCTATCCTTGTTTTATCATTATTTCCATGGCAGGTGCTCGTCTGAACTCCAATCTCTGGTCCCCCCTCGCCAATCTTTCACGAAAAACACCCGTCTAGTTGAATCCACTGTGAAAAGTTTCCCCCCATTCTTTATCTGTGCCTAAATCAAAACGTGGATTCCATGAACAAAGCTTCTTTCTTAGAACTGCACGCCTGTGGAACTCTGTTCCGTCTGCCTGCTTCCCACCGGACTACAACTTGGATGTCTTCAAGTCCAATGTTAACAAATTCCTAATGAACCGCCCCCTTAAGTAAACACTTCATCAAATCTCCACACTAACGTACTGTACTTGCAATAACCCTTATCCTTGAGTGGCTTCCGGGCCTTGATAAGTGGTGACCACCGTGTAAAAAAAAAAAAAATTCTGGCAAAAGAACTGACCCAGTAAATTATCACCCCATTAGCCTCCTCCCACTTTTCACCAACATATTTGAGTCCATAATTAACCAAGCTGTAGTCCATCACCTTACAGATGCTAAACTTCTGACTGACCAACAATATGGATTTAGGCAAGCCCGTTTCACAATAGATATCCTAACTGTAATCTTTGAACATATATACCATTCACTGAACAAGGCAGGGGAAGGTAGAGCGGTAGCTCTAGATATATCTAAGGCTCTTGATAGGGTATGGCATGAAGGTCTTCTCAGAAAAATCAGATCATATGGTATCACTGGACAAATACTCGACATAATTAAATCATTCCTAGATAAGAGAAAAATCCAGGTTGTCCTCGACAGCCGTACATCTAAACAATACGATATAAATGCGGGAGTGCCTCAGGGCTCTATCCTTAGACTTTTATTATTCCTAATATTCATAAATGACCTCCCTGAAAAAATTGTCTCTGAGATGGGTATATATGCTGATGACACCACACTCTATAACAGGCACGACAGGAAAACAAATGCACACATATCTAAGGAAATGGCAGAAACACTAGAGGATGACCTCCAATCTGTAGTAGAATGGGGACAAAAATGGATGATCACATTCAATGCTGCCAAGACTAAACTTGTTTCCTTCAATAATTACAAGAAACCTTTTCTACCACCAATAGCAATGGCCAAAGACTCTTTATCTGAAAGTACTTCTTTTAAACTCCTTGGTCTAACATTAACAGGAAACATGAGTTGGAACAATTACATTAAGAGCATTGCCAAGACCGCTGTGAAGAAGGTAGGCTCTCTCTAGAAAGCTACTAACGCCCGAAAGTATACTGTACCTCTAATAAGGCCACCATTCACCCATGTATGGAGTATTGTTGTCATATTTGGGCTGGTGCATCTGCTACTAGTCTCTCGCTCCTAGACAAGGTTCAAAAGAGAGTCACCAACCTGATAGGTCCTGAACTGTCATCTAAGCTTCAGTCTCTGTCCCATCGACAAAATGTTGCATCCCTCTGCCTTTTCTACAAGTATTTTAATGGTGAATGCTCTGACGAACTGCAAGCACTTGTACCCCCTCAATGCAAATACCCGACAAACCGGACAAGCAGCTAAATTCCACCCCTACACAGTAGAGATCCCTAGATGTAGGAGAGCTTTTTACTCCAGTAGTTTCTTCCCCAGAACTGCTAGACTTTGGAATTCCCTTCTGGGTTCCTGCTTCCCCAACTGTACTGACATGCAGTGTAACGTGAACAGATATCTTACTGCCCAACTCCCTACATAGTACCCCTGTAGCTCAGGTTCCTGATAGTAGCCCCCTACATCAAAGTGGCAATGTGCCTTGTTTGGGGTGAAAATGCACTGAAAAAATGAATAATATATACAGGCCCATCGAGTCACGGATCAAGTAGTAATTCATATTTTAAGCAACACAAGTTAATATAAAAAGAATTCAGTACTTATGCCGAATACGGACTGCGCTGAAATAATAACGTTTAAACACATTCTTAACATGCGGGGGGGGGGGGGGGGGCTTTGTAACTATTCTGTACTTTCACCTAACAATTTAATAAACCAAATGATACCATAAAACTAGAATTTAATTTGAAAATCCTATCAAAAAAATAAAAAAATAAGGTACTTGTTTAGTTTAATTAAGACATTAAAAAATGAAAATATTGAAATAAAAATTATATTGTACGTACCTGTTATGGAATAAAGTTCTCATAAAAAATTTCACTTAATTTGATGAAGTAGTTTTTTGTTTTTTTTCAGATGAAAATCAATTTTTTATGAGATTGATCGTATCCCGTCCATTTTACCTATTTCGTGGATGAGGAGGGGAGGGGCGCTAGGGGAGATAACTCCAATTACCACTTAAAGTTTGTCAAAATTTGATGAGATTATTTTGAAACATGAGCAGAAAAAATACCTAGATAAATATTTTAGTTTTTTTCACTTATTTTACAGAGTTTCTCTTTTTAGTTTTTAAAATCCTTTTTCATTTTGTCCTTTTTTGTTTAAAGGCACCCCTACTCCTCTTCCACGAAATAAGCAAGCTGGCCGTGAGATGATTGATTTCATTAAAATTTGATTTTCCTCTTTAAAATAAAAAAAAAAAAAACTACTTGATCAAATTAAGTCAATTTTTTTTATGATAATTTAATTCCATAACGGGTACGTACAATATATTTTTTCTTTTTATTTAAATATTTTCATTTTTTAACGTCTTGATTAAACTAAACAAGTATGAAAAATAGCTTGGTCTGCCCAAAACTGCAAGCTATTTTATCATTCAATTTTTTAGATTTCGATTTTTGCAGCAGGAAATATGGAGACTTGAAGGTTTGTTTCAAATAAGGACACTGGAACAATATTTTCAAGAGTGGAGGGAGGTTCCAAAAAAGGGAGAGAAAGTGAAATAAGGAGAGAGGAAGTGGTGAACAGAAGTAGGAAAAAAAAAAAAGAAAGAAATTCCTCCCCTCTTACACCTCCAAAATGTGTTATTCAGTTTTTGAGGCAAGAGGAACCGGGAGAGGGGGGGGGGATTCTGATTATCTGATTATTGATTATGAGCCACATTTTCAGATTATCAAAGAAACAAAAAAATTTGACAAAATTACTTGCTCAATTTTTGGTTGTGGGATGACGGAGGGGCACGTCGGCAATTTTCTAGGTATGTTTTTACCGTAAAATTACCATTGACTAGATTTTTTACCCCCTCCCCCTACCTGTAACCTTTTAGGAATTTCAGGCATTTTACGTTAAACTAGCAAACTGACCACCTAAGAATTAATCATGATAAGTTTATCAAGAAATGATAATTAAAAAAAAAATTAGTGTGCAGAAGGCCAGAGAAATAAGTTGGCCGAAATGACATGAAACAACAACTAATAAAGATGAGAATAATGGTCCGCAGTAAATAAATTAATATAAATAATACTCATCTCAATAATGAATTCCAATTAAAAATAATATGTATGTAATTAAATTCTTTTAGAAAAAAAAAAAAAAAAAATCAATAATGAAGATGATCCAATGAAAAATTTCCAGGGTAATATGAACTAGGAGATGGAGGAGAGTTTTAAATTAGGAACTCAGTTTAGGAGCACATTTAGACCAGGATCAAATTCTGTTATGTTTCAGGAACCCATTTTCCCTTTAAAGACGTGGGTGGGAGTATGGTTGGTAGCCTAAAGCATTCTAACAAAAAAATGCTGACAGTGCGGATCATGGTTATTTTGTGCCCTCTTTTTAAGTAGCAAGCTGAATCCTCATTATAAACTAACCTTATGCCTAACCGTGCCGTTATAATAGACAGATAATATTCTATTTTTCAAAAAGAAGTTTAATACTATGTCCATTTATCGCCGAAAATGGAGACGCCATTTTTTTCAGGCATCTGTCATCAGAATCCGGAGAAATTAGTATTTTAAACTATGACTGAAGCATGAAATAAATGGGAAAACAAACTAGATAATGATTACTTCCAAAAAGAACTAATTACTACATGCCCCAGTGTAGTATAACCCCCCTCCTCCACCAAACTCTCCATGTTAAGAACAGCTGTTTCAGGCGCCCCTATCATTCCAAAGAACTAGCTGTGTAAGCATTTTGCAATATTTTTCAATAATTATTTTAAAAAAAAATTCTTTACAATCAATTTTTATTTAAAATTAAGAAATTATTTTCTAAAATATTTTGTTTATATATGTTTACATTTTGTTTTTAAGTAAAATTAAGAAATTAATTTAAAAAATATTGTTTATATCCATCTTCATTCAAAAGAGTTACTTTTCAGTAACTTCACCGGTTGTTAACCTAAATTTTCTGAATGTCATAAGGAGGCTCGTCTGCCGGACCTATTTATCTAAGCTTCACCGATTTTTGTTATGATTTTATGTTTTTTTTTTTTCAGAGTTTATGTAATTATTAACAGGAAAATTGGTGAAAGTCAAAATGGAATCCGCGCTATTTTTAAATATTATTTTCAAGTTTAATTAAAGTTTTACGATACCCTTTTTTCTTATTGTTTTTGTATTCTTTTGCTATTTTTATTTTTTATTTTTTGGGGGCCGGATATAACAAATAAACAAAATGAAAGCAAAGCAGAGCAAAACAAAAATAATTTGGTGCTTATGCACTTATGTTACCGTTATTTCTTTTTTTAATGGTTTAAGTGCCTCGCCCAATGTTCGAAGAGTTTCTAATTGTTTTTTAAAGGAAAATTGGTGAAAGTCAAAATTAGCACTTGTGGCGATAAACAAAAAGCTTCAGTGTGTACGTACCTCTCATGGAATGTCGTAGATCGAAACAGTGAAATGTTATTTGGTACAAGTGCATTTATTGATCCGCACTATTTTTAAATAGTACTTTCAAGTTTAATTAAAGTTTTACAATACCTGTTCTTATTAAATTGTTAGGTGAAAGTACCCTCACTATTTTAAAATAGTATTTGCAAGTTTAATTAAAGTTTTATGATAGCTGTTTTTATTAAATTGTTAGGTGAAAGTACAGAATAGGTACACAACACCCTCCCGTCCCCATATTAATAATGGCTTTCTAAATAATGTCATTATTTCAGCACGGCTCAATAAGTGTATGAGTATCTTTTATTTTCTTGAATAAAATAAAAACTACTTAACGAGAACACTGTTTTTGTTTTAATAATTATTTTTTATTCAAAAATAAAAATTTCAATTGTTCAAAATGTTTTTTTCCCAAAGCTTATTGGGATTTTTTTTTTTAATTACCATATTTTTCATGCACATGTTCTAAAAATGTTTAAAAATTATCTAATATTTTTTCACCTTTCATGTTATATGTCTCTCTATAAATGGCCTCATCGACATGATCCCGATATGTATTTCAGTCTTCTTTTAATATGAGACAAGTAGGCTTCAAACACACGTAGGTGCAAACACCAATAAGCGGATCCACAAAATTTTGTGAATGGTTTACAGTCCAGTGAACATAATTAAACTTGAAAATAATATTTAAAAGTAGCGCGGATTCCATTTTGACTTTCACCAATTTTCCTGTTAATAATTATATAAACTAAATAAAAAATATACCCCCACCATGAAAAAAAAACAAAAACAAAACAAAAAAACAAAAAAAAAACAGATAAAATCATAACAAAAATCATGCGCAAATTTCAAGCCAAAATAAATTTAAAAAAAAAACAAAAAAAACTCGGTCACATATGCAAAAATTCTTTCCTTGTAAAAATAATAACTTCTCTCTCAGTCGAACAACATACAAAATCCGATGTGTATTTCGCTACAGGGGTAGCATTGTTGCACACCGCCCTTTTTCTTTATCTTTTTTAATATATAAAATAACTCCTGAAATTGATTGTAATTAATTTCATGGTGCATGTTTAATTCATGGTTAAAATATTTGTTTTTACTTTTATCTTCAATGAAAGAAATTTTATGAAAAAAATCAAATCGTTTTCGAAATTCCATTAATTGTATTTCCAATTTTTCGCTGTACCACAATTTTTGCTACACAAAAACTTTTGATTATATAATGGTATATTTCAAAACAACAATTCCATGGGAATCAGAATCGTACCTAGTATCGGAATCGTTAATCAACATTTTTCTGGAATCGGAAAAAATTTAGGAATCGTCCCAACACTAGTTCTATCCCAACTATCATCAATGGACCTGCGGTAATCTTGTCAGCATCGGACAAAGCCAAATTCTTTGCCAAAAGCTTTGCAGCTAATTCTACCCTATGTGATCAGGGCCGCCAACCACCTGTATTTCCTCCTGTGTCTGAAAACATGTTAAACGATTTACAAATATCAGTGCATGATGTTGCCGAGCTTATCAAAAACCTTGATTCCAGTAAAGCAGCTGGCCCTGATGGCATTCCTATTATAGTGCTAAAAAAGTTTCAACCAGAACTAGCCCCTACACTTACAAAGCTATTTAAGTGCTGTCTTAAGGAGAAATGTTTCCCAACACCCTGGAAAACCATACCAGTATGTCTCACATTTAAAAATTCAGGTAATCGCTCATCTCCCTCTCAATACAGACCAATTAGTCTCCTGTGTCATGAGTAAGTTGCTGGAATCTGTGTTAAATAAAGAAGTAGTCAACCACCTCAGCAAAAATAACCTCCTTAGTGATATTCAATATGGTTTCCGTTCTGCTAGATTTACAGCAGATGTGCTAATGGTTATATCTCACAGTATCAGTGAATCTCTTGATGGAGGCTTTTGATAAGGTACAGGCCTTTGATAAGGTATAGCATAAAGGTCTACTCCACAAAATCTCCAGCTATTAAATCATTTCTTTCTTATAGGTTGATGGGCAGAAATCAGAAGCTCACAGTATTAATGCTGGAGTCCCTCAGGGGTCCATCCTGGGCCCAACTCTACATCAATGATCTTCCAAATAACATCCTAAAATCATTTGTGGACATTTATGCTAATGACACTACCATGGCAACACTTCAAAGGCTGTAAACGACCAAGTATCTTGATCATGTGGTGCAATGGAGAAAGAGATGGCCTGTTAATTTTAATGCATCTAAAACCAAGCTTCTACCTTTACATCATCAACACTCTGATCCCCATCTAGCATCAATCAAAATGAATGGCTCATCTTGAGGAGGCTTCATGTTTTGACAAACTTCTAGGTCTGACCTTTACTCCTGGTCTGAAATGGAACATGTACATCAAATCTGTTGGCAGGGCTACTAGGAAAATGGTAGGATCGTTCTACTGCTCCAGTAGATATCTCACTGCTGACGCAATTCTCTACCTGTATACATTCAAGGATGGAGTACTCTTGCCACATCTGGGCAGGGGCTGCCAGAGGCAATTTATCCTGCCTTGACAAAGTGCATAATAAACTTTGTAGACTAGTGGGGGGTGCTCTTTTCTTTTCCCTTGCAACCTCTTTCTCACAGAAGAGACGTTGCAAGCCTGTCTCTGCTTTATCGCTATTTTCATGGCAAGTGCTCATCTGAGCTCCAATCTATGGTCCCTCGTCCTGACTTTCACGAAAAACACTTGTCTAGTTGAACCCACTATCAATAATTTCCTCTACTCTTTATCTGTGCCTAAACCTAAACATAGATTCCATGAACAAAGTTTCTTTCTTAGAACTGCATGTCTGAGGAACTCTGTTCTGTTTTCCTGCTTTCAAACTGACTACAATATGGTCGTCTTCAAGTCCAATGTGTCTTGATGAGCCGCTAGGTGTATCAGAATTTTTGGGGAATTTTTGACACCCCCAACAGAAAACTGCGAATAAAATATAAAAAACTCGTAATTTATCTTTGTAAAGTGGGTTGTTTATTTTCTGTATGGAATATACTTCCAAAATAAACTATTAAAGTTGTTTAAAAATATAATAGAAATATTATTTTTTATTTAAAAAAAAAAACAGCATTTAAAATTGCCGGTACACGTTCAACCAGCCATTTTTTTAACTATGAAATCAACTGAATTTTATGAGTGAAATTTTTTTCAATTTTTAAACTTTAAAAATCTATCAAAATTTTTCTATTGGTTCACACTTTTTTTTACAATATTTTCAGGGTCAATGTGAAATTTTATGCTCTTTCCAATAAACCAAATATAATATTTTAGAGAAACGTTTTTAAATTCACCCCACCCCATTTTGAAATGTCTATTAAAATTTAATTAATTTACTCACCAAAGTTTTATTTTATTACATTTTTTTTTTATAACATTTTCACCCCAAACAAGGCATATTGCCACTTTGTTGTAGGGGGTTATTATCAGGGACATGGGCATCAGGGGTACTGTGTAGGGAGTTGAGCAGCAAGATGTCGGTTCATGTTGCACTTGAACTTCTGCAGGTCAGTACAGTTGGGGAAGCAGGGTCCCGGCAGGGAATTCCAAAGTCTAGCTGTCCTGGGGAAGAAACTACTGGAGTTGAAGGCTCTCTTACATCTAGGGATCTCTACTGTGAAGGGGTGGAATTTAGCTGCTTGCCGGATTTGTCAGAGGTATTTACGTCGAGAGGGTACAAGTGCTTGCAGTTCGTCAGAGCATTCACTGTTCAAATACTTGTAGAAAAGACAGAGGGATGCAACATTTCGTAGATGGGGCAGGGGCTGAAGTTTAGATGACAGTTCAGGACCTATCAGACTGACGACTCTCTTTTGAACCTTGTCTAGGAGCGAGAGACTTGTAGCAGATGCACCACTCCAAATATGACAACAATACTCCATACATGGGTGAATGGTGGCCTTATAGAGGTATAAGATACTTTCGGGCATTAGTATCTTTCTAGCATGGTAGAGAGAACATACCTTCTTCGCAACGGTTCTGGCGATACTCACAATGTAATTGTTCCAACTCATGTTTCCTGAGAGCGTTAGGCCGAGGAGTTTAAAGGATGTACTTTCAGATAAAGAGTCATTGGCCATTGCTATTGGTGGTAGAGAAGGTTTCTTGTAATTATTGAAGGAAACAAGTTTAGTCTTGGCAGCATTGAATGTGACCATCCATTTATGTCCCCATTCTACTACAGATCGGAGGTCATCCTCTAGTGCTTCTGCCATTTCCTTAGATATGTGTTCATTTGTTTTCCTGTTGTGTCTGTTATAGAGTGTGGTGTCATCAGTATATATACCCATCTCATAGGCAATTTTGTCAGGGAGGTCATTTATGAATATTAGGAATAACAGACGTCCCAGCATGGACCCCTGAGGCACTCCTGCATTTATATCGTATTGTTTAGATGTATGACCGTTGAGGACAATTGGATTTTTCTCTTATCTAAGAAGGATTTAATTATGCCAAGTATTCTTCCAGTGATACCATATGATCTGATTTTCCTGAGAAGACCTTCATGCCATACCCTCTCAAAAGCCTTAGATATAACTAGAGCTACCACTCTACCCTGCGCCGCTTTGTCCAGTGACTGGTATATACGTTCTGAGATTACAGTTAGGATGTCTGCTGTGGAACAGGCTTGTCTAAATCCATATTGTTGGTCAGTCAGAAGTTTAGCATCTGTAAGGTGATGGACTACAGCTTGGTTAATTATTGTTTCAAATATTTTGGCGAAAAGTGGGAGGAGGCTAATGGGGCGATAATTTACTGGGTCAGTTCTTTTGCCAGAATTCTTGAAAACTGGTACTACAGAAGCAGTTTTCCAGCAGGCAGGAAAGCAAGATTCATTAAGGTATTTGTTGTAAAGTTTGGAGAGAACTGGAGCTACTTCGGCGGAGCACTTTTTTAATAGAACAGCCGGGGTGAGATCAGGTCCACATGCTTTTGCAGTGTCAAGATTTCTTATGATAGCATGCACCTGAGAAGGGGTGATTTTCAGATCGTCTAGTCTGGCGTCTGTCCACAAAGGAAAGTCAGGGAGGAGGTGGTTAGCAGGGTCCAGTGTAGAGTTGGAGGCAAACCGACTGGCAAGCATGCTAGCCATCTCAGTTGCAGAGCAAACATCTTCATGATTGTTGGATAGTGGAGGGGGGATTGTTGATTGTCCAATATTTACTACACTGTTGTAGATTTTCCAGAAGTCGCGGGTTCCTAATTTCTTTGCTTCGATACATTTTTGGGTGGTTTCAGTAAATTCTCTCTTAGCTGTCACTATATCTTTCTTACAGTTACTTCTGGCTTCTATATACTTCTGCCTGTTTGAACTGGACTTATGTCAGTTAAATCTGCGGTACGCATGCTGCTTTTGCGCGATGGCAGCTTCACAAGTAGAAGTAAACCATTGGGGAGAGTGGGGCTTGCTATAAAATTTCCGTGTGGGAACATGTACTTCAATTGCCGTTTTGAACCATTCAGTGGTCTCATTTGTGCACTGTTCAGCAGGAAGTAAAAAGATATTTTGCATGGGGCGTTTCTAATGAAATCCCTGATGGTTTCCCAGTCAGCCTTTCTATAATATCTCGTTGTTTTGAGCAGTGGCTCTTTAGTTTTGGCTCTAAAGTTTAGGGCTATTTCAACTATTACCACTGCATGATCAGCGTTCCCAAGTGGGCTGTCGGCATTTGTTATACAATCATCGAGAACTGTGGTCAGAAACAGATCTAGAAGTGATGTGTGTTGTTAACGGGTTGGAAACGTAACCATCTGTGATAGGGAATGAGATATAGAGAAGTTATATGTAGTCATACGAGCTGCGTCTCTGTGAGTAGAAAATCCAAGCCAGTTGCTGTGGTGGACATTGAAGTCACCAAACACATGCACTTGTGCACTAGTGTTGAGGGAAAGTGCTGTATCTATGCTGTCAGAGACTTTGTTTATTAGGGTACAGTCCTGGGTCAAGGGAGAGCGGTAGAGAAAATAAAAGTAGCTCATATTATGTTGCATGTTAAGTGTAAAGCACATAAAGGCTTGATCGTTCGATTCTAGTTTAGTTTCTCTAGTCAAGGGGAGGGTGTTCCGAATATATACTCCAAGCCCGTGCATATGTCTGTCAGAGTCCTTACGGCAGAGTGGGAGATATCCAAACATGTTAAAGTAGTTAGAGGGGATGGAGGAGTGTAGGTTAGTCTCACTTAGTGCTAAGATATTCGGGGTGTTTGTTAGGAGAAATGCTTTGACATCATTTAAATTAGTTCTAAGCCCACAGATGTTCATAAATGCAAAACTCAAGGGAGAAGGCAGGTTGGTTTTGTTTGAGTTTGGGCCTGGTTTTAGCGTAATTTTTTTATTGTATTGTCATTTTTTTTTTAAAGAGTTTCAATTTTGGTAAGGGATGCTGAACAAGTGGTTATGCAGAATACCAGACATGCAACACAAGCAGACTATCAGTTGTCCTGCCATCTACTAGGATTGTGGCCTCGGGATAGCCCACCGGGGATGAGTGCAGGGTCCCTTTCCATGCGCGACATGGCACTACAAACAACCCAATATTATACAAATGTTGTTGGAGCAGTCGCTCTAATCGCTACGAAAGAGTTAGGGCTCCTGTATTACCAGTCGGGAACAGCAGCCAGGAACTGTCTATCCGGTACCCTCAACCCATCAGACGATGGTCAACCCAATCTACTTTCACTGGCATTATGGCATTCAAGCACTCTCAAGTGCCCAGTTTAGGGGATGGAATGTGTCGGGAGTGGGGAAAACGGCATTCATTGCCCTAGTCAGGAAACAAGATCGACTACTGAAGGTCTGTCGACTTCCTGTCATTCGACCCCTATGCCTAGCTAATAGGCAAAGAAGGAGTATGGAAGCTGGACGATAGACAGTGCCTATCTATTCATTAAGCAGTTTAGGTTTGCAGACCAGTAATTTGTTCGAGTCACCAGCTCTAGGAAGGTTGTCATCCAAGACTGGAGAGGCCTTCCTCCCCTTAGGTTTAGCTTCAGAGTTTTCCTTCTCCTAGACGAAGGACCTGGGAAGATCTATGGGTTCATCAGCACCGAGAGGGTTTTCCCTGCGCCTGGGTCCTAATCCAAGTATTTCTGCACCCCCGCATTGGTGGTTGATGTTAACGGATTAGTTTATAAGGATTATATATCAACTGAAAAATTATACTCCTCAAAGTGATTACAGGGCATTGCTATTTCATTGTTTGTTACTGGAGGAGGGCCTGAGTAAGAGTTCATGCAGTGGAAGCAGCTTTATTTGCAAACAGGTCTGTTGGAAGGAATTAACATGGTTTGTTTTTTCCTTTAGTTAAAAAAAGTTTCCTTTTCTTATTTTTATGTTGGCTTAGGAATAGGATAATGCGTTGCAGAATGGTATGGCATTACGAATTAACGAGAAAAAATTGTGCAAGCTCTGCCTATCTTAGATAGCAGGAGGGTTAAGTTGTATATTCAATAGATGCAAGTAACGTCATTTTTGATATGAAGTACATTACAGTACAGGTATAATTGGGAGTAAATTATATGCTATGTCATATACAGTATGTATAGTACAATAAATAGATATATGGGTATATTTCCAGTAGATGCGAATATATGGAGATTGTAGGTATTAAGTAGGTTACCATTTCTAATGAAGATATCTTCAGCTTTCGTTTAAAAATCAGGAAGTTGTATTTTGCATTATAGAGTATCGGTTCAGTTTTTGTATTTAACATTGCTAAGCTAAGGAAGGGACAGCTATTGCTATGTAATATAGATAGTTGTATATCTAAGTACAGACTGTTGTTAGTGAGTATCCACCTGGATAAGAATAAACTAATGTATGCCTGAGGGGTAGAAATGTACAGATGTTTAGTGATCATGACTTCCAATCGGTTAGCATGCGAAGGTTAAGGGCTGAAAGCTAAAGATCCCCATCTAAGCCGGGTGTATTGTATGAGTGTTAGTGGCAGCTTGGGGAGTAGAGCAGATTGTTAGTTTTCAAGAGAGGATTAAACTTACAGAATACAGTTAGGATTAATTATAAGAATTTTGAATGCCAAGTAACGTTTAGTTTGAGAAGAGAAGAAAAAAAAATTTTTTTTTTAAACTTAACATGCAAATCAGACATAGGCAGTCGTCTTGGAGGCAAAGTACATATTGGATATACGTAGCAATCAAGCAAGGGTGCTTGTACCATAATGAGAAAAACTATTAGTATATAGCACATCGGGATTAATTAAATGCAGTCAGTTTGGTCAAGCTCAAAGCATTGTGTATCTATTCAGTAATAGTCCTAGCGACGTAGCTAATGTCACTGTGCATTTTAGTTTCAAATATAATTGAAAGTAAGATTAACTATATTAGATGGTTTGATTGGTTAGCAAGGAAGCAAGCATTTTCAATACAAGCAAGCTTATAGTAATAGTATATATTAAGTATATTACTTAAATAAAGTCCTAACTTCAACCTCACCTTCACCGGCTTTTGTTTTTTTATCGCTAGTTTACTTGAATATAGCATGAGTGAGCAGTGTTTCGCCTGTTCGAATAGTAGCCGATGAGGGGGGGGGGGGTGACGAATCTCTTCTTAAAAGTTTTGCAAGATAGGATAAATAGAGACAAATAAATAAATATACATAAATAAAACAAGAAAAACAAATTTAAACAAGGCAACATGAAATACATTTGATAAGAGTTAAGATGAATTTTAAAATTAGTACTTAACATCTGTTTGACACAATGGTTCGGCGTCCATTTTTCTTCTTTTTTTTTGACCGACTGGAATATTGCCGTGTCTTTCTAGAGTGGAAGAAGATTTCTATTTCCGGATAACTTGTGCACACATGCCTATCTATTTATAGAATAAAAGTCGTTACGTTAAAATGTGTAAATATGTTAATTTTATTTTAATTTTTTTTTTTTTTTTTGTAAATAAAGTCCTAACTTCATCTACTGTAATAGAGAATAATTCCCGGCTTTGTTTTTTATCGCTAGTTTACCTGAATATAGCAGGAGTGAGCAGTGTTTTGCCTGTGTTATATATCACAAATTGAAGATAAAAGATCAATAAATTCTAATTTAAAACAAAAAAAAAGGAGTGTTTTTTGGAAATTTACCTGTAAAGTTCAAAGTGTAAAACCTTTTTTTTTAAAACCATGTTGATTTTTTTTTTTTTTTAAATGAAAGCTCATATCATCAAGTAAATACCGGACGCTGGCGAGAATTTTTTCTATTTCATTCAATGTTTTCTTTTTTTTAGATATTTAGAAAAATAAATTTCACTCGATAAAGTAGAAATAAAATATGATAATCAAAAACTTGTGTACTTCATTAAGAAGTAAAAAAAAAAAATTTCGGTCGACTGGGTTTTTCGTTTAACGGCAAAAACTTATAAGTGAATGTGTGCTTTTTTTCAGCTACGGAGATCCAAAAATACTCATTTTGGTTAACAGCATATGTGCTAACCTAAAAAGAGATATTAATTATGGCGTTTATAGGTCACCGTAAAATAAAATCAGATATTTGTCTCCCTTTATTTAAACAGTCAAAAAATGAGTTCGCGTTTTTTTTTTTTAATCCTTGCTTAAAAAAGTATTTTATTTAAAAAGGACATGGAATATAAGTATAAATATGGATAAACTCTTAACAATGAACAATGAAAGTACACACTGATTAGAATTTTTTATAGGCAAGTGATTTTTTGGAATTTATATATATTTTTTTATAATCGAAGTAAGTAAAATTTCGTTGATTTTCTTTAAATCTTTTTTAAAGAAACCCGATTTTAAAAAACAAATATTGCATAATTTGTTATTAAACTTGTTATTGTTTTTTTTTTTGTTTTTTTTTAAATTTGGTCTTTGTTCCTTTAATTGAGAAAAAAAAATTGGGGTTTGAATTACATTTTTCAAGTAGTTATAAGCTTCGAAAGATAGTAAGTTGATTTATTCAAGTTCATATACGGCATTTTTAATGGCCTATTCTGATACACCTAATGAGCCGTCCCCTTAAGTAATCCAATTTACTAAATATGACTACAACACGTTCCCCTTAACTACTGTACGCTCATTAACCCTTATCCTCGAGTGGCCTCCGGGCCTTGATAAGTGATGACTCCTTTGTAAAAAACAAGTATCCAATACCGACTATTCCTCAAAAGTTTGATTCACTATTAAGATTTGTTGACATTAAAACCAAACTATTTGGGGAATATTCTGTACTGGATACCTTTTTATGTCTAATTTTAGTCGGACAGATTCGCAGCAAGCCGGGGAACTTTGCTCGAAGAAAGACGATGTTTTTTTTAAAGTAACTGAGCTTTCATCGTTCTGCTCATCCTTGTTGACATTCTCCGTCAGCTTATGTGAAAAAAAATTACTTCTGATTAATGCTTACCAGTTTTATAAAAATATGCAAACAAACTTGGCCATTTTATTTTATTTATTTATTTTTAGAATAACAGAATATTTAACAACTGGTAAACATTAACCAGAAAAGACTTTTCCAGGGCATTCATATATTTCAGATCAGATGACGGAGAATGTCAAAGACGGAAGGAACTTGACGAAAGCTAGCAGCTAAAATCATCTAAATATCCTCGAGATGCATATTCCTTCCTAACATGAATACACCAGCTGGCATTCAAATAAGTATTGAAATGTTTAATTATGCTCTTTATAATTGAATAAAAATAAATGTACTCCGAAATAAGAAATGTGAATAATTAATAATAATAATTAATAAAAAATATTAATAATAATTTTCAATTGCTTATCTAGAAAAAATCGTATCTGTCAGCATTAAAAATATATGCAGATTAGCAACGTGAATTATCACGGAAGGTCTACACGGCAACAAAACAAACAAATAGAAGTGATATTTCTAACTATGGAACACCATAATTGTAATAAAGATAATAAATTTACAGAAATCACGAGTTATTAGTTATAGAATTATAAATGTAATCAATTTTTTCAAAGCTTCTTTAAAATGAATAATACGTGTGCGTCTTGAGTTAACAACCCAAGATCTTTAAAATACAATTTTATCTTTATGTTACCTAAACTAGAAGAGAAAAAAAAAAAAAAAAAAAAAAAATGGTAATTTTATAGAATCACTCCCATCTTCAACCTAATCATAACGACTAAAGTTATGTTTTCATGATTCAAAATACGCAAGAAAATGCCGGTTTGGAACCGAGAGTGAGTTTTCTAAAAATACTCCAAAATATAAAGCTGGAAAATTAAAATTGTTCAAGGCTTAACATTTAAAAATAAATAATGTAAATAAAAAAAATATTGTTGATTTTTACGCAAATAATTGAACCTTTTCTTTGTTTAAGAAAAAAAACAGAAAAAAGAAAAAGGTAATTCTACAGAATTTGAACATTTTTTTTTTTTATATAGTAACCAAAGTTTTAAGGGTACTTATGTATGTACTTATGTTAACGTACTGAAAGAATAACATTGTTTAGAAAGCCATTCTTAACATAGGGAGGAGAGAGTGTTTTGTAACTTTTATGTACTTTCATTTAACAATACAACAGGTATCGTAAAACTTGAAAATATCATTAAAAAAAAAAGTGCTGTATAATAAATGCATAAGCACCGTTTTAAGTTTCAATTCAGCAAATATCAGTGTGTTTCGGTTCAAGTGGTTATAGAAGCATATATGTGTGTGTATTATATACATAACAATAATGATTAGTTGATTTTTTTCGAATTCCTTGCATGTTTAACCTCCCATAGTGAAAAAAAACTAATCGTAGAAAGACACATGCTGAGTCAGACGCGATAAAAGAATGTCTATTTATATTAAAACTTGCATAGCGCGCGCCAATCAGCTGGAGAAAAATATAACGATCTGAGAAAAACATATTCAAAATCAGAACAAATTTGATAAAACTTACTCCACAAAAAAAGAGCCGGACGTTCATTCAGAATGATTTCGCTTTGCAAACCATGAGAGGTATGTGCGGTGTGTCAGTGTGTTTTAAGGAATCGGTGTCAACCAAAAAAGTCCCGTTTTAATTTCTATCCGAGCCGGTATTTGGTTTATCTGGAAAACGAATGCCAACGTGAATTTTATTTATCTCGTTTCCATTATCCTGATAAAAGTTTATATTTACTTGCCTCCTATCAAGTATTTTCTTGCATTAGACTTGAAGGAAACCATGCGATCCCCGTTTGGGAAGCAGTCTCGTAGTATTTTGTTCTAAGGATGGGATGTTCTAGAAAAGAAACTTTGTTCATGGAAATTTTGTTTTTGTTAAAGAGATAGAGAAAGGAAAGTTTTTGGCTTTGGTTGAAGCTAGATATGGGACTATGGCAACTATTATTTCTCTGGGTCAAGATGGACCTGAGAATTGAGGCAACTAAGAGGCGCTTTCATGTTCCCTAAACTCTGTCTGGAAATACTGGATTCTTGGACTAAAATGCACGAAACATTACTATTATTGTTTTTGCTTCCCCTTTGCAAAGGCAAAAACAAAAATAACAATTTTTACAAATAATTTTTAACCAGTAATTTTGGAAAAAGGTTTTTTTTATGCTTCAAGTTCTTTATATATTTTAATATTTATTCATGGTTTGGTTTGGTTGTTTTGTTTTATGGCGTATCAACCCTTTTAGGATTATTAAATACTGAATCCAGTCATTTTGGAAAAAGGTTTTAGGCTTCAAATTCTTTATATCTTCAGATATTTATTAATAGGGTTTGGCTGTATTTTTTTTTTGTAAGGGAACATTTTTTTTTTTTACTTTGCAGAACATGATTGAGTTTTGCAAAGAGAAAGGAAAAAAATAACATCGATGTTTGGTTCATTTTAGGTCAGGGATCCAGTATCTTTAGCCAGCCTAAACTGGTAGCACTAGACATCATGAATAGCTGCAGTAATAGTAGTAGTAGTAGTAGTAGTAATAGATGATAATGATAATTATGGGTAGTGTATTTTATACTGACAGCAAAAGTTGCTGCTAGTAGCGATGTCTTGAGGTTTTTATCATTTTCTGTAAATGTAAAAATTACAAATGTTAAACAAAAAATAAACAATTAGGCACAGGGCCAACTCAAAAAAATGGGGTAGGTGGCCTGTAGTCATCCTTGTCACTGTGCCTTTTTACTAAGGGGCATCCTTAGCGAAAGTTCTCACTTGCAACAATCACTCCAGGGGCTGTTCTACTTACTGTTCTCAACTTGAACTGATTTTTTAAAATTATTTTATTTAATAACAGAAAAGATTGATCGTTTTTAATTGACAAATAAACAAATTCAGCAAGAGTTGAAAAAGATTTCATTGGTGGGGGGCACAGACAATCTAAAAAGAAAAAAGTTAGTAAGGCCCTCCCAACCCTCGCTAGATGGCAGACCGCCCACTGTTTCCTGGCTTGATGAAGGCTGAAAACAAAGCAGGTCGATTCCTAAGGGGTTTGAAAAACTAGGTTTGGGACAAAATAAAAGATGGGGAGTTGGGGGGGGGGGGTTCACTCCAAGTTTGGGGAAAAAGAGCCGGGGAAGAGGGAGAACAGGAGGGGGGAAACTTGGAGTTCTCTATCAGGAGAGAAGAGAGAGACCATTTACTCGGCTAGCTAATGGAAACAAGGCTTACCTTACTGGGACTGGGGTCCGGCAAGGCCAGGAAATGCACACATCATGCCTGACTTAGCTCCTCTTTGTATGCACAAGCTTGCTGCCTTACTGCCTCATCCTTTTAAAGCTGTGGGATGTAATCTTTTTTCATCAGTCCTGATCTTGACATTCAATTGGTGTTTGAAGAAAGCAACCAGATCCTGATCTGCTCAAGATTCAACCCTACGCTTCTCATTCAGTCTCGATGTCCACACAGCCATTCTGATTATGGCCAGGATTGTGAGAACTACTGTTTGTTGCTCCCTGTTCCACGGTGGCCTGGCATTGTACATGACTAGTGACACATTCAGCAGGTGAGAATGCTCAGGATCGATGCAAACCATCACCTCGTTGACATATATCCAGTACTGACAGAGTTTGCTGCAATCGAAGAAACCATGCTCCAGTGTTTTTTCTGCTAAGATCCTGCAGCAGGGACACTCGAGTGAACTTACTAGTTTGGCACTGTGTTATATGGCACTGAGGGGCAATGTATTTTGGGACAGTCGCCAGGTCAGGAAAAATTCGGAGTTGTTCATTACTCCCGTGCCTGGCGCCCAACTCCACCAGAGCAGATCTCCTACTCCAACAACCCTAGACACTTGATGAGCAGGTCGTCAACAGCCCTCCTTGACTAATTTCTTATATAGTTGCTATCTCGAAGTGCGCGAAAGGTCACTGGACCTAAGTAGCTTCTAGAGCACAGCTTGGCATCATCTGAAAAACTGCGTGTCACCCCGTGACCTGCTATGTGTCTCGACCATGTGATCGAGAATGAAGTCAAGAAAGGTGGCTTCAACCGTGGGGTCCCACACATATTTTTCCATCAAGGTTTGACTTGGGAGGGCCAGCCTTTCAGCATCACGATAACACTTCAAATTGCGCATTCCTAAGCCTCCCTCACAAGGACGTTGGATACAGACCTGTCTGTGAACCCAATGCCTCTGCTCTTTCTAGAGCAGCTTGGACAGGCAGCAGCGGAGTACCTTTAGGTGTTTCACAGGCAGGGAAAGTATGGCTAGCCGGTAGAGTATGAGAGGAAAGACATGTGGTGCACAGCTTCGCTCTACCCTTCAAGGAGAGTTTCCTTCGCTGCCAAGTGGCGACAACAGCAGTGACCTTTGACTGTCCCTCCAACCAATTCTTTTCTAGCTGGAGACCAGGTTCAGACCACATACCGAGGATCCAAACCGGGCCATCCATCCAGCTGAAAGACGCCAGAAGGTTGGTAACACCTCTCCATGCACCCAACCACAGACTGACCAATTTGCTGCAGTTGATTTTGACTCTGTCACCTTTTTGATGTCTCAAAAGCATGGCATGAAGACGGTGATGTCATTGGTAAATGCAGAGACTCTGGCCGGCATTCTGCCAGGCAAAGTTATTCGATGGAGGTCCAAACTTGCCTGCCCGCTCCTCAGCTTGCGAAGTAGCGGCTTCAAAGCAAGGATATAGAGTAGGGAAGATGTCACCTGATTGGTTAACAAAAAGATATGTGAAGAGAGATGAAGTTATGTTTATTTTCATCATATGTGCCAAAATTACCAAGAAAACAGTTTTGTTACTAGGAATCCTGAGTTGTAAATGGGGCCACAACAAATGTGAATAAACAAATTAATGACAGAAGAAATTTTGTGTAAACCTATTTTCTGCAAACATGAAATAAGAAAAGTTTACTTTAAATTAAAAATACAAAAATTAGGCATGGCCCAAAAATGGCGTAGTTGTTATTTCAAAACAAATTAAAATCTGATAAAATCCATTATTCTTGAGCAACTTTCTTTCCAGAAGGATAAAAGCCTGAATCTTATATGAAAAGCAGAATAATATAAAATTTTTTCTAAGATTTTTAATAGAATTTAAAATTTAAAATTTTCCAAATCCATACAATTAACCGCCATTTTTGTCTTGATCGATAAAATATTGAAATATTTTTTAAAAGGTTTTTGAACCAATTAATTTTTTTTAAATAAGATTTAAGATGATTGGCTATAAGAATCTGCAAAAATATTGTAAGTACCTGAATTTCAAATAATTCAAACTTTTTATATCACTCTATGGATTTTCGTAATGAAATTAAAAAAAAAAAAAAAATTTAATGATAGTTTAAAATAAACTTGTAGCAGCCGAAACTTGCTACAATCATAGGCAGGAGCTAATTCTCACGGCTTGAGATTTGAAATCCGTTTTCTCCCTGGCTTATCCAATCACAAACCAGCTCTCAATCATGTGACCGAGTACATAAAAGGCGAAATCTGAAACTCTTAACTCTTTCTCACTGACTGGCTTCAGCTGGCAGCAGACATTAGCCTGGGGCTTTGGTCCCAGGTCGAACGTGAGAACAAGCTAACATGGCTCTCTTCAAACTCACATTTATTTCCCCGTGCGGTACCCAAACGAACATTCTTTATCATGCTAAAGAACACCGATGCACACACACACCCACTGCAACACTTAAATACACTGAAAACATTGCTCTTTCTTTCTCCTTTAACCAGCTTCCTTTGTCTCGACGACTACTAGCTATAAACACATGTAAATGGAATCATTCTTTCCTTCAACCTGCCGGCATGATATTAAATCTATCTTTACACACAAACACTTCCACCAACTAACCCATTTCTCTCTTGTAAACGCTACTAAGAAAGGTAACAAATAAAGTTGTTTATTACTACAGAATGAAACTCCATTTCATTGTTTCTTATTCTATAAACTACAGAGGCCTGGATAGGACTAAATAAACTTCATTTAGCCATGTATTTTTAACGTTTAATTTGGTGATTAAGTGAAGGGTTTAATTCTTTTTTCATAAGCGATATATATATTTGCCTACATAACCCCAAAAGTTGAGCAATGATGAGGCTGCCCAGTACCAAATGAGTGCCCATTTTGGGAATGCAAGGCATTATATGTGTTGAAAACAACTCCTGCATCTAGTATCACGCTTGGTCCACCATAGGTGAATTAACAAGAAATTGCTGAAAGAAATTATCCTATTTTTTAACAAAATGCGCAGTTATTTAGTGATTTTTTCTTTTTTGGTATCGATTCTTCAAATCATTTCCTTTTTAATGACATATTAGCAATATATTGGACTTACTAACAAATTTATGAAAAATAAAACACATTCAAAATTCGAATTTTCAACCTTAAAATCTGATATGTGCACAGTTGTTTTTTTTTTTGTTTGTTTGTTTTATCTACAGTCCTCATCCTTCCCACAATACAATATATTTTGTTCAGTTTCGGCTGATTATTTTAAGCATATTTATACACACAAATAAAGAAGAGGGGCTTGTAGGGAATATATATATATATATTTATTATGAAAAATAAAAAAATACACCATTATAAAGTTCATACTTCACTTAATAATCGGTGAAAATTTCGTATTGATTGGATAATTACTTGATTTTTGGTAGATTTTTAAAGAGACACTCTGTCAAAAAATACTTACTCCCTCCTTCCGTTTTGGCCGTGCCTATACTACTATTACTAAAAATGTATTCACTTACTAAACCGACACCTTCATGTTCTACCTCAGCTGTTATAGTAGCCAGTGTTAAAGATAGTGATAGGTTCTTCTCATTACTAAAATTGTAAAATAAAAGGTTTAACGATTAACTGCCATTATAGACAATAACTTTATCAATGCTTGTATTGTTAAAACTATGAACCTACCTACTTTTAAATGGAATTCCGTAATTTGCATGGCATCATCTGCTATTTCCCTCAAACTACCTGAGTATTGTAACGAGAACATTACCTTCATCAGCTACGAGTATAAAAACATTGACTTCACAGTAATTTCTGAACGGATAATTTACTTAGAGTGTCCTTCTTAAAAATACACCAGAGTATTACTATTCCTTTTTGGCCGGTCTCAGGATATTCTAAAAATCTGCACTTTAACTATAATCAGTTGTGCTCCCATTAAATTATTCCAAAATTTTCCCCCCGAATTGCAAACCTATTGCTACTAAGTCCCAGAATCGCTGTGATGATGATAATTCATTGAAAAAGAAATTCTACAACTGCTTGAAGATGATATAATTGAGCCGAGTCATTCTCCGTGGTGCACTCAAATTATTGTGACTTCTTCACCAAATAAAAAGAAGCGATTGGTAGTCGATTTCTCGCATACTTATTAACCATTTCATCTTGCTTGATGTATACTTCTTACCATGAATCGAAGATCTTGTAAATCAAATAACCCAATATCGTATTTTCAGCATAATTGACTTCTCTAAAGCATACTACCAGGTTAAAATTTGTCCCAAAGATCGCCCCTATACGGCCTTTCATTTATATAAAAAACCAGAAAGAGCATGACATCAACTTGAAGGCTGCTTCAACATACAACCTCAAAATAAACCGGAAAAAAAAAAAAAATCAAAGTTTTCACTCCATTTTCTTAACCTACTTGAATATAAAATATATGACAGAACTCTTCAACTCGATTCTGGGCATTTGAGACCTCTTCCAACTTAAAATCGTTAAAATGGTGTCTTGGTATGTTTGCCTACTATGCAAAATGGATACGTAATTATTCATCCAAAATTTGTCCGCTGGTT
Organism: Euprymna scolopes; assembly: GCF_053919585.1. Taxonomy (NCBI): domain Eukaryota; kingdom Metazoa; phylum Mollusca; class Cephalopoda; order Sepiida; family Sepiolidae; genus Euprymna; species Euprymna scolopes. The sequence continues at coordinate 62,935,724 of NC_136490.1, forward strand.
GAAAATAAACAATTTTCAATGCCTCCCATGGTTGTAAACTCTTTTGAAAAACTCAAGAAAGACATTGCTGAATCTTCTGTAAAAGTTATCGATGGTGAATTATTGTTTGCTATTGAAACTAATGCCTCAGAAAAGGTTATTGGACGCACTCTGTAACAAGCTGGGAGACCTGTAGCATTCTTTTCTCGGTCTTAAAACCTTTCTGAAACGCGACGTCATACATATATATATGGAGAGACCTCATTGCTGGCAAACACTTTACTATTATCAGTGAACGTTATATCTTTTATGTTTAAAACCTACTAATCATATAAAAATTAAAAACAACAAAATTAAATGGTAAAAATGGAGTTTCTTCCGTTTTCATATGATATACAGCACCATCCTGGGAATGAAAATGTTGCTGACATACTATACCAAACATGTGGAAGTGCTGCTTCTACCTTGGAAGAACTAAAATTAATTCATAATTCTTTCATACATCCTGGAGTACAATGCTTTCGGCATTTTGTAAGGTCACAAAATATGTTATATTCAATCAATGAGGTCCAATGTGTGACATCCGAATGTACTACTTACACAAAAATAAAACCCCAATTCATTAATTCCCCTAATGATATTCTTATCTGTTCTACTGTCTTTCTATTGATTACGCAGGACCTATCTCAGCATCTTCATCAGGTTGCTATTTCATACTTACTGTTGTCGACGAATACAGTCAATTTCCTTTTGTTTTCACTTGTGATTTCTCCTTTCAAATTGCGATCCAATATTTGATGACTATTTTTTCTATCTTCAGACTTCCCTCTTTTATTCAATCTTATTGAGGAACTTCGTTTATGTTGAGGGAATGCAAAAAATTCTTGCTGCGGCTTAGGATTGGATCTAGCAACACTATTGTTTATAGCCCCAGAGGTAACAGCGAATGTGGGCACTATAACGGCATTATATGGAACAACATTTGGCACTTGTACAGTTTAATCAAGACATTAAAAAATGAAAATATCGAAAAAAGGTTACATTGTACGTATCCGTTTTGAACTGAAGATCTCAAAAAACAAACTTTCACTTAATTTGATCGAGTAGTTTTCTTTTTTACAGGGGAAAAACATGTTTTTATGACAGTGCGTTGAAGGTAGCCATCTTTTAATTTTTTAACACGCCATGGGGGGATAACTCAGTTTAAATCACAAACACTCCCTTCCCATGTTTAATACTAGCTTTTTTTTCCTGAAAATCGAACCTTTTGCTCGGTATCATAGCAAATTGTTTTTTTGCTATAAAAAAACTACTTGATGAACTTAAGTGAAATTTTTTTTCGGAGAACTTCATTCCATAAAGGATACATACAATTTAAACTTTTTTCGATATTTTCATTTTTTAATGTGTTGATTAAACTGTACAAGTACCCAACATTTTATTAGTTTTGGAATTGCAATGGTTACCCATTTACGCTTGGCAGGACGTTCTACACAATATTTTATGTGTTATTCGCCCTCTATTATGCAGAATCATTAATACCACTCCTCATGAGCGCATACTCAGTTTTGAAAGGTGCTCTGCCACTGCCACTGCATTACATATTTAGCTCAATGAAGTTTTATTAAAACAGTTTCATGGCAGGAGCAAGTATAACCCAAATGTTGAGGTAATGGAACTCCTCAAAGCCAACTCTGCACAAGCGTGAATTTGACATTGAATATTAAAATGTGTGGACCTGAGATATTTGGCACGTTTTCCATGCTCAGGTTGACCTCAATGTAAGTTCTGCAAATCCAACCTCTTCACCTACAGAAGATGATGTGATGAATCAGAATCCCAAGATTCATTCTTCTCTGAAACGTATCCTGACTCTTCCAATGGTGAGCTACTTCCCCACCAGTCTAGCAGGATTTACAAACCGGTCCAATGGCTGGATTTAACAAAGTGGGGGAGAATGTTATACTTTCATTTAAAAAAAAAACTTTGTTATAATTCTTGCTTATGTGATCACGTTATTTTCCAATTTAAAGAGATCTTTTTTATTCTAATTTATATGCATTTGGTCTCTTGCCTTGAATAATTATTACTGTAAAATTCATTTCAATAAAGCCTTGATAGGGTCTTCATTACACTACAAATAAACTGACTGAAGAATTGTTTATCTCCTTGTAGGAAGGTTAGACTTGTGGGTACTAGTAAACAAAAGTACATTCCCAATTGGATGTTCACTCGTCTGCTACCAAATACAAAATGTTTAAAAAATGTTGGTGTTCAGCTAGGCTTAACACATTCTTCCGGTCAAAAAGAAAAATAGTTATAAAATAATTTTTAGCCAATAAAATGTTTCCACACCCAAAATAATAATATGGACAGTTAACTCTTTTTCAAGCCTTCAGGTGGATATAAAAATCCTAGCTTCTTTGTGAACCCAAGAGAGAAGAGAGAAGAAAAGAAAAACACAGAAATCGGTAGAGAAGAATCCGCTCTCACTGTAAGAGCCGAGCACATTCTCATTGAATTTGCTCCCAAAAATCCAGGAAAATATCATCTAGGAAGAATAAGTACATTTGTAAACATTTTTCTTTTATTCCTTTTTTTCTTTCTTTCATTTCCTCAATGAACTGTTCAATTTGAACATTCTCCTTCAAAGCTGATATTTTATTTGACTTTTTGTTTAATTTTACTTCAGTCAAAGTTCTCAGAAATCAAGTGTTAGCCCCCATTCTGGGAGCTAACACTTGATCTCTATATGAGATACATAGATATTCGAATATTCCATTAAAGTTTTCCTTTACCTCTCAAATACTGAGTTAATAAAGTAAGGAATTTATAAAGTAGCTTTGAAAGCATTCGTATGTTTTTCATCTTCTGCATGCGAGTGTGTTTTAATATTAAATTAAAAGGTGCCCTAGATCAGGTGGAATTGCAAAAAGCCCGCACATTAGAAGAAATATCGGTAATATGATTGCCTGATTTCTTCTCTGCAACCCTGTCTTACAGATGTGATGTTGCTAGTCTCAGTTTTTTTCTATTATGGCACGTGCTCTTCAGAATTGTCTGATCTATTCCTTGTTTCCTTTGTTCCTCGTTGACCTAGCAGCCTGTTTCTTGTGTTGTCTGAAAGGTCGAACTTCAAAATGATACTGAAAGTTGAAAGTTTTAGGTAGACATGGTTGTTTTTGTTTTACGGCATATCAACCCTTTTCAGGTTATTTAATGCCGAATCCAAAGATTTTGAAGAAAAATTTTTTTAATAGAATATATTTGTTTTCAAGTCAGTTTCTATTTAACCCATAGTTGGGACCCTAACAGGTACTACCACTCCAGGTCAGAGTGGACCTGGGAGCAATTAAAGGGTGACTCCACACTCCTCAAAGCTCGCAAGCTGGGGCTTCACGACTGGATATAGTTTAAGGTCATATCCTGGACCTTAGGCAGACATGCAAACATACATACATTTATATATTGGTAACTCAAATTTTCGACCCAAACCGATTAAAAAGTTTGCCCTATCTCTGATTACCCTTTATGTAAAATTTCAAATGTTTAGACCAGAAATTGTCTGAGTAATTTGGTAGAGACTGCAGAGGTCAAATTTTTTAAAACTTTGACCCCTATTATGACCCCTTAACATTTATTATTTTGGGCTAAAATCAAGTTATTAAGTTAGATCCATGTCCAAGGAGCCTATATCTAAAATTTCAAGTGTTTATACCCAAAATTGTCGGAGGAGTTTGGTTGAGTTCTCAAAGGTCAAATCGTTGAACTTTTACTCCTTAACAGCCAAATTTCTGGCCGCAAATCGATTACAAAGATTTTCCTAAATCTCACTATACTGTATGTCAAATTTCAAGTCTGTAGACTTAAAATTGACAGAGTTATTCTGTAGGGAAATGTACACAGACAGACACACACAGACATTTTCACTTTTATAGATATCTATTATATATGTAAAAGTGAACGTGTCTGTGTGTGTGTGTCTGTGTACATTTTCCTACGCAATAACTCTGTCAATTTTTAGTCTACAGACTCGAAATTTCATATACAGGGTACTGAGATTTGGGAAAATCTTTGTAATCCTTTTTGGCCAGAAATTTGGATGTTAAGGGGTCAAAGTTCAACGATTTGACCTTTGAGAACTCTACCAAACTCCTCCGACAATTTTGGGTCTAAACACTTGAAATTTTAGGTATAGGCTCCTTGGACATGGATCTAACTTAACTTAGTTTGAGCCCAAAACAATAAATGTTAAGGGGTCAAAATAGGGGTCAAAGTTAAAAAAAAATTTGACCTCTGCGATCTCTACCAAATTACTAAAGGCAATTTCTGGTCTAAACATTTGAAATTTTACATAAAGGGTAATCAGAGATAGGGCAAGCTTTTTAATCAGTTTGGGTCGAAAATTTGAGTTACCAATATATAAATGTACTAGCGAGGGGTACCCGGCGTTGTCCAGGTGTTTGGAGGTGTGTGTGGTTTTGGGTAAATCAAAACTCCGGGGGGGGGGGGTTAAAATAAAAAAAAATGTTTTGGTAGGTAAGTATGAGGATTGAACCCGAACCCTTGAGGCAAAGTTGTAAATTAAAGTGTGAAAAAAAAAGAGTGCAACGTTAACCATTAGGCCACTGCAAGATGCTAATGGAAAAACGTTTGAATTTATTTAATTACTTAAATTAGCAGGTGCACGTTTTAATGACTTAATGAGGTCAACTTCTGACTGCGGGGTAGCATTTCATTTAGTGCGGGAATGTTTTTTTTTATTTTCCCAAGATGTTGGGTGTAGGGGGAAACAGCTCCACTTGTCGAAATTGAATAGCAATTGTCTTCTGATATAAGGAAATAATATTTCCACATTGATCAAAGCTGATTGCTTTCGGACATTTCCAGCGATCGAGACCAGAAAAATACTGCCAGAATTAGTGTCGCTTTTATTATAGAAAAAAGCTTAATCCACATGCGGCGAGCGACAAATGTTGAATATTTTGAGCAAATTAAATAGACGGGCGAGCTCCGTTGTTAACTCAGAGATATTATGATTTATATGTGATATAAAAAGTTTTAAGAAGTTGTGAACCGACTGACCGCTTCTCTGAAAAAAGCCTTTTGTAGACATACAAAAAAAGCGAACACACATACACACATTTTCGCTTTTATATTTATAGACTAGCGAGGGGTACCCAGCGTTGCCCGGGTGTTTGGAGGTGTGTGTGGAAACTCCGGAGGTGGGGGGGGGGTTAAAAAAATGTTTTGGTAGGTAAGTATGAGGATCGAACCCGAACCCTTGAGGCAAAGTTGTAAATTAAAGTGTGAAAAAAAAAAAACGTGCGACATTAACCATTGCCCCACCGCAAGATGCTAACAGAAACATGTTTGAATTTATTTAATTACTTGGATTTGGCAGGTGCCCGTTTTAATGAGTTAATGAGGTCAAGTTTGACTGCGGGATAGTATTTCATTTACTGCGGGAATGCTTCCCAAGATGTTATAGGAAAAAGACTAACCCACATGTGGCGAGCGACAAATGTTGAATATTTATCTTCCCAAAGTCGAGCAGATTAAATAGACAGGCGAGCTTCGTTGTTAACTGTGAGATATTACGATTTATATGTGATATAAAAAGTTTTTAAAAGTTGTTAGGCGACCGACTGCTTCTCTGAAAAAAGCCTTTTGTAGACATACAGAAAAAGAAAACACACACACAAACATACATTTTTGATTTTATATTTATAGATGTATGTTTGCATGTCCGCCTAAAACTTTCGACAGAGGCGACAGATTTTTACAAGATCAGTATTGTTTTGATGTTCGACCTTTCAGATGACAAATGTCGAAAAATTGGCTAAAAACAATATCTTCACCTTCAACTGGGCACTTTTCTATGGCGGGGGCGCTTTTTTCGCCGATATTTTCGAAAGTAATCCTCTCCTTTCGATTGTCTAGCCTTAATTAAAACCTACATCACTTCCGGTTTAGTAGTGGTCGTAACAGCAAAGACGTCACGTTTTTTTCACATTCTTCCTCTGTGATACGGGTTCGAGCCTGCCTTCCTACTACCACATATTTTTTTTTGTTTAACACACACCTCCAAACACCCGGGCACTCATGCTACTATATTTTATAATATATTTTATAATATGTTTTATAATATAGCATTTTATATATATTTGATAATATATTTTATATGATATTTTATAATATAATGTTTTATAACATGTTTTATAATATAATATATTTTATAATATAACATCTTTTATGATATAATATATTTTATGTTTTATAATATATATTTCATAATATAATACGTTTTATAATATGTTTTATAATATATTTTATAATAGAATATGTTTTATAATATATTTTATAATATATTATATTTTATATATTTTATAATATATTTTGTAATATATTATATTTTATTATATATTTTATTTTGTAATATATTATATTTTATAATATATATCTTATAATATATTTTATAATATATTTTACAATAAATTATATGTTTTATAATATAATATATTTTATAATATAACATATTTTATAATATATTATATTTTATAATATACTAGCAGGGGTGCCCGGCGTTGCTCGGGTGTTTGGAGGTGTATGCTGTGCAAAAAAACAAAAAAAAATGGTTAATTTTTTACAACTTTGACCCCTATTATGACCCCTTAAAATTTATTGTTTCGGGCTCAAATTACTTTATTAAGTTAGATCCAGGTTCAAGGAACCTATATCTAAAATTTCAAGTGTCTAGACCCAAAATTGTCGGAGGAGTTTGGTAGAGTTCTTAAAGGTCAAATCGTTGAAATTTGACCCCTTAACAGCCAAATTTCTGGCTGACACCCGTCACATCGATTTTCCCAAATCTCAGTACCCGGTATTTCAAATTTCGAGTCTATAGACTAAAAATTGACAGAGTTATTGCGTAGGGAAATGTACACAGACAGACAGACAGACAGACAGACACGTTCACTTTTATAGATATTTAGATTATATTTTATAATATAACATATTTTATAATATAACATATTTTATAATATAACATATTTCATAATATATGTCTTATAATATATTTTATAATGTATTTTATAATATAACATATTTTATAATGTATTATATTTTATAATATATTATATTTTATAATATAACATATTTTATAATGTATTATATTTTATAATATATTATATTTTATAATATAACATATTTTATAATATATTATATTTTATAATATAACATATTTTATAATGTATTATATTTTATAATATATGTCTTATAATATATTTTATAATATATGTTTTATAATATATTTTATAATGTATTATATTTTATAATATATTTTATTTTATAATATATTATATTTCATAATATAATATGTTTTATAATACAATATACTAGCAGAACCCATGGTAGTTGAAAATATCATCACATAAGCAAACCACAGCATGTCCTTTAATGAAATAATCAGTGTAATATTAGATCCGACCAGACCATCAATAAAAAAATAAATATTTTTATAAACAAATATGGGAAAATCCTTGAGATATAGTTGGCGAAAAATAACATTAGTATTTTGATCTGCACCGACTAAACACTGGCTGGTAATAATTAACTTATTATTGTAACCTACACCGACAGAACACTGGCTGGCTATAACTAACTTTTCAGTATTCTGATCTGTACTCACCAGACACTGGCTGGCAATATTCCATTTTGATAAGAGTATTCAGTATAATAACAGTTGGTGCGATTTGAAATATTCCATTTTTATTTTAAAGTATGTTTACGTATACGATGATAACGATCGAAATGACAAGTGTAATAATAACATATCTTTTATAATATAATATGCTTTATAATATGCATGTTTGTTGTACATTTTTTTAATATAAACAGAGATTTTTTTCTGTCCCTCACTTCCAATTTTTCCATTAGTCACAACTTTTTAAATCATAATAAATATATTTTGGAATTTGTTTCATTTCTAAATAGAAATCTTAACTACTGTTAGAAATAGAAAACATTACATTAACTCTGTGAGCGTTGAATTTATTTTTCTTTTTTTGTGTAGAAAAATTATTTTTTTACATTTAAAAATGTATCTCTAAGCTTAACTTTTCATTGTATGCCCAAATAAGTTACATAATTTTAGTATCAAAATAAATCGTATGGCAGATATATTTTTTTTTAATTATAATAATGATAATAATCTTTTGAATTAGAGTTCAAAATTATTATTTAACAAATTTAATCAAATTTTAACTGATAAAAAAATTTACTGCAATGTTCATATTTCAGTAAAAGAACATTTAAGTTCGACCTTGGGCAAAAATAATCAATTTGGATTAAATTAAGTCTTCCATGGATTACAATTCTAATCTATTTTTAGTTATTGTTTTAAATGATGAAATTAAACAAAAATTTAATGATTATTTTTCACCATTTAAAAAATTTTTTAAGTAAAACATTTTTTAATGAAAGAAAACAGAATTTTCATCAGTCTAGAACTACTACTTTGCTCAGAACATTGACCACCATCAAATGCTTTAGAGCAGGGGTCTCCAAAAGTTTTTGAATGGGAGCCATATTGCTGATTTTGTAGAACTACGTTGATCAAAATAATAATAAAAAAATAACCTGGACGTGTTTTATACTATTTTGTTCATTAGCTTTGATTTTTAGTGAAACTACTTCACCAAAACATCATTCTTTTAATCATTTTATGAACAAAAAGAAAACCACCGATACAATTTTTTCACATTTCCATTAAAAAAATTTTTCCTGAATATTTTAACGTTTTCCACAAAAGCTCCAAGAGGGCTTTGATGGGCCAGATCTGGCCAATGGACCATAGTTTGGAGACCGTTGGTTTAGATCCATGCAACCAAGTGAAAATCCCCCATTAGACACCTATTATACTCTGAACACCTGCTGCTCCAGCCAATAGCAGGTTATTGAGACAATTATTCGTATTTTGACTAACATTTACCATTCAGGCTATACAAAGACAAGTACAGTCAAACAGCTTACGTTCTTGGTGGACAAGATTAGATATACAGGGAGGACCTCTCCAGTGGTGAACAGTATAGTAGTGGAAATTTTCTCTATGGTTTCTATATCAGACCCCAAATCTGGATATAAAGCCATGCAAAAGCCTATCAAACAACTGATTACAGAGAAAGAAACATTGAAGTTATTTAGAGGCAAACCATGTGTTGGCGCCATCACTGATCATTTTATCGACATTAAAATATTAATTCCCACAAATTTTGCATGTACCGCAGGTGCTTCATCAATAAAAGCCCACCATTGCAACAAACCATGTCGATTCATCTCAAAGAACCAGGGAAACATGAGAAAGGAGAAGCAAGTATAGCTCTTCCTCCCCATAACATATTTGTCAGCCATGTATCATGTTATTAACTTCTTTTCCAGATCTAATAAATTTGTTTTAAAATAGACAAACCTGTATTATATTTTTTATTTTTGGAATCCTTTGAGATGAGGTTTCATAATTTGTGCATCCATTTTTTTTTGCAAACTGTTATCCTTATCTTTATAGTTGTTGTTTCACCACGTTTCAGCTAATTCATCCTCTTCTGATCTTGTAACTTATCTTGGTCAAAATATGATGAGACAACAACTATGGAAGGTAGTAATTACTGGTGATAAGCTACAAGACTCAACATTCCTATCCAGTCACAGTTAATCGCTTGAAGAAGGCCAGAGGATAAGTTGGCTGAAACGTGGTGAAACAACCACCACAAAAATGAGGATAACAGTCCACGGAAAGAATGAATGCGTAAACAAACTTGCTTATTCCACTGTGCTTTTCATTGAAACTAATGCTCCCCGTTTTTTTTTTTGTTTTTTTTGCCGAGTAGCTTGCCTCTAGAGAAGTTAAAGGTAGCTAGGCATTCTCCAGCCTAGATATTCATCCCCGTTTAGCCTTTGGGCATTCCCTTTGCATAGCTTTCTGAGAGAAGGCGAAGTCATTCTCCTTAGTTGTAGTCTAAAGGCAACTTACTCAAATTGTCTAAAATTCCATGCATTCGTATACAATACTACTTATCCATCCATCTATACTTTAACTATACTTACAGAATATGCAATAACCTATATCTATCAGGTATAACTGTACTCCATATCAAATGTTCTCTTGTCTCTATACTGAGCATATCTAATCTTTCAGTCTTACTAAATGTCCGGTTTGGGCACCAAATCAGAATTTCTAATAGAAAGTAGATCATACTCTAACACTTTATCCTAATCCTAAACCTACTAAACCATATCTAACCATACATTCCTAAACCTACTAAACCATATCTAACCATACATCAACTCGACTCTCTCGATCCAATACTGTAGCAAATTTAACTGCTTCCACTGCATGAATTTTTACGTATACCCTCTCTCAGTATAAATGATAATGGACAGCATAATAATGCCCTTTTTAAACCACACTTGAGGAGTGAAAATCTTCTGTAGAAGCTAACCTAAATGCCCGATTTTTCCAGGAGATATTAACCTAAATAACCAATAAATATTAACTACCCATGCGGGGTCGCAGAAATACCTGGATTAGGACCCAGGCGCAGGGCGAACCCCCTCGGAGCTGATGGACCCGTAGGTCTTCCCAGGCCATCCGTCTAGGAGAAGGAAAACTCTGAAACTAAACCTAGGGGAGGGAGGTCTCTTCAGTCCTGGACGACAACCTTCCTAGAGCTGGTGACTCAAACAAATCACCGGTTGGCAAACCTAAACTGCTTAAGGAGGAGATAGACTCTGTCTATCGCTCGGCTTTCATACTCCTTCTTTGCCTATTGGCCAGGCGTAGAGGTACTATCACAGGGACTCGCTTGAATCACCCAGTGGTTGACCTTGTTTCCTGACTAGGGTAATGAACGCCGCTTTTCCTCACTCCTGCCACATCCCATCCCCCTAAACTGGACACAGTGGGGTGCTTCAGTGCCATATATGTCAGTGCAGTTGGACTGGGCTGGCTTTGCCTAATGGATTGAGGGTACCGGATTGACAGTTCCTGGCTGCTGTTTCCGACTGATAGTACAGGTGCCCTAACTCTTTGGTAGCGCTTAGAGCGGCTGCTCCATCAACAGTTGTAAAATATCGGGATGTTTGTAGTGCCATGTCGCGCATGGAAAGGGACCCTGCACTCATCCCCGGTGGGCTTTCCTGAGGCCACAATCCTGTGGGTGAGGACAGCTGATGGTCTACTTGTATTGCATGTCTGGTATTCTGCACAACTACTTGTCCAGCACCCCCTCACTCATCCACCCTAACTGAAACTTTTAAATAAAATAAAATGAAATGACAGCTCAAGCAAAAGTTACGTTTAAACCAGGACCAAACTCAAAGAAAACCAACCTGCCTCCTCCCTTGAGGCTTGCATTTACTAATATCCGCGGGCTTAGAACTAACTTAGATGATGTTGAGTCATTTCTCCTTGTAAACACCCCGGATATCTTAGCATTAAGTGAAACTAACCTTCACTCCTCCATACCCTCTAACCACTTTAACATGCCTGGTTATCTCCCACTCTACCGTAAGGACTCGGACAGACATATGCATGGACTTGGAGTCTATATTCGAAACACCCTCCCCCTAACTAGAGAAATAAAACTAGAATCAGAGGGCCAGGCCTTTATGTGCTTCAGACTAAATATGCAACACAATATTAGCTACTTATATTTTCTCTACCGCTCTCCCTCAAACCAAGACTGTACCCTAATAAACAAAGTCTCAGACAGCATAGATATAGCACTCTCCCTCGATACTAGCGCACAAATACATGTATTTGGTGACTTCAATGTCCACCACAGTAACTGGCTAGGATTCTCAAATCACACAGACGTAGCTGGTAGCGCCACATATAGCTTCTCTATATCTCATTCCCTATCTCAGATGGTTACATTTCCGACACGTTTCCCAGACCAGCACGATCAACATGCCTCACTTCTAGATCTCTTTCTGACAACAGTTCCCAATGACTGTACAACAAATGCCCATAGCCCACTCGGGAATGCTGATCACGCTGTGATAATGGTAGAAATCAGCCTAAATTCTCGCCCTAAAACTGAAGACCCACTACTCAAAACAACGAGGTATTACAAAAAGGCTGATTGGGAAGCCATCAGGGAGCTCATCAGAGATGCCCCATGGCAAAATATTTTTACTCTTCCAGCGGAACAGTGTGCAAATGAAACCACTGAATGGTTCAAAACTGCTATTGAAGCACATGTTCCCGCACGGAAATACTATAGCAAGCCCCACTCCCCCCAATGGTTTACTTCTGCTTGTGCAGCTGCCATTTGTCAAAGGCAGCATGCGTTCCGCAGATTCAACCGACATAAGTCCAGCTCAAATAAACAGAAGTTTATAGAAGCTAGAAATAATTGTAAGAGAGTGATAGACACAGCTAAGTCAGATTACTCTGAAACCACCAGAAAGCGCATCGAAGCACAGAAATTAGGAACCCGGGATTTTTGGAAAATCTACAACAGCGTAGTTAATAATGGACAGTCAATTATTCCCCCACTTACAAACAATCATGAGGTTGCTTGCACGGCAACTGACAAGGCTAATCTGCTTGCCAGTCGGTTTGCCTCAAACTCCACACTGAACTCGGTACACCACTCACTCCCTGATTTTCCTCTGCGAACAGACGCCACACTTGACGACTTGAAAATCACCCCTTCTCAGGTACATGCTATTATAAAAAACCTAGACACCTCTAAAGCATGTGGACCAGATCTCATCCCGGCTGTGCTATTAAAAAAATGCTCTGCCGAGGTTGCTCCAGTTCTGTCCAAACTTTACAATAAATGCCTTAACGAATCTTGTTTTCCCGACTGCTGGAAAACCGCCTCTGTGGTACCAGTCTTCAAGAATTCTGGTGAAAGAACTGACCCACTAAATTATCGCCCCATTAGCCTCCTCCCGCTTTTCGCCAAAATATTTGAGTCCTTAGTTAATAAAGCCCTAGTCCAGCACCTAACAGCTGCTAAACTCTTGACTGACAAACAATATGGATTCAGGCAAGCCCGTTCAACAGCAGATATCTTAACTGTAGTTTCTGAACGTATATACCGTTCATTGGATAAAACAGGGGAGGGTAGAGCGGTGGCCCTTGATATATCTAAGGCTTTTGACAGGGTATGGCACGATGGTCTTCTAAGGAAAATTAGATCATATGGAATCACTGGAAGAATTCATAACGTAATTAAATCCTTCTTAAGTAATAGAAAAATCAAAGTTGTCCTCGACGGACGTACATCCAAACAATATGACATAAATGCGGGAGTGCCTCAGGGGTCTATCCTTGGACCTCTATTGTTCCTGATATTCATAAACGACCTCCCTGATAATATTGTTTCGGAGATGGGTATATTTGCCGATGACACCACTCTCTATAACAGATATGAGGGGAAAACAAATGAACACATATCCAAGAAAATGGCAGAAACACTAGAGGATGACCTACAATCCGTAGTGGAATGGGGACAAAAATGGTTGGTCTCATTCAATTCTGCTAAGACTAAGCTTGTTTCCTTCAATAACTACAAGAAACCTTCTCTACCACCAATAGCAATGGCCAAGAACACATTGCCTGAAAGTACTTCTTTTAAACTCCTCGGCCTAACGTTTACAGGGAATATGAACTGGAATAGATACATTGAGAGCATTGCCAAGGCTGCTGCAAGGAAGGTTGGCTCCCTCTACCGTGCTAGAAAACTACTTACGCCTGCCAGTATCCTATACCTCTATAAGGCAACCATTCGCCCATGTATGGAGTACTGTTGTCACATCTGGGCTGGTGCATCTGCTGCTTGTCTCTCGCTCCTGGACAGGGTTCAAAAAAGAGTCGCAAACCTGATAGGTCCTGAACTGTCATCTGGGCTTCAACCTCTGTCCCATCGACGAGATGTTGCATCCCTCTGCCTGTTCTACAAATACTTTAATGGTGAATGCTCTGACGAACTGCAAACACTTGTACCTCCCCGACGTAACTACCCCCGACAAACCCGACAAGCTACTAAGTCTCATCCCTTTACAGTGGAGATCCCTAGGTGCAAGAAAGCCTTTTACTCCAATAGTTTCTTCCCCAGAACTGCGGGTCTTTGGAACTCCCTTCCGGGATTCTGCTTTCCCAACTGCAATGATATGCAGAAGTTCAAGTGTAATGTTAACAAACATCTTTCTACTCTTCTCCCTTCATAATGACCCCGCTAATTAATTCCCTAATAGTAGCCCCCTGCTTCAAAGTGGCACTGTGCCTTGTTTGGGGTGAAAATTGAATTAAAAAAAAAAAAAAAAAAAAAAAAAAAAAAAAGGATTGACATCTTACTGGAGACATATGTCAGTTGAACTCAACTACCGTTTCTGATCGCTACCTTATACGACACATTCAAAATTTCACTTCATCTTTGCACTTGTAAAATATTTTCAAAATTAGATCTTGTGAAATCTTACTGCTAAATTCAGCTATTCCTGCAGATATTCCTATGTCGCTACTCATTTTCGAGCATTTGGATTTTTGACAATGCCATTCGACTTATGGAGCTTGAACTTTTTAGTGTTTTATGGACAATTATGCACAATTTAAACACATTCACATCGACTTATATGTACTCTGACTAATCAGCCAAGGCTACTTCTACTTACTGACCTGTATTGTTTGTTTCTAATGACGACCTGAAGCCATCTTATTGAGCGACATTTCTGTTTAAACTGTAGTGCATGGCCTAATATTGGCCTGAATTTCATATTATCGTGTCCTGGCAAGAATTAACACTGATCACAGAAGGCAGTTTGAATCTTGCCTATTCCAAGAACTATTCAAAATCTTGGGACTACTAGTTATCACCCAGCTTCCAATGATAAGTGGTGACACCCTTGTAAAAAAAAAAAAAAAAAAAGCTTCCAATGAACTAATTGAGCTCTTTCATTGGCAATTAGAAGCCATCTTGCACACAGCTCTTGATCTTCAACATTGCATTGAGTATGTGTTCATGGTTTTCCTTGGTTGTCATGCTGCCGTCAATGAGGATTTTGGATATTCTTAAGCTACACGGTAATCTACTTGCATTACCTGATCATATATTCATCCCATCAGTTTCACCTGTGGTTGATACGGAACACTACATTAAGAGGCTCAGATACTACTTCAACAGTCTACCACTGATGAACCCTCTGCATCAAATCAGCTGTTCCTAAGGCTATCGCATCATGGACTTATGTTTATTAGGAAAAACTTGGTTTAAGCCCCATTCACACCATTTTATTCCGCTCGATATCTTGTGCACACACGAAACAAAATATTGTTTACTCTGCATGTTGGAAGTACCAAAGAGACTGTTTGTTAGCAAACTGAAAAGAGCTTTTTTGAACGACAACACTCAAGAAACGCATGTTGCATACACACTCAGTTTTCCGTACCAAAATGAAACGGAACCTCCAGAGACGATCAAATCATGTCTTCCAATTCACATTACCACCATACATTCTGGTAGACTTATTCATTTGGCAAAGAAATTGTCCAAGACTAGGTATATTTGAACAGTCACATTTTTCAAAAACAATGGACTCTTTTGAGAATGTTATGCCCACTTGGTTAATTTTTAAAAGAAAAATTTTCACTTTTTAGCAAAATAAAGACATGATTTATCACACTGAACTGCTATTTAATTTCTTGTTTGCAATATGCATGTTCATTTAAATTCATTCTCATGTGCTGCTACAACTAATAAGAATATCCTGTTTTTATAGCTACAAACCTAAGCAGGGGGTAATGTAGCAGTTGCATGATAGTCTATTTCTTATGCATGCACAAGGGCAGTTCCAAAAGTAAAGCTCCCTATTTTAAAAAAAAATTAAGTTTAAGAGCTAAATAGACAAAAGTGGTACCATTAAAACAAGCGACCTTTTGTACTCCAGAATTTATTTTTCTACATAGTTACCATCATTTTCAATTCACTTTTGCTGGTGATGAAATATGGCTGTGCATGAGCGTCCGGAGCACACTTTGTCAAATAGGAGTCATTCCAAAGAAAAGCCTTTTTTTTTTTTTTAAAACTCAAAAAATTGAAGAACTATGAAGACAAAAGTGATATCATTAAAACGAGTGACCTTTTGTGCTCCAGAATTTATTTTTTCTACATATTCACCATAGTTCTCAATGTAATTTTGGCAAGTATTCAATGATGCATCTCTGCTTCAGATGCACATCCATAACAGGTTGCTTTCCTATAGTCTCACACCGTCAATATCTGCAACAGAGAGATGAAACTTTCAGGTCATGAATGCATAAGTTCAGTCATCATCACAATGCAATTAGCAATCCCCTCTAATCCATTCAGGCAGAATAAAAATATAGAAGACATTACTTTTAGAATGCCCCTCATATATGCAATTTCTTGCGTAATGTTGAGTTGTAATTTGCTTGGCAAAAACATATATAAACTCACATAAAGATGGACAAACTGACTAAATAAAATGGCTACCTTCCATCTCGACAATCAATTCACACTAACAATAGATAAAAATTAAAAGAAAAAATGAATTTCTAGCTTTTTAAAAATGAATAAAAAAGTATTGAAAAAAAAACGTTCTCATCAAAATACCATTTATTTAATATATAGCATTATTTTGTGAAAGTTTAAAAGTTGGACCTAAATAGCATTTAAGCTGATATATAAACTTTGATTATTTCTAGCTAATTTTTATTTTTTATTTTTGTACCATGTTACTAGCACTATAAGGACATACTATGCCGCAGTTTAATTTTTAAATTATGTAGTCCTGCTTGGATAACTGGTGTATGAAAACATTTTTCAATCATGATGAAAAAAAATAAAAGAAGAAATCAGCAACGGGAATAACTCGAGTAAATGTTGATGGTGATGGTAGAAATTGGATAGAAATTGATTATTTAAGAGGATAGCTTAACAAGAACTTGCTTATATTGGATTTAAAAATGACCATGTTATAGTAAGCTGGGAAGCAGTTCTGTAATATTGTATTCCAGAGATGGGTGATTCTAGAAAAGAAGCTTTGCTCAGGCAATTTTCATTTAATTTTAAGCACAAATAGAGAGTAAGAGAAATTACTGACAGTGGTTGCCGTTATATGAGTGTTTGCTGTAAATGTTTTACAAGGGGAGGGAATCATAGATTAAAGCTCAGTGAAGCACCTGCCATGAAAATAACAACAGAGTAGAGACAGGCTCGTGACATCTCTTCTGTGAGAAAGAAGTAGCAAGGAGGAGAAAAGGAAATTGCTTGCAAGATTTTGAAGCTGGTTTTGTACTTTGTTCAGACAAAAAAGTGTGCTCTGAGCAACTCCTCTCCAAATGTGGCAACAGTACTCCATAGGGGATTGTGCTGTGAGATATCTTCTGGAGCAGTATAATGATCAAACTATTTTTTTTTGGTCACCTTGACAATGGATTTGATATAAATCTTTCATTTTAGATCAGAAGTGAAGGTTAATTTCAGAAACTTACCAAAGCAAGGCGCTTTCTGAAGACAAGAGTCATTAAGAGTAAGGAATATCAAACAACTAATGGAAAATGGATCCTTATTTATGAGGAACTGAAAAGGAAGGAAGGAAGGAAGGAAGGAAGGAAGGAAAGAAAACGGAAAGAAATGGAGAAGCAAACACACTTTTACTTTATAGTGCTCATTTTCTTTGATCATCATCATATTCATTTTAAGGTTTATTATACATGTTGGCATGTGTTGGACAGCTTTAACAGGGCTTTACGGACAAATTTATCCTTAGTTGACCTTTGACAACTAAATCTTTTTGTTTACTAGCCAAATAGAAAAGTAACTAGCCAACGTTACCATGCGATTTTTGGAATATGATATCTTTGTTCCGTGACGAGTACGTACATCATAATTATTTTTCTGCATTTTATTTTGTTTTTAAATAAGTATAATTCTAAATATGCACTGAATTTTATGTTGAGACTCGAAGGCATAAACATCCATATTTTTTCAGATTTTTTTTTAAACAGTTTCCGTTAATATATTGTTCTATTAAACTTTTATTATTTAAATAATTTGACTTTGCTTGTTTTATTAAAAGAAAAAGTAAAGATTGAAAAACATTTTTCACTCAGTAAGAGCTTTGAAATGTTTGTTAAAAAAAAAAAAAAAAGAAGAGAAGCATTTTATTATTTCTAGTTGGCACTTGGAAAAATCACTCACAAATGCGGCCGTTTTACTCACAATGTAAAACCCTGTTTAATAAATTAAGCCATTTATTTATTCCTAAGTTCTATTTTTATCACTTTCTCCCATGTCTTTCTTGATCATTATCTGCTATTTCAACTATTTTACAGCTAATAACTCGAGAATCCTTATCCATTCTTTCAACATGACAGTACAATCAAAGTCTACTCTCTTCTGCACATATTTTCCTATACAGTACAAATTTAATTTTCCTCTGAGGTCATCAGAATTAAGCCCATCTTCAAAACACACGTTACACATCTATTATCTCATTCTCATATCATTCTGCCCATGAAATGTATGTCTTCAACTCTCAGTAGTTATGTTTCATGTCCATATATCATCACATGACTGACAGACTTGCCTTACTCGACAGTGCTCAGCTGTGTAGTAATGATATATTTTTTTTTTTTATCTTTAGCCATGGTCATAAAACTGTTAGCAATAAACAGAGGTTACGAAGATAATTAGGGAATGCATAAAACTTAAGAATATCATGATAGACAATACAGAACTCTGAAAATGTGACAATTATACATGTTTATTCGCACAATTCTGAGGCAGTATGTTCAGGATGGCAGAATACAATGCGAAAGGAGATTGGCAGTACATCTCTGAGCAAACACCGGTATGATTGTGCAGAGGGTCTAATGTGAATGTCTATCGTTGCAGGTTTGATCTGTTCAGCAGCAACACAGGGTAGTATTTAAGCATTGCGGTGGGGCATATCGCCTCATAACTCTTGCAATCACACTAATACCTGCTCCACCCTGAGCTCGAATGGTATCACCAAGTTTACAAAACTTTGACAATCTCAATAACTTAATCATACAGCTATACTTTCTCCACATTGGAGTTCTCATCCAGCTTCATTGTCTTACGCTTGTTGCACACAAATTAGTTTAATCAGTTAAAAATATGAATTAAATTTTTGGTGCTTAAACCAAAATAAAAATCTGTATGATGTACATGCCTGCAATGGAAAGAAAATATTGTACATCAAAAATTATGTAAATTGATGCAGTAGTTTTACTTTTATAAAAAAAACAAAACAATTTTTAAGCGTATTTAAATTTTTCAACTCCTCCACTCCCTATGTAATGAATGACTTTCTAAAATCATGAAAGTTTCAATTACTTGCAATTATCTCCCTTGTTCTTTTATACTATTTTCAAAATGGCATCATGATATCATCACTGTTTGTTTAGCCATAAAATTTGATTTTTTTTTATTTCATTTTGTTTTTTTCATGGAGGGTGGGGGGGGGGAGATTCTAGACAAGCACCTAATTGTTTGTATAATTCTTTCTAATATTTATCTGTATTTCTTGGTTGAGAAATTTACAGTCTCCAGACTGGCTTTGTCATTTGGGTTGTTGGTAACATGACATTTCTGCCATTTGGAACTTTGGCCTTCTTCAGATACTTTGTGTCAAACTTATATATTATCATGGATTTTTTAAATCCAACTCTTTACTAGAACTGTTTTGTATTCTCCAGGCCTTAAAATATTCTTTTAGTTAACATGTCAAATAAACTTAGAGTCTTTGATCAAGATTCAACTCGGAACCTCAAAATAACCTGCACATTTTAACCAACATTCTAGTGCCTATTTACTTGCTTTATTATGAGACACTCAGGATGAAACAAAAGTAAATATTGCCCTCATCAAGAATGTTTTATCTTCCTCTGACTGATATTACATTTTGATCTTAGCCTGAAAGTTTAACTCCTAAATTTGACACAAGAAATCTGAAGAAGGCCACAAGACAAGGTGGCCAAAACATAAGCAAGATGAAGAAATCAATGCGCAAAATGTTTTGGTCTCTTGTCTTCTGCAGCAACCATGAATGAACATCAACTTACATCCTTTTAAGGCCTGGCTACGGTACAACTAATTTGCATTAAAACAAACAAACAAACAAACAAACAAACAAACAAACAAACAAACAAACAAACAAACAAACAAACAAACAAACAAACAAACAAACAAACAAACAAACAAACAACAACAACAACAACAACAACAACAACAACAACAACAACAACAACAACAACAACAACAACAACAACAACAACAACAACAACAACAACAACAACAACAACAACAACAACAACAACAACAACAACAACAACAACAACAACAACAACAACAACAACAACAACAACAACAACAACAACAACAACAACAACAACAACAACAACAACAACAACAACAACAACAACAACAACAACAACAACAACAACAACAACAACAACAACAACAACAACAACAACAACAACAACAACAACAACAACAACAACAACAACAACAACAACAACAGGAAATATACTTACTTCATATATCTATCATGCACCTTTTTCACATCTCAATTTTAAATTATATATCAAATATTTTGATAGATATTTCCACAAATTACATAAATGAAGCAGCATTAATCCTAGGCAGGTTGAACCAGCTTCCTCTGAGGAAACAAAACTTCAAATTCACAGGCAGTTCTCAGTCGCACATATATTTTGGTCACGTGAGATGATGATGTTAGGTTTTTGTATTTCTTGCAGGGAGGTGTGAATGTTCTACTACATAGTGCCTGGTATTCCTAAATTGTCACTGATCTGGTACTGGTCAGGCCTAACATTGCTTAACTTAAGTGATCTATGGAGAAGCAGTGTGTCAATCTTACTATGCTATATATACATATGTCATGTGTGTGTGTGTGTGTGTGTGTGTGTATATCTATAAAAGTGAAAGTGTGTGTGTGTGTGTGTCTGTGTGTGTATATTTCCCTATGCAATAACTCTGTCAATTTTTAGTCTACAGACTCGAAATTTGATATACAGGGTACTGAGATTTGGGAAAATCTATGTGATCGGTTTTCGGACAGAAATTTGACTGTTAAGGGGTCAAAGTTCAAGGATTTGACCTTTGAGAACTCTACCAAACTCCTCTGACAATCTTGGGTCTAAACACTTGAAATTTTAGATATAGGTTCCTTCGACATGGATCTTACTTAATAACTTGATTTGAGCCCAAAACAACAAATATTAAGGAGTCATAATAGGGGTCAAAGTTAAAAAAATTGACCGCTTTTTTTTTTTTTGCTCAACATATACCTCCGAACGCCCAGGCAACATCGGGCTGAAATGCTAGTATGTCTATCTATCTATATATATATATATATATATATATATATATATATATATATATATATATATAAAAAAGTGAACGTGTGGGTGTGTGTGTACATTTTCCAACGCAACAACTGCCAATTTTCAGTCTACAGACTCAAAATTTGATATACAGGGTACTGTACAATTGAACATGTTAACATAAATAAGTGATACGATGGACAACATCTTGAAATTTGGAATATAGACATTTTGTCTTTTATTTGTATACTAGCGGGAGTACCTGGGTGTTTGGAAGAGCAAAAAAAAAAAAAAATTCTGGTAGGTAGATAGGCTCGAACCTGAACCTGAACCCCTGAGGTCAATAGGCTGATAACTTACCACCACGCTACGCGGGCAGAGAATTGGTGAAATTAAACGATTAAAAAGTTAAGTGACAAGTGCATAAATTTAATGAGGACAAACATCATGCCATAGGGGGAAACTTAACTTTAGCTGTAAGCCAGTTTCTGCATATTTGTTGATGTTGGAGAAAACCAGCTCTCCATAAAAAGGGAGTGTCCATGTCTGATATAAGGGGTTTACCCTGCATTGATCAAAGCTCATTGCTTTTCTGTATGTCTCGGTACGAAATGCTGAGAACGCTCCTCCGCTTTCAGTTTTGCTTTTTATACAGAAAAGCCAAAGAAACACATGGAGAGTAAAAAATATCGCGAAAATAGCATGTAAAAGTCGGACCAAATAAAAGATACACATCACCCCCTTTCGTAAATTGTAGATATTATAATCTAGATAGTATATAAAAGGTTCTAAGAAAATGTAACCCCCCGTCCTCCAAAAGCTTTCGCCGGACATACACAAAAAATGCGCACGCACACACTAACACACATTTTTCCTTTCATATATAAAAATGCTCTGTAGTTACATCGAGCTCCATAAATTAAAGGATTGGTATGAATAATAGGTGAAATATAATTGAATAAGCATATTTTTCCCATAAACACACGTGTGTGTGTGTGTGTGTGTGTGTGTGTGTGTGTGACTACAAATTATATAAGCTATCATCATCCATTTTATAGTTGTATTCCCCTTGTGCAGGAGTTTAACATTTTCCGAGAACCTGCAACCTCAGTCTCCAAGCTTGGTGGTGTTGATTCCATTCAAATTTCACAGTCTCAGAACCTTGCTTCAAAATTTTCTTGAATCATCCAATTTTTCTCCAGTCTTCCACCTCAGATTTTTGCATTTTCTTATCCAACAGTCAGGGCCAAACACTCACTTTCATACAGTATCATACACCTAACACATTTGCCTGCCCCATAACCTATGAAAAAAAAAACATGGAACCTGCATAATACACAGGGTATATGACAAAATTATCTTTTTAGAAATAAAATTTAAAGTTTTGTACAAAAAGAGATTAAATGGTACATTAGTATATGAAGTATCCGTGTACTTTTTATATTTTTCTCTTCAATTATGATTATTGTTATGGGATAATACTTTTTTTTTCCTTTTAGGAGAGAAAGAGGACTACAATGTGAGGGTGAAAGAATTTATATTTTTTGAAAAATGGGAAAATATTTTCCCTTCTCAAAGAGAAGAAAATATTTATTAAGCCATTTCTTTTTTTTTTTTTTTTTTTTAATAGAATCTAAGTATTTTTTCTTTTAGGAAGAATAAAGATGATATTTGTATTTTTGAAGATAGAAATATGCTTATGTGTGTGTGTGTGTGTGTGTGTGTGTGTGTGTGTGTGTGTGTGTGTGTGTGTGTTTTGAATGAATAAATTTATGTTTAGCTTTTTTTTAATAACTTTTTAAAAGAATATGGTATTTTTAAATATCTTTTTAAAAGAATGTGGTATTTTTAAATATCTTTTTAAAAGAATGTGGTATTTTTAAATATCTTTTTAAAAGAATGTGGTATTTTTAAATATCTTTTTAAAGCATGTGGTATTTTTAAATATCTTTTTAAAGCATGTGGTATTTTTAAATATCTTTTTTAAAGAATGTCTTATTTTATTTTAAAAAAAGTAAAATACTTTTTTTAAAGTATTTCTTTCTACCTTTTTTAAGAGTGAGGTACTTTTTAATAAGGGAAGAGAAACAAGGGATTCGTTTTAAAAGCAAAAGAAAGAGAAGGAAGTTGAAGTAGTTTTTTTTTCGTAGACCAAGAATTTTTCCTCTTAAAAAAAATGAAGGAAACCTTTTACTTCTTAAAGGAGGGGAGGAAGAGAAGGCAATCTTTGTATAGTAAGAAAAGCATTTTTATTTTTGCAGAAAGTGATTGAAGTGAGGAATTTTCTTTTAAATTAAGAAAATGTGTGGAGTTAACAAAAAAGGTGTTTTTTTTTTATTGAAGACAATTACTGAAACTGTTGTAAGTTGTTTATTTTACATTGTGCAATTCTTTTATTTTTCAAAACAATTTCAATAACATCACATTTTTGTTGCGTATCATACTAAACACCTACAATTTACTAACTAAATTGAAATGAAATATAAACACTGAAAATTCAAGTTTAAAATTTTTACATGATGCAAAAGTGATTTCTAATAATGAGTAAACAGATTTTTCTCACATTCTTTTAAAAAACTTCCCTTGCAAAAATTAAGCAGACGTTTCTAGCAATGATTTAACAGACTTTTCTAGCAATGATTTAACAGACGTTTCTAGCAATGATTTAACAGACGTTTCTAGCAATGATTTAACAGACGTTTCTAGCAATGATTTAACAGGCGTTTCTAGCAATGATTTAACAGACGTTTCTAGCAATGATTTAACAGACGTTTCTAGCAATGATTTAACAGACGTTTCTAGTAATGACTTATCAAACATTTCTCAATTGTTTAATACTTTTCAAGCCATAATTAAACAGGCTTTTCTCATAATGATTTAATATACGTTTTTAGCAATAATTTAACAGACTTTTCTAACAAACAATTCTAGCAATAATTTAACAGGTTTATTTGAAATGAGTTAACAGATTCTTCTAGCAATGGGTTAACAGATTCTTCTAGCAATGAGTTAACAGATTTTTCAAATGGGCAAGCAAAACTATATCATACATGGAACACTGCCCACAAAAACAAATTTATAAATCAACACATGAAAACACTTTATTGCTAGCTTATATAAAACAATTTTTTCTTGTGTTAAATGACGTGATAATCAGTCATAGGTGTTTAATATTTAACCATTGGAAATATCAGTCTTAATATTGCTTACAGATATAATAAAATAAACTAATTTTTAATATATATATATATATATATATATATATATATATATATATATATATATATATATATATTTCATCCACATCAACATTACTGACAACAGTAAAAATAAGAGAAAAATATTAAGTACAAACATTTTATCAGTATAACGGTTTTTTTTAGATACTAATAAAAAAATTCTTATAAATCTGAGTAGCATAATGTTCAGGTTTTTGACCTCTGTCATTCTATAATAATGTTATGTAAAAAAAAAATTACATGATTAAAAAATGAAATAAAAAAAAACAATTCTATAAAAAACAAAAAAGCCAGCAGTTTGTTTTATCTACATTTTTTCCTTCTTATCAATTATGCAAGAATAAAAGGAATTTGGAAAAAAAACAAACCCCAAAACAAAAAAACAAAAAAAAACAAAACTAGTGCTTGTCCAAAATTCCCCTTAAAAAAAAAAAAAAATAAAACAAAAAACTCTGTTTGATGTACATACTCATGATGAAAAAAAAATATTTGATTCCAAAACATCACATAAATTGACCAAGTAGTTATATTTTTAAATAAGAAAATTCAAATTTTATGACAGACTGTCTCGCAGTGCCATTTTGAAAACAGGTTGAAAGAACAAGGGAGATAACTCTGAATAATTAAAACTTGTGAGATTTTAGAAAGCCATTCTTAACATGAGGAAGGGAGGACACTGGAAAAATTCAGATTTGCTTAAAAATAATTTCCTTTATCAAAATTAAAACTACTTGATCAATTTAAGTGATTTTTGGAATACAATATTTGGTACTTGTACAGTTTAATCAAGACATTAAAAAACGAAAATAGTGAAAAAAGTTTATAATGAATGTATCCGTTATGGAATGAAGTTCTCTGAAAATTTTTTTTACTTAATTTGATCGAGTAGTTTTTTTTTTTTTTACAGTGGAAAAACAATTTGTTATAATACCAAGCAAAGGTTCGATTTTAGGAAGAAAAGCTAGTATTAAAGATGGGGAGGAGTGTCAGTGCTTTAAACTGAGTTATCTCTCCGTGGCATGTTAAAAAAAATTCCAAAATGTCTACCTTTAACGTACTGTCATAAAAACGTATTTTCCGCTGTAAAAAAAAAGCAAAAAAAAAAGCTATTCAATCAAATTAAGTGAAATTTTTTTTTTATTAGGATCTTCAGTCCAAAACAGATACGTACAATATAACCTTTTCTCAATATTTTCATTCTTTTAATGTCTTGATTAAACTGTACAAGTACCCAATATTTTCTTTCTATCACATGTACGTACATCATCTAGATCTTTCTTTATTTTTGTTTTTATTTAATATAGGAAAATTCTGGAGAAGCACCAAAAAAATTATAAAAAAATAAAAATAAAAATTTACAAAAAAATTACAAAAACAAACTGATCTTTCTTAGTGCAGTTGTTTCTTAATCAACAAAATGGCTAGATAAGTGGAATATGAAGATTAAGGATTTGAAAAAAAAAAAAAAAAAATGCCATCTTCAGTTTCATTCATGCAACAGTATTCAATCTTTTAGTTTTTCTTCCATTTTTTTTGTCTTCTTTTTAATTTGCTTCTTTTTAATTTGTACTGATCGCAACATGCCAGATGGAGGAAATGATGAGGTGAATTAAACCGTAAGACTTAGTGGCTCATAGAAATTGGAGGACAACAGTGTCAGAGTTTTTGTATTTTTTTTTTTTAGAGTAAAAAAAAAAACACACACACACACACACACACACATAAAAGAAAACAAAGGCCACTGTGATTGAATTGAAAGGGATAAAACGAACAAGAGAGGGAAATGGCACCAACATGTTCTAGCCATTATAACAGAATTTTCATTTTTTCCTTACAAATTTTTCTGAAAAAGTCATCTGATATCAGAAGAGAAATCGATACAGAGTAACAGGGAACCAAATTCCTCAGTCTTTGTATTAGTATTATAAAATTTATGTGCGTATATTTGGTTATATAATGACGGTTACGAGTGTGGAGGTTTGAATTTGTTCTTATAGTTTCTTTTTTTTTCTTTTTCTTTTAGTGTAAAAACAAGCTGCCCAGATGTGAGGGTGAGTAGGTACAGTCATAAAAAAATGCTCGGTGGGAGAAACCAGTGCCAGAGACGTCATCATCATAAGTTTTTGTAAAAAAAAAAATTTTTTTTTTACTTATTTGGTCATCAGGCTAGGTTGGTTTGTTTAACATTCATATATCAAAGGGCAAAAACCTGCGGACATCCTCAGTTGTTTGCAGTTCTGCGGTAAACAATTTGAGATCTTGCACCTTGTCTGAAATTAAAAAACATAAAATAAAAAATTTGTTTAAAAAAGTACAGTAATCTTGCAATATACTTTTTCCTCTTTAATAAGCCATAGTTATAAAAAAGTTAGCTATAGACAGAAGCTACTAAGCTAATTAGGGAATGATAGAGTTCAAAATAGACTTCGTAGCCTCGTAGGAGATGTCCTTTTATCTTCGCTGCAACCTCTATCTCACAGAAGAGATGTTGCGAGTTTGTCTCTGATGTATCGTTATGTTCATGGAAAGTGTTCGACTGAGCTTCAATCTATGGTCCCCCCTCGCCAAACTTTCACAAGAAACACTCGTCTAGCTGTAAACACTATCAATAATTCCCCCCACTCTTTATCTGTGCCTAAACCTAAACATAGATTCCATGAACAAAGCTTCTTTCTTAGAACTGCACGCTTGTGGAATTGTCTTCCGTTTTCCTGCTTTCTGGCTGACTACAATATGGTTGTGTTCAAGTCTAAAGTAAATAAGTTCTTGATGAGCCGTTCCATATAAGTTATCAAATTTACCAAATTTTCATTACTAATGATTATTATATTGTCCAATTTCTACTGTACACTCTTTAACCCTTATCCTTGAGTGGCCTCTGGGCCTTGATAATGTGGTGATGCCTATGTAAAAAAAAAAAAAAAAAAAAAAAAAAAATACAGAACTCCCAAAATTTGACAGTGATACATGTTCATTCACACAATTCTAAGATCGCACATTCAGTACTGCAGAACACAATGTGTAAGGAGATCGTCGGTACATATCTGAGCAAACATAGGTGTGATTGTGCAGACTGTCTAATGTGAATGTATATTGTCGCTGAGCAAGAGCCATAAAATAATCAACAGTAGGCAACAGAAGCAACTGTTACATTCTGATGGCATGATGCTGTAAATGCTCAAGAGAACATCTTGCCAAAGCGAACACTAAGGAGCTGTATTCCAAGTGGGGATGAATCATTACCTATTAAAGCCTAGTCAGCAAATGCCATTCATGATGAATTTGGTAGCCGAGGATATGAACCTTGATTCTAGTAAAGCAACTGACCCTGACGGCATCCCAATTATAGTGTTAAAAAAGCTTCAAAGATGGTGGGATCCTTCTACCGCTCCAGAAGATATCTCACTACTGATGCAATTCTCTTTCTATATAAAAGCCAAGTACGTCCAAGGATGGAATACTGTTGCCATATCTGGGCAGGAGCTGCTAAAAACAGCCTATCCTGCCTTGACAGAGGACAAAATAGACTTCGTGGCTTAGTGGGGGATGCCCCTTTTCTCTACCCTGCAACCTCTCTCCCACAGAAGAGACGTTGCGAGCTTATCCTTGTTTTATCGTTATTTCCATGGCAGGTGCTCGTCTGAACTCCAATCTCTGGTCCCCCCTCGCCAATCTTTCACGAAAAACACCAGTCTAGCTGAATCCACTGTGAAAAATTTCCCCCACTCTTTATCTGTGCCTAAATCAAAACGTGGATTCCATGAACAAAGCTTCTTTCTTAGAACTGCATGCCTGTGGAACTCTGTTCCGTCTGCCTGCTTCCCAACTGACTACAACTTGGATGTCTTCAAGTCCAACATTAACAAATTCCTAATGAACCACCCCCTTAAGTAAACACTTTATCAACACTGTACTTGCAATAACCCTTATCCCTGAGTGGCTTCCGGGCCTTGATAAGTGGTGACCACCGTGTAAAAGAAAAAAAAAAAAAAATGCCACACAAAGCTCCCTATTAACCTGATTAGATACATAAGACAAATGATTGTCGAACCTGAGATTGCTAGATATTATTAGTCCCAGATAGTTATGACATTTCAAGAATGGCACAAATATTAACAGGTAAGAAATCGTAAAAAATCAAGTCGAGCATGTAGGATCTCCCTCCATGAATGAAAAATTTACTTTCACCATGAATAATGTTTGTGCAAAATTAAAAAAAATCCTAGGTGTGGTTATTGAGAAAAGTGCAATTAAATGAGCAGATGAACGATTTGAGAGCAATTTTATCCCTAGGATGGTAACTAGTTATCTCGGAAAATCCGTTCCGGCAAAAATTTATTTTAACCATAACTAATGTTTGTGCCAAAAATGTTTTTAAAAATCCAAGGCGTGATTATTGAGAAAAGTGCAAACAAATGAATGGGAGTGAATTACTAGGTCTGATCCCTTCTTTGTTGGAGGACGAAAGATAAATACAATCAATAACTTTCACTAACCGCATTAAAATAGAATTTTCTAACCTTGCAAAATTTCAGTATTTATTATCGTTCAGTTATTGAAGCACAAAGAATGTTTAAAAAAAAAAAAAAAAAAAAAAAAGGATGAAATTTTGAAGTTGTCACAGCTCCTCCCTTTTGGACGGGATGTACAAAAAATTTCTAACCTAAATAGATCTGACACTGCGTCAATTTCCAGCTCTCATCACATCGCTGCAGTGTTGCATCCTTCTACTTTCTCTATAAGTACTTCCATCATATTTGCTCTGGTGGACTTACTAGACTTGAACCTCCTCAATATAAATACTTCAATTCACCCAACTAGCAACAAAATCACACCCCTTCACTGTAGAGGTACCTAGATACTGAAAGATTGACTACTTTAATAGTTTCTTTCCTCAGACCACTAGCCTCTGGAATTCTCTTTGTGCTCCCTCTTTCCTCAGCCATATCAACATATCAAGAAATTTAAATGTAATATGAACAAACCTTTTGTTACCCAACTCCCCATCCAAGTTCCCCCCTATAAATCTGACCTCTACCACAATAGCCCCTATTGCAGTAGAATTTTACACATTAGTAGTAATATGCTTTGTTTGGTGGCAAAGAAAAATGAAAAGAAAAAGTTTTTTATAGAATTTAGAACACAATTTCATGTTGTCTGATCATAAACCAAACAAGAACATAAGTCAGTCATAAAACTGCATATCTCTGCCTGAAAACAAAGTCTTGTCTTAGAAACGTTGACAACTCCAAAACTATTGGTAATAGTCAGCTAGGGTACTTCCTAACTTCCGATGTGTCTGCTACCGAAAGTGGTGACAAGACAAATCAATTCTTTCACTTTTTTTCTCTCATGCCTATACCTCCCCTGTGCATGTACTCTTTTTTATTACGTTTTTCCAATCGTTCTCTTTTTTTATTTAATAAATCATTGAAATTGAAAATTTTTTCAATCTTATTTTGATTAGAAATTATTGAAATTAGTTTTTCTTCTTTTTTTTTTAAAGAATTATTGAAAACACTTTTTGCACACTTTTTTTTTAAAAACGAATTACTGAAAACACATTTTAAAATTTTAATTAAGAATTATTGAAATTAGCTTTATTTGTTTTTAAGAATTACTGAAAACACTTTTTGCACACTTTTTTTTAAAAAGAGTTATTGAAAACACATTTTAAAATTTTAATTAAGAATTATTGAAACTAGCTTTATTTGTTTATAAGAATTATTGAAAACACTTTTTACATTCTAGTTTTTTTTTAAAGAATTACTGAAAACACATTTAAAAATTTGGATTAAGAATTATTGAAGGTGCCTGGCGTTGCCCGGGTGTTTGGAGGTGTGTGTTCAGCAAAAAAAAAAAAAAAAAAAGTGGTAGTAGGCTAGCAGGCTCAAACCCGTACCGCGAAGGAGGAAAAGAACATAAAAAAAAAATGTGATGCCTTTGTTGTTGCACCCATCGCCAAACCGGAAGTAATGAATGTTTAAATTAAGGCTAGTCAATCGAAAAGATGACTTTTGGAAATATCGGCGAAAAAACGACCTCTCCCTGTAGAATAGTGGCCAGTTGAGGGTGAAGTAATTAACGTTTTTAGCCAATTTGTTGATATCTGTCATCTGAAGGGTTGAGCTTCAAAATGATACCGATCTCGTGAAAATCCGTCGCCTCTATTGAAAGTTTTAGGATGACATACATACATGCATACATAAATTTAAACAGACAGGTCAAATTTACATTATAGATTATTGAAAACGCTTTTTGCACTCCTTTTTTACTTCAATAAATCGCTTCACAATAGAAATACTGAAGAACAATAAAAGTGAAGGAACTGATTTACTGTGTCACTGCTTCCGGTAGCACGCACACACACACACACACACACACACACACACACACACTGGAAGTTAGAAAGTACATTAGCTGATTATAACCAAACTATTCATCTAATCAGGCTGAAATTGTGCATGTTTCTTACTGTTGTCAAAAGTGCATCAGATGCATATATCATATTTGGAAAAATCAGATATTGAAATTGTCAAAATTTTAACTTTGTCCAAAATTTTTATGGTCAAAGTCAAAAGTATTATAAGATGTAGGACTTCAGTCATTACAATATGGGGCAAGCAGTGAACCTCTATGATGAACAGAATGAAATTATTGCCAAAAGTGTAACTTTCACTATTTCCATGATTTTTTTTTTTTTTTTTACATGGGAATCACCATTTATCAAGGCCCGAAGGCAAGGCCAGTTGTACTTGCTTGTACTTGAAACGACATTCACCCTGGAGGAGTTGAGTCGGCTTCATGAAGATGCACATCTCGTACCACTGCGGCCCAAGCCCGGCGATCGGAGGCAAGATCCCGAGTGAGCAATAGCCAGTCACGTCTCCAACGAGACAGGCCATAGATGAGCGGGCCCGAAATAAGCTCAGCGTCGGCTTTGATAGTCCCGAGCCACGTTCTTAGCTAGCCACCGACACGTTTTTTCCAGCTGGGTAGAGGACGTGGGGAGATAGCCTCGTGGATAAAGACCCCCGCATCACAGCGAGAGGCATGGCCGAACCATCGAAGGCGTCGGGCCCGCAGTAGTCTGCGTCTGCAAGGAACTTGCGGCAACCTGTCTTCAAACCCATGGAATGACTGTCGATAATCGGCGGCTCCATGGTTGGACTATCCCTCTGCGTCTGCTGACAATCAGCGGCAAGGATATCCGTTCCTGGGCACACACCCACAGTGTACACTTGCGACTGGCGTCCGCCTGTGGTTACTACCGCCAAGAAACTTGATGAGAGAAGGCCAGTTGGGGATAAGAGGTAATGAATGTAATGTGGTAGTAATCATTAATGGCATAAGTTGAGTAGAATTTGATTATTTAAAGGGGCGGTTCAACAAGAACTTGTTTAAATTAGACTTGAGGGCTACCATAATGTAGTTGGTTGGGAAGCATTTGACTTGGATATTCCAAAATTAAATCAATTATAAGTTAGATATTTTGACCAAGTTTGGTGACGATTGGTCAAGCGATATGGATGCTAGACTATACATAAATAAACATTTATAAACTTGAGTGAAAGCATAACCTTTATGGTAGAGGTAAGAAGAAATAAACAATTTATTAGATTAAAATTGGAAAGAGTGAAATCTGAAGATCCATAGACATTATAACTACAAGGATTTGAGTAGCCAACGGCAAAATAATTTGAAATTGGGGTGAATTTCCAAATTCGGTGACTGACTGGCATGGCCCCCTTCTGTATGTGATGATAGAACAGCACACAAAACAAATCCAATCAGTTTTAACTAAAGAAGTAAAAATTAAGAAAAAGATACAGGAAGAGAAAAAAATGTGAAAAAAGAAAGAAGTAGAGGAAAACAGAGAGAGTGAGAGAAAAAAAAGAAAAAAAGATTTGGTTGGTTGTTTTTGTTTTATGGTATATCAACCCCTTTTTGGGTTATTAATGTTGAATCCAGTAATTTTGGAAAAAAGTTTTTATGCTACAATTTTTTTATATCTTCAAATACTTATCTATGGTATTTAGTCTGATTTTATTGTAGAGGAAAATTGTTGCTTTTGTTTGACTTTGATAGAACATGATTGAGTTTTGCAAAGGGAAAGGAAAAACAACATCAATATTTTGTGCATTTTAGGTCAGGAAACCAGTATCTATAGACAGTCTGATCTTGTAGCATCAGGCAGGAAAAGAGAAAAAAAAAATCCAGCCAAATAGCAACATGGAAAATAAATCTTTAGCTATTTGGCTGATATCAGACTTTTCTTATTATGTAATGTGACCGTTACAATCGAACTATTTGTTACATGCAGTCTGGTATCGATGAAAAGGAACAAACAAGCAAACAAAAATAAATAAATCTGACTTTTTTTTTCCATTTTAGCAAAAGGCTATCCGTTTTTTCTGAAGAAAAAAGCGGAATTCCACTAAAAGTTTGAGGACTCACATCCCTGTAACTGTTATTTTGGATTACGTCCCAACCTGTTTGCAATTTATAATTCTTAACTTCCACTTTTCAGACATTTTGTGGATTTTTTTCACTACTGAAAATGTTTATGGAAAAAAAAAAAAAAAAATGTAGACAGACCCCCCCCCCCACACACACACAATGTTCCTTGTTGGATATGGCTATGTCCATGTTATGCATAATTCTTGTTTGATTCACATACTTATATTCAAGACTGCTTGGCATTTTATAATAATGATAAAAAAAAAAACAGTGGAAAATATTGACTTACTTTCTTTGTCTGCGTTCCTCGGTTTTGGCCTGAAGTCTTTGTTCAGTATCCCTCAGCTCTTGTACAAGACTGTTGGCCACGTCTTCTCTCATCGGCCCCTGGTCCAGACAATTAGACAACTCTGCAGTTTTCTGTCGCAACTGCTGAATGCATGCATAAGTTTCCTGTTCATCGCTGTCCTGAAATTTACAAAGAAAATGCAACATTAATCATGTTGATTTAACACCATCAATCTATACATATATAAAGTAGAGTTATTTGTCACACTGGCATTGATATTAAAAATCCACTTTTCTATTTTAAAGATGAATACAACTTCCTTATATATTTAGTTATGAATACAGAAGATACATCAACATAATTATTTTGCATATTTCTTTAAAAACAAACTTTTATTAATTCACTTTTTTTTTCTTCTGTTTTTTTCATTAGATGATTAGTTTTCTTTCACTATAATGCACAATTCTATTTGTACATATTTTTGTCAATTTTTGGTCTACAATCTTGAAACTTGATATATGTGATTTTCAGACCTGTAGAAAAATATCTATTTGGTTTTTGCTAAGGGGTCAAAATTGAAAAATTGGAACTTGGCACAGTTTGATGTAATGTGCATGCTTTACAAATGCACAAATATACATTTATGTTTAACTGCATTAATTTGTCGAGTTTTAGTATACATGTCATTAGTTCAAATGGTAGCAAATACCACTGAAGAGCTAAATGTTTTGGTTTCGATTCTAGCTGATTACACCCAAGTTATTTAAGAAAAAAAAAAAAGAAATTAAAATCATTACTATATACTGTGTACTATATAATAATCAATAGAAAATTGGTCCTATAATACAAAATCTGTATAAATTAAAATATCATATTTAAGTGTATTTTATGACCGGGAAACACTGAGCGGCCTGCTAGTGAACATATAAACATAAGTCTCAGCATGGCTGTGGATTTGGAGTTCAGAGAAAAAGGCAGTTCTTAAGTTTAAATGTACAATGGCAAGTTGTTGGGATATGTGGAAGTAAGAGTTCAATGACTAGTTCTAAGGTTATATGAAGTAAGAATCCGACAGGGTTATAGAAGAGTGAGATTCTGATAACTAGGTCCTGAGTTATACAAGAATAAGATTCTATCGGCGTTATATATTTGAACTCAAATTTCATTAGTTGAAATATATTTTATTGAATAAATGCAATGAAAATTTTGTTTTAATCAGATATTTCTGTAAGTTTCTCCTTTATAATTCAGATCAAAATTTAATCTATAAAAGCTTTGTTTGATAAAATAACAAGTTTTGAATAGGTTTAAAATGATGTTAGTATCGTTGTATGAAAAAAAAAGAAAAAAAAACACTAAACATTTTTCTCTTTTAATATACAATTGAGAAATGATTTACTTACTCTTGTATTTTTTATATCAAAGTGAATCAATAAAGAAGCCAATTCCAATTCTTCAGAATAACCATTCTTCAGAGGGACAACTCTGTAACCTATAACGAAAAGCAGAAAAGATATTAATTCCTAATTACTAACAGCAGATAGGTTCATTTACAGAGGCTTATTTCAAAGAACATGGAGGCTCAGTTCAAAGAATACGGAGGCTTAGTTCACAGAATACAGAGGCTCATTTCAAACAGAACAAAGGCTAATTTCAAATAATACAGAAACTCATTTCAAACAGTTCAGAGATTCAGTCAAGCTAATTTCCATGTTTTGTTTTTGGATAAACAGTAATTAGAATGATTTAGATAACTAATGTATAATTAAGAAATGATAAGAAAAGCCTTTTTGGGTGAAAGTTTAGCATTTAAAATGCAGTGATTACTGTTAGAATTTGTTGCATCATTTTCTAATCTATCTTTTTACTTTCTAATATATAAAGTAAAGTCAGTCTTTTTATCATTTCTTTGTAATCAATAGTTTTCTTCCTAAATATTTGATTCTAGATCATTTTTGTTGTTGTTTGTTGCACCATGTTATTAAGAAGAATAAAATTTAATTCAATTTCAGATATTTATTTCTCTTGCAACAGCAGGATGACATGACACAAGGATCAAGAAGTGCCAGCACTCTGGCCTGCAAAAAATACCTGAGCAACCCCAGCATTCTCTGGTAGGGATTCCTAAGGTGATTAGCAATAAACTAACTCCTTCGCAAATAGAGAAGACAAAGCATGGAGGGTGGATCTCCTAGAAATGCACAAGATTTAAGCCATGTTTCAGTCAATAGAGAAAAGGCAATCTCAACAATAGTCAAAACTCTTAATTTTGGAGCAAAGGGAAAAACTCCGTCTGGACTTTTAGAAATACTTTGTCTTGTTCTGAATTATTTTCAAATAGTCGCCATTTAAAAAAAAAAAAAAATGTAACTTTGTCGTTACTTCCCTGGCATAATTGATAAAACAAAAAAAGCAAAAGAAATTGCAAGTAAATACACAACTGGGCAATGTTGAATGGGTCCAGCTAGTAATCAAATATATAAAATTAGTGGAAAAGTCACACATGTATTCTTCATATATTGTATATTGTTATTACAAATATTTACATTTTGTGGACATCTGGTGTGCATGCAGACCCCATGATATTATTGTACCAACTTTGTTCAAACTGGAACATACTTATCTAATTAACTATGATTAATGTCGTTTGAGAACTTCTCAAGTAATGGGGGGGTAGGGTGGATCTTCTACATCTATAATGTCTTGTAAAGGTTTGTGACTTACTTTCATTCTATGAATGTCCAGCATGAATGCAAATGCGATGATATTATTATATCATTATTTTATCATCCTTGGACAGGACAGATACTACCCTTTGATCCTAACCTGAAGAATAAATTCCACATTTGACAAAGATGAAATTTAAAAATTACTTTTTGTTTTGCATTGCATCTTAGGCAATCGAGTGATCCCATCTTTAAAAAAAAGGAGGGGGGGATGCAGAATGATAACGTACGTACATACATGAAATTTATTGTTTAATTCATTTGACACCACATAGAATGTAGCGGATCAGTGAGAATTCTCCAACTGTCTCCACTTTTGGTGATGAATAGCATCCGTCCACAGTTATAGCCATCTGGCAGCTTCTGCGGATGGTTCCCATAGATTTTAGTCTACCACGCTTCCACATCCAGATGTTAAAATGTGTCTTTATCTATAAACAGGTTTTCATCGGATGATTGATAAATAAAAATTCTTCTCATCTTTAATACAAATCTTTGTGATTCTGTCTTACCATTTCACATTTTTTTTTTTCAGATATCTGCTGCTCGTTGGAGAACTGTGAATCAATAGGTTTCATAAGTACAGCAAGAGATTTGGTATTTTACATTTCTACAGATATCTGTTCATAGAACAGGGAACTTGAATGCCTATAGGAGAGAACTTGAATGTCTACTAAACGTCATCTTTGAGTATAATCAGTTTCACTGTATATGGGTCTGTCAGAGACCCTGACATGAGGACACTTCTCATTAGAAGTAAACCATAACCAAATATTAAAAAAAAAAATTTAAAAAAAACAAACAAAAAAAAAAACAGTGCGTTGTTTCCTAAAGCCATCCAGCACATTCCCTGAGTTGCAGGGACATCTTGTCTATTAATAGAGGGAAACTTTTAATAAAAAAAATAAAAAGCTGTAGACAATGAGGAACTCATATTTAAAAATATGAATAAAAACAAAAGTAAACACTGATAGGTTGTATGTACATCATAAAGATTTTTCTGTATCTTTTTTTTAAATAAATGTAATTCTAAGTATTCACTGAATTTAGGTTAAGATTTGAATAAACACTTGAATCTCTTCAGATATTTAATAAAAAATTTATTGTTTAAATAATTTGACTTTACTCATTTTATTTTTTAAAATGTAAAGATTGAAAAAGTATTTTTCACTCAGTTATGAGCTTTGGAAAATTGTCAGTGAAAAAAAAACACGATCGCCAAAACATAAGTGTTTTATTATTTCTAGTTGCCACTTGGAAAAAAATAACTCACGACTGTTTCACTTGCAACGTAAAGCCCTGCTCAACCCTTTATACACCAAGCAGCAAAAGGCAAACGATGGTGTAAAACTTCCTATCTCTGAAAGTGGCACTCCAGCTATGATAGAGGCCAACCAAGATCAGCTATCACGCCTTGATGAAAAAGATTTTGGTGCTCTCTCTTGATTATTTGTAGCAACAAAAATTAAAAATAAATGTGTATATTCTACACATGCGCAAATATACATTTTGTTATTTCATCATTACATTACGTTACTTCATTGTTTTATATGCATATGGACTTATCTCAGATGGTAACGAATAACGTTGGAGGGCTTAATGTCTCGGTTTCGATTCTAGCTCATGCTACCATATCCTTTTTTTTTTTTACTTTTCAAATCACTAATATAGTTCATGCACTACATAATAATCAGTAGAATATTTACTCTACAATAGTATTAAGTCCGAAATCTGCGTCAATTAAAATATATTTAAGCATATTTTACGACCGGACAACGCTGAGCAGCATGCTTGTAGTTATATATATGCTTTTCCAGATAAAAAAATCAGTTAGAATCAAGACATGTTCCAAAATAAATTAATTATACTAACTACGATTGTTTCAAAACTTCATTAAATAGAATATATATGGTGCAGTTTCAAAGTTTGAAAAGTGGATCAAAACATCAAATGAAATCCTGGCTGAGTTCATAAGTATCGGCAAAGTTGCTTGTTGGAAAGCTGTAAATTACTAAGTTTCATATATACAGCGAGAGATTTGGCTGCTGTATTAGAAGTCCCAAGTATTGTATTTCTTGATGAGCCAAGATAAATTACCCTCTCCTTATAAATAGTATATCCCAGGTAGGTGAAACATCTGCTCAAATGATTAGGGTGTAAATCAGAATTGACTTGTTTTATTGAACATTAGAAAAATAATCATCATAGATTAAGCAAAATGAATTCAAATAGAGCAGCTTCATGTCCTTTTACAAAGATTAAAATCAAGATATAACAACACTAAATCTTATATTATGAATCCTTATACTAATCTTGATTAAAATTGATTACATGATTTTGATTCTAGAAAATATATAAAATTTAAGGCTTAAGTTTAAAAAAAAAAAAAATTTATGAAATCTTGTTTAATTGGTGTCTATGGATCAAATTTAATGCAAATCTGAAATATTTAAATTTTAAAATAGGAGCTTGTTTACCATATTATGTCCCTAAACAACATTTTTAAATACATCAAACTAAAATTTGGTAAATATTTATTAATTCATGTCTAATAGCCATCGTTAAAACTTCATAAAAAATTGGAGGTATTTAAATTTTTACTAAGGGCCTCCATCTTTGCATAAAATTAAAATAAACTAAATATACTACTACTCACACTTACATATAGAAACCATTTTCCAAAATTCATAATGAGATGACAAATATATATACAAATATGTAAACAGAAATAATTGTAGCAGCATTGATTAATATGAAAAAGAAAAAAAATGAATACTAAAAGAAAAACCACAAAAAATAAACTGAAAAAAAAAAATCAATCATTACATGAAATAAAAAATTTCATTTAAAAAGTTATTTTATCAACATATCTTTTAAATAAATTAAAATAGA
Source organism: Euprymna scolopes (assembly GCF_053919585.1). Taxonomy (NCBI): domain Eukaryota; kingdom Metazoa; phylum Mollusca; class Cephalopoda; order Sepiida; family Sepiolidae; genus Euprymna; species Euprymna scolopes. The sequence continues at coordinate 62,974,715 of NC_136490.1, forward strand.
CAAAAATGAATAAGCCCCCCCCCTCCAAAAATGAATTCAAGAAAAGTGGAAAAAGACAATTTTATCAAATTAAAAAAATAATGAAAAATCGTTTAAAAAAAGTTAATGTCTCACCATGTTTTTATGTTTTTGAAATAAATCAAAATTATTAAAATATTAAAGTTGTTTTTAATTTGTTATAATCTCACTGTATCTTTAAAATTAATTAAAATTGAAAACAGAAAATTTTTTTTTTTGTTATTTCATTACCATATTTTTCAAATTAATTAAAATAAAAAAAAAAAATGAATAAGTTTTTTTTTTCTCACCATATATTTAAAATGAATGAAAACAAAAAAAATGGAAATGTTTATTTTTTTTTAAATTATCATTTTCTCACCATATCTTAGACACTTGACAGGATAACAAGCTTGTCCAAGAAAACTGTGGTCATCAAACATGTCTTCTACTTGGACAACAATCCTGAGTAATGCTAAGTCAGGACAATCTATATGAAAGTGAAATACTTCATTCCACACAGGATTTAAACCACTGTCCACTAAAAACAAAACAAAAAAGTAAAACTTTAATCACAAAAAAAAAAAAAAAAAATTCTGTCAACTCAGTTTTTTTAAAATAGAATTATTTATACATAAAAAACGAAAACAACATTTAAGTCATATTTTTTAGGCTATTAGATTCATCTAACTTGTGGCATAAAATTTAGTAAAAAGTTATGGCATCTTTTTTTTTTTTTTTTTTTTTTTTAGTTTATATGCAAATATAAACGTGATTGGTTGATAAAAAGGAATAGATAGAGTACATTTTACTAAGGCAGCATTTTTTACAAATGTCAGAAAGTGAGTTTGAATCTCATATAAGTGTAAAGGATTTTTTTAAATTGTAGACATGTTTTATAAATTTAAAGAAATTAACATAACATAAAAACAGTACATGAATATATAATTTTTTTAAACTGTGACGTTTTTTATTTTTTTGATAATCTGAAAAAAAGTACACAAAGAATATTAATGAAAAAGTGAATTATTATTATTTTTTTAATTATATTTATTATTTTTTCATGGAAATCGATCCAGACAAGATATGATGCCACTTGATGTAAGGTAGTAACAAAAAATATACTACTTCAAGGTCAAAAACTAGCAAACATTAAGCGTTAGATGGATAGATTTGACCCAGAAAACAGCAATTCTTTCTCCTTTGTCAAAAACATCGCTCATGGAATGTGAGGATTAAAGGACAAAGATAAGAGAAGTGAGAATTACAATGCTGCCAAAAGTTCACGTCTTACTTTCCTGAAAAACAATGTCTAATGTATTGTTTGGATTCATTAAACTACTGTTCTCATCTTGAGTGTCAATTTCATGTTTCAGTCGATGTAACCTCCAACCTTTTTCAGGTGTATCTTGTCAAACTCAGGAATTTGGACAGAATTTTGAATGGAACCTTTTTACTTCACGAGGGCTAGCATGCTCTTGTTTCATCAGTCATGATTGAATAAAGGTCCTAAGTAATTCGCAATTGTATTTCTCACACTGAGAATTTAACCTTCAACATCCAGGAGAATATCACTTTTACAATTGATTTTTCCAAGTACTCTAACTGCTGCGCCACAGATTAGAATACTTGAAAAAATCAATTGTTAAGTGATATTCTCCGGAAAGTTGAAGGTTCAACTCTGAAAATCATACTCAATATGAGAACGTGATGAATCCAAATGATACAAATAAGCAATCCTCATCTCAAAAATTCAGAAACGTAATTTTTAATGTTTTATGCTAATAAAAATGATACGCAGATGGTATTTATTTGCTCCCCCACTGAGCAAATTAGGCACAAGGCCGTTTTTAATGTGAGGTAAAAATGATACGCAGATACAGTCATCATAATCACTCACTCTTTTATGAAAATGCTAAATAGCATACCTTCCCCCTCCCCCCAACTTTCTAATATTTTTCTTCATTCTAGCTGCAAACAGTAAAAGCTACATAAAGATGGAAATTGATATGCCCAAGTACTTAATGAAAATCACTCATCGAGGGAGTATAAAGTAATTGTTTCAAAATTCTGATGGGCATTTCTCATAATGCTGCAAGTCAAATGAATCCAAGATGGATAGAAAGTTAGATACCTGATGAAACATGGAGATTTAAAAAAAAACAAAAAAAAAACAGAACAGATGTTTGGTTAGATCCTGGGAAGACATGCATGCACATAGTTTTGTGTTCATGCTACAACGAATGAAACTTTTGTTAAACAGTGAGTGAGTTACATGCACACTTTCACTCTTCCTGAAAATGTTTTCCTGTTTAGAATAAGTTTTTTTTTTTAATTGTTTTTTGTCTTCAAATTCATACTCAATAATCATGAATCTTTTCCTTGTACACATTTTTGTGAATTATTCCATGGGTTTCTGCCTTTGGATTATTATGGACCATCTTCTTCCAATTACGGGATTTCCTTGGATTTTACTTGTGCAAATGGAAATTCTTTTAACTTTCTTGAAGTTATACATTTGGATTTTACCGTCACTGAATTATTTATCTTCCACTAGACTATCCATTCATGTGTAATCACCTTTTTCTTCACCATATTCCTTTTGCTTCACTTTTTTTGTTTTCAAGTAAGATCTTTGACTTACTTGTTGTTTCATCAAATACTTTTGCATGCAAAATCTGATCCTGCATTTTGCTAATTCCTACCCTCTGATAAGAAGGAAAGTATTTCTTCGAAACTCCGTGGATTAAGGACTATCCACTTATCTAGTGTTTCCTTTTCAGATTAAATATGTTTTTAACTCATTTCAAAGTGTTTTTTTTAACATGTTTTATTAACTGTTTGCTCGTATTATAAGCTCTATTTCCTATTTGGTTTTATCGAGCTTTTACATCTGGCTAAGATAATTTTATAAATATTAATTCTTTAATATTTATAATATACTTTAATTTTACCATCTTGGATCATTTTGGTAAATTTAATTACAATTTTTATATATATATATATATATGTGCGTGTGCTAGAACTTTTTCATCTTAAATGCTATGCAATTATGCACAATGTAGAAAATATGCATAAATAGAACTGAGCGTAATATATAATTTTTATTCTTTGTGATTATTCGGAATACTGTTCTCATCTTGGATATTATTTTCACATTTCAAACCATGTAAAGTCTTTCTTCAGATGCATCGTGTCAAACTCTAGAAACTGTACAAAATCTAAAACTGAACCCTTTAATTCACCAAGGTTGATTCTTCTCATTCTGTCAGCCATGAACGGGTAGAAATTTTAAGTAATTCTTAATTATAGTAGTAATATCACCTGTACTGCAGATTGAATCTTTAATCCCCAGAAGACGGTCTACCAAGGTTAATATGCCATAAAACAAACCAAACCATTAATTAACATATTATGCTTTAATTATTAACATCCTTACATACATTTTTTTATAATTAAAGGTTATGATGCTAGCATATTTTATATCAGGAGTTTATATGCTCCACTACTTTTGGAGCTGCTCCAGCATCCTTTCAAGTGCCTAAAATTGATATTGATTCCCCTTATGCTCCTCATTTACGAAAAGGAGACATTTTAACTCAAACTTCTTAAAAAAAGGAGCAGTTTTTCCAATGGTCAATAATGAAAATGCACCTTATTCCAACCAAAGTATGTGTCTGTGTGTCAAAGGATCTCATAAGTATGGATGGAGGATATCATTAAGTTTAATATTTGACAAAATCTCACAAATTTGTTTAAATTTGTGAGATTTCTATTTTTTTTTATGGTATTTTATAACCATGCTTTTTAGTTCCATATAGTGTTTCACTTCAGCTGAATATAAACAAGGCCGATAGCCATTAGTCGCGTGCTCCCGTGTAATGAATGAATGCGTGAATGTAGGATTGACATGAAATTCTTAAAGATAAACTAAAATGACCAAAAAATGGGCTGAAATGACTTAAATAAATAAAAAGTAAATGACTTAGAAGGAGTTTAATGAACATAAGGATGAATTCAATGACCTTTAGAATGATTTGAATGCTCAAAAAATAACTGGAATCTATCAAAAACAACTTGAATTGCTTTGAGACTGACTGGTTGTAAAGTGGGTGATTATTTTACATCAAATTAATACAGAAAAGTGATCCCCCACTTTATATCACAATAAGTACAGCATGTAGTAAGGACAGATACTACACTTTGATCTCCATATTTAATTTCTTCCGTTTAAAAAAAAAATTACAATTAAAAAAATTTCAATATAAAATTAAAAAATTTAAAAAAAAGTAAAATCTCCAAAAGACAAAACAAATTTAGGCACAAGGCCCTAAAAGCATTAATTCTTTCATCCTCAACTGGGCACTTTTTTACAAGGAGGAGTCGCTTTTTTTGCCAATATTTTCGAAAGTCATCCCCTCTTTTCAATAGACTAGGCTTAATTTAAACCTTCGCCATTTCCGGTTTGGCGATGGGTGCAACAGAAAGATGTCACTTTTTTTTTTATGTTTCTTTCTTTCTTCGTGATACAGTTCAAGCCTGTCTGCCTACTACCACTTTTTTTTTTTTTTTTGCTCAACACACATTTCCATTTCAAGGATTGGCTACACGCATGAAAAGAGCTGGTATTGACATAATAATAAAACTGTTTGTTTCTTGCATAATGAAACAGATCTGTACAAAATGTACCAAAATTTTAACATGCTGGAGGAGCTGTTTTAGATGTAAAATAAATATTTGGATTTTGGAATGTAAGTATACTGTTTATATATATATATATATATATATATATATATATATATATATATATATACACACACACACACAAGACAGTTTGCTCACATACACCCATATATATATATATATATATATATATATATATACATACACACACACACAAGACAGTTTGCTCACATACACCATATATATATATATATATATATATATATATATATACATATACATACACACACACACACAAGACAGTTTACTCACATACACCCATATATATATATATATATATATATATATATATACACACACAGAAAACAATTTGCTGACACATATATATATATACAAGATTCAAGCAAGCAAGCATGGACGTCTAGGCGGACCCCAGAGTTTTATAATTATGAAGATAATATAATCACCTTTAGTACTGGATCGTACTTTGTAATTATCACAGTCAAGGCCACAAACTTCCAACTCCACATAAGGACTGGCAATTCCGCGTCCCTGTTTTACCAAATGGCGGGCTCCAATTATCTAAATTTACAAGTTGAAAAAGTAAACAGATATTATTTAAAATTCTTAAAATAAAATGTTGAGCTATCATTATTTTTAACTAAAATAATTTTGCAGCTTACTATTATAGATTAGGTGCGTCCTAATATGATAACAGGCCATGAATTACAACTAAATGTTAACAGAATTAAAAAACATTCAATTTAATAAAAAAAAACCCTGAAATCTCATTATTTGGATCATTCGGACTACTGCCTTCATCTTGAATGTTATTTTCACAACGTTTTGGCTGATGTGATCTCCAACCTTATTCAGATGTATCTTACCAACTTGGGTTTTTTTCTGTTGATCTTGGGAATCTGCACGGAATTTTTAACATAACTCTTTATTTAATCCACGGAGGTAGTATGCTCCTGCTCTGTCAGTTTTGACTGAAAAAAGTTCTAAGTAATTCGCAATTGTACTTTTAGTATAATCCGCACTGAGGATTGAACCTTCAACCTCCAGAAGAATACCATTTACAACTAAATTTTACCAAATCAAATTTATCTGTTATGCCATGTGTCTTTATGTAATGGGATAGAAAAAAAATATCGAAATCTACTTACAAAAAAAGTTGTATGGCAATATGTGTATTTTCCCTTCTTTTAGAGATCAAAGGAGATAATACTTAATTTCTTTATATACATAAATATCTAAATGTTTAAGATTCTTCTCTACCTATTAAGTTAAAGTAATGAATAATAACTTTTCTCAATGGATCAATTAACTATATTATAGTTAAATTTACTTTGGTTATTACTTGGTTTTGCTAGTTTTTTGGATTAGAATTTATCTGGTCTGGTGGAGTATCTAGCTTAGTACTGTTACTTGTAACAACATTACTACATGAAGGTGGATCATTTATCATATTGACCAGTATGTAGCTATTTCAAGAGGATGTTATTTGGGCTTTTAATAATCTTATTTTGAATATTTTGTCAGGATTTACTCATAAGGTGAAGCATTTTCATATTAGGTTGTCCTGACAAACAGTTATACAGGGGATCAATGACACCTGAAGATGGTGTCTTGTAGGCATTCAAACTATTTGATGTTTATATTACTTGTTTTGATCGGAATATGGTTCTCATTCATAGTGTTATTTGTGCAACATTTGTCGGTGTATCCTTCGACCGTCGTCAGGTATGTTGGTCGTTATCTTGGAAAAGAATGATAAGCAATAATAAAAGAGAGATAATCCCGTTGCACTTTATTAGAGTTGCCTCCCTTTGTCAGCCAATATTTTTTTTTTTTTTTTGCACACATACAAAACCACGGTGAAAAAAAACAACAAAAAAACAACTCCAAGAATATGAAACCATCTACATAACCAGTAATTTTTCTCCTTTCTTTTCCAAGATAATGACTAACATGCCTTACAAGGGTTGAAGGCTACACCGACCGAAACGTTGCACAAATAACGATCTAGACGAGAACAATAGTCTGATCAACACAAGTAATATAAACAATCAGCACTCATCTAAAAAATTCACTATTGTAATATCTGTATGATCGCGTGTGTCTTACGATGTGTGCCAATGAAATTTGATGTTTGAGGGCTAGGTAATGTTTAAATTACAGAAAACTAGTTGGTCTTGCCAGCTCGTTATTGCTTCGCAAAGTTTTATACTTGAAATATTAATTTAAAATAAATATTTCACGCATAACTTTGATGTAAATACAAAGTAAAATTTTTCTTATTATTCATAAGATACACATTAGCATTTTGCTAATTTTGAAAACAAATGTATCTATTAAATGTGACCATAAAAAAGGCAAAAGAAATCGATTCCCTTTTTGACATAATTGACACTATGGCCATATAGTCAAAATCGCAAACTCCAATTTGGACAAAGAACATGACCAGACGATCATGGCCACTCATATATTAAACTTACTAATGAATGCACAAACTACTTAATAATGTAGGTATATAAGTAGCCAATGGCAAAAATGGCTGAAATCGAGACCCTCCCCCCTCCCTGTCTGTATGTGTGCATGGAGAGGGCAATGCAAAAATAGAAACATTTTTTTTTCTAAATAATTGCAATCAGTTTCAACTCGGAAAGTCAAAATTAAGAGATGCACATGTTAAGAGAAATAACGTATATTTGGGCAGCATTTTTTCTCTTTTGCATGTTTCGTTGAACAGCAGAGATAATTCCTGTTTGTTTGCGATCCGTTTTTTCCATTTGTTAAGGGAAGGAGACAAGAAGTCATTCTTTGATGAATAAAGTCATCTAACTCCACTACCCACATCATGAATCGTTTGAAATTTTAACTTTAACAAAAATATTAACTTTTTCAGTTTTTAGATAGAACTGTCATAATAGTGAAAAGAAAAATAAGGCAAGACAAGACGGAAAAAGAAAAAGAGAAAAAAAAAGACATAGAAAGAAAATCCATACAAATAGTGACAAAAAAAAAAAAAAAAAAAAAAAAAAAAAAGTAATTCTGGCACAAAATTTGGCACAAATCCATTTTTTCTTATTAAAAAAAAAAAAGGACGGATTTTAACTAAAATGCAAAGAACTCCATACATGGGAGGTTCTAACAACTGAAGTGGAAATCTGCCTTTCCTGGATATAAAAAAATGTATTCCGATAAAAAGCAGAGAACTCATATTCGTTGTCTGGCAATCTGAAAACTGGCCTCAACTTTAAATTTAAATGCTTACAGCCAATGAATTTCATTTAGTAGAAATTGAAAGTAAATAAACTTACAGTCATAGTCAATATCATTGGTTCCACGTCTCTCATCGTGTGTACACTGTAAGGGTCAAAATCTTCATACATCATGCAATCAGGTTGGGCAACAAAACCGCATCTAAAATAAAAAACAATTATTAAAAATGGTGAAGCTGTTAAATGTAATCCATATAGATAATTCTCTGTAAAAATTACTTCACTTTCAACAGCTTATACCTATATACCAATGTTGCGTTGTTGAATGTATATATGATTTTCTAGCTTGCACTTTTCAATTCAATCATAAATACACCTGACAATTCTTTTGTCGTTATTCTCCAAATCAACACACAGATGAATTTATCAACATAAGTTTTATTTACAATTAAGCTTTTTGCCATTGAAAAAAATGAGAGTTGTTAGTTGTGTGGGTTTGGTTAGTATGTGGCATGCCAATAGAGAGATGTCAAAGATGTTCACTGCTGTGTTTGTTGTCTTCTGTTGTTTATATTATTATATAGATGCCAATCAACGTTCCTGAGAATGTAAATATTAAGACATTATATTCTTCTTTTCTATTTTGCATTGTGCAATTAAAAACTCCCGACCTAGAATATAAACAGTACTTTGTTTTCATGATAATTACAATTCTGGTCAGTTTTATGGGACATAAGAATGTAGATAAAAATCCATCTTGAATGTGCGTATATGCACACCTGTTTTCAATTGTGTGTCGACACGTCTTTATATCTAACACTGATAAAGTTGAGATTTTTCTTGATCTGACATTGATATTAAAAGCCTACCTTTTCTATTTAAAATAGACTTCTTAATATACTCACTAATGGATATGCAAGCGATTACATGAAGGTTAACTAATTTGCATATTCTTTAGAAAAACGAGCATTCATTAATCAATTATTCATTTTTTATGTATTCTTATTAAATGATTTGTTTAATTTAACTATTACGCTTAATTTTTCATGCATAGTTTCTATATTGTGCATAACTGCATAGAATTAAGGATGAAAACATTCTAGCACACAGACATGTTTTTATATATGTAGGTGATATATATATATAAAAGTAACCTTGTGTGTGTGGGAAGCATCTCTACTAAACTCCTCTCGGAATAGTTGGTATACAGATTTCAAACTTGATATATTAGGTATTCGGACCTCCCGAACACATTTGATTTTGTTTTTAACCTGTAAAAATAGCTGCTTAGGGGTCAAAATTGAAAAAAATGTTCACTTTAGCAGGATTAAATCGACTATCTTCTGAGCTTTTTTTTTTGAACTCATATTATGTTCCCTAAAAATTGTTTAAAATACCCAAAGAAACTGAAATTTGAGGAATATTATCGAGGTGCCTTCGATAAGTATACAGACATTTAAAATTGTTGTAGACTCTTGAAAATTCAGTATGTTATTGCTATACGTCTTATGAGATGACTGACCAATTTTTATGATTTCAGGTTGAAACGAACAGCTACAGCAGGAATTAAAATACACCCTACTACAACCTTATTGTCACAGCTGGTGAATTTCAAAAATGAAATCAGGATGTGAGGACACTTTAGAAGAATGATATGCAATAAAATTCTGTTTTAAACTTGGAAAAAATGCCACAAAAATGTATAGAATACTTCAGACTACTTTGGACCATCTTACATGAATCGATCATCAGTTTTTGAGTGGTATAAGAGATTCCAGAAAGGCAGGTAGTCTGTGAGGGATAATGAGAGGTATGGGAGGAGTAAGAAAGTAAGAACACCAGAGTTGATTGGCCAAATAAAGAATTTCATCGATAAGGCATGTTGTGTATCTATAGAGACAATAAGTGCACAGTTTTGTCAGTGTGAGAACTGTACACACAATTATTCGTGATGGATTGAAGATGTGGAAGATTTGCACAAAGTTTGTTCCAAAGGTGCTCCATCCTCGTCACATACTATTTGACCAAAATGAGCACCGAGACAATTTTTCACCCTCTCTATAGTCCAAACCTTGCTCCCTGTGACTTTTTGTTATTCCCTAAGCTCATAGAAAACCTTAGAGGCTATCGTTATAGGACAATTCAGGAGATGAAAGAGGTTGTGATAAGGGTCATTGACACGTGCACACAAGAGGATTTCTATGGGGTCTTCCAGAAGTTGTTGGAACAGTACAAGTGCATTGCAGACGGAGGAGATTACTTCAAAGGGGACTAGAGTTTCATGCGTGTACTATCAATAAAAGTGCCCATACGAAAAAAAGTCTGGAAACTTATTGAAAGCATCTCATATTAATTGATGTCTAATTCCTATTGTGCAAATTTCACAAAACCAGGTGCCCAACGCTGGTATACAGCACCATATCTCAAAACGTGGCAGAAGGTGTGTGGTACCACCCCTAACCAGTGCCAGGGACAACTGGATCTGATGGCTCAGGGAATCGAGTTTAAATTCCCGGGGTCCTACGCTCTTCAATTGCCTGCCACGTAACATCAGAGAGATCACGAACTGCAAAACAGAATCGTTCAAGTCGGCGCTGGATACCTGGCTGAAGTCTGTACCAGACGAACCTCAGATCCCCGGTTATACCGCTATGAGACGCAGTGAATCCAATAGCTTACGCCACATGCTTGTCTGTGTAAAGAGGGACAGCGAAACAGTGCAGCGGTCTATTGATTCGACGTCGCCTATACCGTCCCAACTGGAGGCCGCTTGCCGCAGTGACCTTGGAGGGTTCTGACCGCCGAAAGACATCACACAAATCACACAAAAATATTTAAATTTCCACAACAGGCTTCCCCTTTACCGTCTTTGCTTAAAATTAAATTAAAATAAATACATCCCATATTATGACTCAATTATTCTTAATTATATAAACTGAATTAAAGAAATGGATTAAGCAATAAAAGTTACTTACTGTCCATTCATGGAAAATCTTCCCATATTAAGGTGCATGCCACGGTCTGGGGTTTGGTAATTGAAGGCAAGCATTTGAGATCCACAATTCCAGATGGGCATCGGATCATAATTAGAAGAATCTGTTCGATATCCTCGTGGGTAGACACGACTCAGTTGATGGCGGTTATATGTGACAACAATTAAGGATTTCAACAAATAATAACGAATATCCGAAAATTATTGTATTAAAATAAAATATATAAAATCATATTTTGATATAAGTACAAAAATCAACTTTAAGTCTACATAATCCTGAGGCATGATCTTTGTAAGCTCTTTGTAGAAGTCCAGTCACTTAATAACAACCCAGCACTTGACAACAGTAACATAGCCATCTGAACTGAGTCAGTTCTTTTTTTTGAAGATGTGAAGCAGCATGACCTAACCTTTGCTGGAAACACACCCAAACACCATAACAATTTGAAGGAACTTGGCTTTTATAATGCGTGGGACTTCATGTTGACTATAGGCGAGCCAGCTGTTGTTCTGCATGTAGTGGAACTGAATCCGAGAAGAACTAGATCATCCTGGGATCAACTGTTTGATTTTGTTTGGGAGTTTCTTTGATTTCATAAAGTGGTTCTATAGGGACTAGGTGGTAAGTAGTTGTCCCTTTCGACTCTTATATGAGAAGCAGTGAAAATTCTCTTTCCTGCTAGCTGCTGTTTCCATATGTTCATTTAATTCTCCAGCTCACATCTTGAGGTAGTCAAGGAGGACTGAGCTGTAGCTAATATTTCCATATTTTTAAATCTCGCACGAATCATCGTGATGCAATATTTCATTTTTTTTTTTTCTTAAATTCAATTTGTTTATTTTCAGAATCATCATGATGGAAATTTTTTTTTTCTTGGATTCAATTTTTGTTTATTTTCAGCTCATTAAAATTGAATGTTAAGAAAAATGAACATGTCAACATCTTTTTGCATTTGGGAAGAAGTTGTAAGCAACAATGGAGAATACATTACTTATTAATTAGTTGATATTTTTTAATTAAAATTCTGAAATTACATTTTAGAAACAATGGGAACTTAATTGCCAACCTAATACTTTAAATGGTTCTGAAATGAAAGAATGCCAAAAATAATTATCAATTAACTATCTTGAACATCTATTATATTAATACGATAGCGTGTGTGTTCTTTTGTGTGTCACGCTTACATCCGGGTCGTTTAATTATGTTCTTCCATTTCTTATCATAAATAATTTTATCAAGAATTCTTCATAAGTTTTGGTTTCGGTTTTGATTATGGCTGAAGGAACTCAAGTTTATATATATATATATATATATATATATATATATATATATATATATATATATATATATATATTTATTTTTTTTTTTCATAAGCTTTTATTTCGGTTTCGATTCAAGCTAATGCACCCAAGTCATATGGATACATATATTTTTTTTTTTAAATTGCAACTTTATAATATATAAAAATCAATAGAACGATAACTCCATAATGATATATACGAAATCTGCAAGAATTAAATATCATATTTAAGCGTATTTTACGACCGGGCTTTGCTGTGCATTCGTGCTAGCTTAGATAAATACTTTTGTAGTTTTAACAAAAAAACTACAATAATATCAGTGTCTCCATTTATACTGAACATCTACAGAATGCCAACATCAATATATCACATATGAATGAGTCGTCCTGTGGAATTTCCACAGGTACCGCTAGTCATGTATTAATAGTTGAATGACATGACTCAATCAATGATTGATCCTCATTATTCTGACACTTTGATCATAATGCCATACTCAGCAAAAAAGGATATCTAACAAATGTTTGTGCCTCTTTCTTTGTAACCATCTTTTCTACACTGCTTTCTTGGATGGATGACATTTCCTGATAATTTCCACAATCTGAAAAAAAAAAAAAGAAGGATATTAGATAAAGAGTAGAACAATTGTCTTAAAAGATTGTTATTTTTATATTATGTTTTGTGCTTATTAAATGGAGAGAAAGATAGAAAGGAAAAGAGAAAAAAAGAGAGATAGAGAAAGGGAGAAAAGGTGGGGAAATGGAAAAAAAGTGTGAGAGATAGGGAAAGTGTGAGAGATAGGGAAAGAAAGAGAAATAGGGAGAATGTGAAAGAGATAGGGAGTAAAGGTGGGAGAGAGATAAAGAGGGGAAAAATAAAAAGAGAGAGAGAAAGAAAGGAAGAGAGAGAGAGAGAGAGAAAGGGAGAAAGGGAAAGAAGAAGAGGGGGAAGATAAAAGAGGAAGAGAAAGAAAGGAATAGAGAGAGGAAGAAAGAGAGAGATAGGAGAGCAAGATACATTGAGAGAAATAGATATATAGTGAGAAAGAGTGATAGAGAGAAAGAATGAAAGAGAAAGAGTGATAGAAAGAGAGAAAATGTGAGAGAGAAAAAGAAAGGATGATAAAGAGAGAGAGAACATAGAGAGAAAAAAAGAAAGAAAGCGATAGAAAGATAAAGAGAGATAGAAAAAGAGTTACTGAGAAAGTAAAAAAAAAAAACAAGAAAGAGTTTGAAAAGCAAAAGGTTGTTTTAAAAAACTTACTCTCTAAATCATAAGGAACCGCTCGACAATAAACAATCAAATCAGAAAATTCTTGAGCAATTCGTTGCGTTCTCTCTAATTGCTGTCCATGAGTTACCTACATAAAACAACAAAGATGAATTAAAAAACAAAACAAAAAGCTATGTACATTTGAATTATGAATAAACACAACATACAGTGATAAGATTATAAATTAAAAAAAAAAAATGACACCTGTCCTCTAATCCAAACACCTTAAACGTTAATCTATCTATGATGTGTGTGTTTCCTATAAAAAGAAAAGTTACATAATCTACATAAAACAACTAAAATTGTATTCATATACAAAGTTTTCCAGGGAAGACAATGGAAATAGTCCTGAATCTGTTCAGGGGTCTACAAAGGTGCACAAGAAGTGCAATGAAATTACTGGTAGGTTGAGAGAGGATAACCAATTTGTGTGTGAGAAGAGGTAAAAAAGAAAGAGAGAGAGAGAGAGAGATAGGGAAAGAAAGAGAAATAAGGAGAGTGGAAAAGGAATAGGGAGAGAGAGAAAGAGATAGGGAGAAAAAGAGTAAGAGAGGGGGGAATATAAAAAGAGGGAGTCGAAGAAAGAAATACAGAGAAGAGATAAGAAGAGAGAGAAAAAGAGATAGGGGAAGAGAAAGAGAGATATGGTGAGGGAGAAAGAGCGATGGAGAGGGAGAAATAGAGATAAGGAGAGAGGAAAAAAGAAAGATAAAGAGAGAGAGAGAAAGAGAGGGTGAGAGAGAAAGATATATATATATATATATATATATATATATATAGAGAGAGAGAGAGAGAGAGAGAGAGAGAAATATAAAGATGAATGAGAACTTTGATGTGAAGAAAGTATATTTTGATGGTGAAACTATTTTTGTCGATGGAGAATCAGAAATATACGATAAAACTGATTTATATTTTTAATCAAAATTCAATTCAATAATTTTCCATAATTTTTGGTGTAGATACTTATTTTTGCCTGATACGTAAATATATTAAAGTGTTTTCCAGTTAATGTATTTTTAAACATCATATTTCACTGGTGTATTACTAAGTACAAGCACTTATATTTGGTGATGGTATGCAAAACATTTTTGGGGTATTTGACATTGTGGTATCGACTGTTGCTTCATTCTCATATAGTGATTTTGTCTTCTAAGAATCTGTATAATAATACGCTAAAGCATTAAATGTTCGCACATGTTATTATCTTTTGTACACATAAAAAAAATTAAATTGTCCGACCAGTAAAAATGGTGGTTAATCTGATGTCACTAAGGTAAACTTTTCCAACTTTACCCTTTTAAAATGAATTGTTCCACCATCAAATTGTTTTTTTTTGTTGACTAAAACACTAAAATTTTTATATAGATACATTCCAAAACGTGGCATTCATTTTATTGACGTGAAGAATATTTAGTTGACAAATATTTTTGTTTTTAAAAGAATTACATGGCTACAATTTTTAAGAAAGAAAGAAAAAAAAACATTTGTTTTCTTTTTTTTAAATATTTAAACTGGCAAGGGGAATTAGTTTTACAAATAAAAAACGTCCTTCCAATAATAATAGGAATATTATCACAGTAAATCATAAAGATGGATGTAGAGAGCACCATGGAATTTCCACGGTGTCCTGCTAGATTTATAATATTGTTATACATGATGAACATTATAGAAATAATATTCTGATGTGATGGAGAGATGAAATAACAGTGCAAATACACCATAACAGTGAAATTCAGAAAACGAAACAATTGATTTAAAAAAAAAAAAAAAAAAAGAAACAACCAATGATATCTACTGACATTTTGTGTCAATTTCAACTAAAACCAATAGCATCTACTTAATCCGCATCTCAGAAATACTTAACTATTACAGCATTATTTAGAAAAACACAAGTTTTCGATTGTTATCATAAAAAAAACACTTGCCATATTTCTTTGGGGATACATGATGTAATAATAAGGGAAGTAATTCAGTTATGCTAAAATCATACTTAAATTTATTAAAAAATACTTTTTTTTACCTCTACTTGGAACTCTCCAGTGTTATTTTAGCCAAATACTTTATTTTCGCTAATTTTCATCAAAAAATGTTTCTTTAATAACTTTTTTCTACCAGATCATTTTACGTAAACTTTGGATATATTCATTACTGTAACATGACGAGTAGGGACCATTGATTTACCTGGAAATTCAATCTTAAAAATTTCGAATTTCGCTATATATATAATTGCATCAAAAGAACAAATCAAATTACATGATCATCAACGTTTTATTTTTATTTCAAGACTTCTCGGAAAAATTAACTTTAAGAAAATAGAATACCAGTACAATATTTGAAAATACACTTATATTTGTAATGTGATTTATTATATTGCTATTGTTATGAACGCGTTAATTACTGATGGTAAAAAGAAAAATGAGGACATACCCGTTTGTTGGCATTGACAATGCATTTATTGATGGATGCAATCCAATCATTGAGATCAGAATCACTCTCTGCAGCCACTTCTAGAGGAAACGGTTGATTTGTACTGTAGATTTTAAACACAAATTGTTTACTCGGATGACCACTGACCTTTTCTGTAAAGAAAACAAAAAAAAAAATTTTTTTTACTGAAATCATCATATTATTTGAATGTATTACATTATAACCTAGTCTTGTGTCAAACGTCAGCTAAGTTGGTGACGATGCAACTATTGTCAGAAATGATTGTCATCTAAAAGGTAAAAAAAATAAGATATGTGAATTTTGATGATAGCAATTGCGTAGGAGTAAGATTTTTTTTTAATATAAGATTCTATGACAAAGACCATATGTCTTATACACAGACACACACACATATATATATAGTATGTTTATTATACAAACATAATTGATTACATGTGTGCATACATGTTTCAGTAGAATCTTAATTTAGAGAGACCTAGCTCATCAGACCCCCCCCCCCCTAAATAAAGAAGTGACACTGAAACAAAAATCAAGGTCTGTTTATTTTGTATGTAAAAAAGTTATCTGGGTGTGATTTAAAACCTGAAAGAGGGGAGGGGATGTATAGCTGGTAACAAAGAACTAGACACACAATGGTTACAAAGAATAGAATAGCTGTCCTGATAATATAAAAAAGGGAACCAAACTAGAACCACTTGCAATCAAAGTAAAAACTTAGTCCCAAAACCAGAATATAGCCGTAACCTCCCCACTAGGATAACTTAACCAGGTTAGATTGTATTTCCCTTCTCTCCCTACCCTCTCACTCCCTATTCTCTTTCTTTTCTGCACTCCTTCCTCCTAATCACAAGCTATACATCCCCCTCTTTTTTTCAGGGTTTAAATCACACCCAGATAATTTTTTTTTATATGCATAATGAATGAACCTTGATTTTCATTTTTTTTGTTTTTTTGATCTGATGAGGTAAGTCTCTCTAAATTAACGATTGAAGACGACCATATTATAGTCAGGCGGAAAGCGGGCAAATGGAAGAGAGTTCCACAAGCAGTAATACCTTAGTTCAAGGGTATCCAAAGTTTTCAAATGAAGAGAGGTGGCATATTGCTGATCTTTTAGAACTACGCAGGCCAAAATAATAACAAAAAAAAAAAAAAAAAAATGACCTGAATGTTTTTATACCATTTTGTTCATTAGTTTTGCTTTTTTAGTGAAACTGGTTCTCCACAACTTCGTTCTTTTAATCATTTTCTGAACAAAAAGAAAAACCACCTCATTATTTTCACACAATTCCATTTAAAAAATTTTTCCCGAATATTTTTATGTTTTTCATAAGAGCTCCATGAGCTGGATTAAAGAATTTGACAGACTGGATCTGTCCTGCAGGCCATAGTTTAGAAACCCTTGCCTTAGTTGAAAAAGAAAAACAAACAAAAAAATGAGATTGACTCATTAACAAACCATAAAAGAAATAGTTTGATAGGATTTGAAGTCAGCTGTGTCAATTCCATAGTCTGCGATTGTATCTATTACACAAGTCATTTGCATTGTAATTAACATATGTAATAATAATGATATGTGTGCTTACCAACAAGACAGTTCTGTATGTCTATTGAACCTTTTTGTAAAGCACCAAGTACTGTAGACTCTCCAGAATCTTCAGCGATTTCAATTTCTTCGACATAACCAGCAGGAAACCAATGTTGCTTGATAATTCCATAATCTCCTCTCCACCTATTTAACAGGAAGACATTTGAATCAGAAATATTACAGATCTTGGTTGGAAAAAGGAAGAAAACATTAATGTTAGCATAAATATAATTTCAAAAAAGGAAAAAAAGGAAAAAAAAAAAAAAGATGAACTCATAGAACTCGTTAAATACTTACTCTGTCGGACAAGAAAATAAATCAAACAAACATAGCATTATATCTAAAAAATAAAAAATCTAACTTTATTAATTTTCTTCTCAATCTCCTCAATGTATTTGTTCCAATTCATGTTGCCTGTGGATGTCAAACCAAGTACGTGATGTTGCCAAGCTTATCAAAAACCTTGATTCTAGTTAACCAACTGGCTCCGACGACATTCTAGTCATAATGCTGAAAAAACTTCAACTGAAACTAGGTCCCATATTTACAAAGCTGTTTAAACGTTGCCTTAAGGAGAAATGCTTCCCAAAACCTTGGAAAACTTCATCAGTATGCTCAATATTTAAAAATTCGGGAGTGGTCATCACCCTCTCAGTACAAATCAATCAGTCTTCTGTGGTGGAAACAGTGATAAACAAAGAAGTGGTCAACCACTTCGACAAAAATAACCTGCTCAGTGACATGCAATATGGTTTCTGTTCTGCGAGATCTACAGCTAATGTACTAACTGTTATATCACACAGGATTAGTGAATCTCTTAACGGGGGCTTCATCTCTAAAGCAATAGCTCTTGACATATCAAAGGCTTTTGATAGGGTTCGCATAAAGCTCTATTTTGCCATCTATGGAATGGCTGAGAATGTCCTCTCAGTTATAAAATCCTTTTTCCCTGATAGGCTTATAAGAGTAGTCGTTGATGGGCAGAAATCAAACTCATTGTATTAACGCTGGTGTCCCTGAAGGCTACATCCTGGGCCCAACCTTGTTCCTGATCTTCATCAATGATCTCTTAAATCACATTCTTAGGTCATTCGTAGACATTTATGCAGATGACACGAAAATCTATGGCGACACTTCAAAGGCCAGCAATGACCAAGGCCTTTCTAATTCCCTCACTCTTGATCTAAATTATGTGGTGCAATGGGGAAAAAGGTGGTTGGTTAATTTTAATGTGTTGAAACCAAGCTTCTCTTGTTTCATCATAACCACCCTGATCCCCGCCAAGCCCCAATTGAAATGAATGGCTTTCATTTTGGGGAAACCCCATGTCTTGACAAGCTTCTGAGACTGACCTTCACTCCTGATCCGAAATGGAACACATACATCAAATCTTTTGCCAAGATTGCAGGTAATATGGTTGGATCATTCTACCGCTCCAGTAAGTACAATCCAATACAATCCTTTATCTGTATAAGAGCCAGGTGTACCCTAAAATAAAGTACTGTTGCCACATCTGCTCAATTACCTCTATCCTGCCTTCACAGAGTTCAAAACCGGCTTTGAAACCTAGTAGATGATGTCTTTTTCTCTCCCCTGTAGCCTCTTTCCCACAGAAGAGATGTCACTAGCTTATTTTTACTCTATCGCTATTTTCATGGCAAGTGCTCGACAGAACTCCAATTTATGATCCCCCTTGCCAGTCTTTTCATCAGATTTTTTTTTAGATGAGAATTCAAGTTACTTTATTATTAATTAGTTTGAATAATCGATTGTTAATTTCATGGTTGGTATTGATAACCCCTACACCATTCATATTGCACTAATGAAAAACGAATTGAAGGAAAATAGAAACATACCATCCTCCTTCTTGTTTATTAACGTTTGTGACAATACAGCCTTTTCTGAGCGACAATTCATCAGGACGATTCGCATTGTAGTCCCGTATGGCTTTAACTTTTACCTACAATTAAGAAAAGAATCAATACATTCGTAATTTACTCAATTTTATAAAATCATCCAAGCAATAGTCATCCACATACAGTATTGTTTCGCTGTATCACAGCTCATGAGTATGGGTAGACAAGCAGCTACTTCAAATCAGGATTGAAACTCGATATATATTTCTTTTGAAGAGTCAATACTAATTTCGATTATGATGTTATATGAAATAATTTATTTATAATAAATTGAAAAACTTTACAACTATTTTAGACAATTGTTCAGAATAGGGTCCCATTTTATATATATATATATATATATATATATATATATATATATATTATATATATATATATATATATAAATAAATAAATAAATAAATAAAGGTAGACAACTAAGTATTTCTTACCATGCGGAATATTTATTATATGGAACAGTGCACACATAGTAACAGACTAGTAAAACTAAGAATATTAACTTATTAAAACAGAACTAAGATATTTTAGTCAATTCATATAACCATAATAATTTGCTGTACAAAATGTTTTCTTACCAGCTACTGATGTTGGATGCCTTTTTGCCGTGTTACTATTGGTGTTGATGGCTGCTCTCCAGGCATTACAATCATTGACCAAATGTTCATGATATAAAGCATTGCAATGAAGCAATTTTTCATATTGCCCCTACCACACAATCGTTTTGAGAAATAGTTAAAATGTGAACTAAATATAATGGTTAAATTATTTTGTTATAAAATTAACAAATCAGTAATTACAAATTAAGTTATCTCCCTTATTTTGCATAAAAAATTAAAAAAAGTGGGACCCTATTTTGTAAATTGCCGATTCTATTTGTTAATAACAAATAATAAAATCCATTATATATGAGGTAGTAAGATTGAAATCACAAGTGAACTTGAAAAATTTATTTTATTTCAATAAATGATGATAAAAATGTTAATTTGTACAATTTGAAAATATTAAGACTGCTATTCTCGTGTTGCGTGTTATATTTACAGCATTTCAGCCAATGTAACCTCTGACCTTCTTCATGTGTATCTTTTCGAACTTGAGAACATTAAAGTTGAAACTGGGAATCTTTATGGTGGAATCCTCTTCTTTTTTTTTTTTTTTTTTTTTAAAGAAATCGCTATGGACAAGGCATGAAGCCACTTGATGTAAGGAGCTAACAAGAACGAAAGATGATTATCCCAAAGACAAGAGATACCTATTGGTCTTAGTCAATAGGTCTCTTGTCTTTTTTTGTATCCTATCTACAACGTTGTTTTTTTTTCAAGACAAGGCTGTAGGCTGGAAATGAGCAAGAAGAGAGTTTTACAAATTTCAATTAAATAATTCCCAAGTTCAAAAAAATATACTGGAAAAATGTTGGCAGTTTTATAGGCTAAACCATTATGAATATAACATCCAAAATGAGAAAGGTAGTCTGAATAATCCAAATAATCCTTATCTAAAAAGTTCCAAACATAAAATGTCATTTTTTTCTTATGTGAAATAACACTGAACTGCATAAATCAGTGGTTCTTATCCAGAATTCAACCTAATTAAAAAAAAAAATTATGAAAAATTTTTTTGTGTATGTACCCGCCATGAAATGAAAATGTTATATTTTAAAAATCGCATAAATTGATCAAATAGTTTTTTTTATATAGAAAATAATTTTTTTAATGATTTTTAGCAATTAACAATATATTGCAGCAGTTACAAAACTGATTTTAAAATCTGAGTAGTTTGAATTGAGTTGTCTCCCTTTATTAAATATGGTGGCTCAAAACACATTTCACTTTCCCAAAAAACTTTGATGTTTTTTTTTAAAAAAAACCTATTTGATCAATTTATGTGAATTTTTGGAATATAACATTTTTATTCCATGATGGGTACATACATTATATAAATTTTTCTGTAATTTTATTTTTTTAATTTGGTTGAATTCTGGTCTTGTACCAAATCGGCTTAGAGAAAAATGATAAGTAACATTTTAGATTAAAAAAAGGAGTACAATTTACAAAAACAACAAGAAAACAGGACTCATGATGCAAGAAATAACAAGATACAACTAGAAACAAACAAGCAAAACATATTTACCATGTTTGATCATATATAAGAAATGCTAAAAAGAAATTTTTTTCAGTGCAAATAAAAAAAAACATCTTTATAATATAAAAGCATAATTTCTGTGTTTTGGTTTGCTATAATACAGTTTTATTCTTCATAGTCCTGCATTAAACATATATCCCCAACATATCTATCATCAAAATGAATAGACATAAAGATGAAGTACAAGTAATGCTTTTATTTACAGCTGTCATGATGTTCATCCATCACGTGTGAAAATGACCGTGATCATTCAATTGCTCTGTGGGGTTGAAGATGGCTTATTAGAGTGACTCAAGCGCTGAAGTATTTCCCGCATGTTGGACACCTGTGGGATAATTCTGTATCAGAAATTTTGACTCCTCTGTCTTTGCTAATGTTACATTTTCTCTTGTGTTCTTCATTGCGTGCAGATATAGCCTCTTTGTGAGTTGCGGCATGTCAGGAACATCTGTGTTGGGTTAGTTTTTACCAAGAGTTAGAATACAAACCCAGCTGTTTGAGGGAGAACTTCAAATTGTTCTTGTACCGTTTCTGTTGTCCGCCTGCGGATCTTTTTCCTTTGGACAGTTCACCATAAAGGAGCTGTTTTGGAAGCCTTGAATCAGGCATGCGGCATATATGACCTGCCCAACAAACCTGGCACTGCTGTAACATATGTACTGACGGAAGGTTTGACCGGACTTGAACCTCTGTGCCTGGTATTTTGTCTTGCCACTTGATTTTTAACAATCTACGGAGGCAGGTCATATGGAAATGGTTCAGTTTCTTGGCATGTTTGGCATATACAGTCCGAGTTTCACAAGTATATATGAGGATGGTAAGAATCATAGCTTGGTATGGAGTTTGGTCTGTAGCCAAATTCCTCTATGCTTTCACATAGTGGTTCTGAGACGTCCAAAGGCAGCACTAGCAATCGACTTAATTGTCTATGTGTACTGCACTTGTACAGCTGTCATATATAAATAAGAGCAGCATAAGCTCATACAAAACAAAGTATATTTGTTTCTACTCACGTGCAGCAGCAGTTCCCAACAGGCTGATTGAAATTGGAACTAAAAATAACAGATTGACCATTTAGGTAATTAAAAATTTAAAAGGAGCGAAACTTTAAGAATTATATTTTTTTAAACATAAATAAATAATTTATAAATTTAAAAAAAATTCTATCAGAACCTATTTTAATTTCGAAATGTTTTCAACAGTAAAATGCATGTTTATACTTTTGTAAAAAATAATGTCTATATTTCTTAATTAAAATACCCCCCCCCCAAAAAAAACTTTCGAATTATTATTAAATAAAAACAGAATGATCAGAAAATGTAAAAAAAAAAAAAAAAGTACATATGTAGGGGAGATATAGGCATGAGAAAAAAAAAGCAAAGGAACGGATTTGCTTTGTCACCGTTTCCATGTCACCACACTAAGTTAGGAAGTATGTTAGCTGACTATAACCCAAAGTTCCCCAACCTTTTTCGGCAAACGCCTCCCAACCCTAGAATGCTGGGATACCTACTACCGCCCCCCCTTACATGCATCTTTACATACATAATAATGTTAGTGGTAGTAGTACATAATTAAAGTGAAAATAAATATTTTAATATTCATATAGCTTTGTCAACATTACCCGTATCATTCTTGAATTAATTTTTCCAATTAAAAATAAGTATGATGCAATCAATTTCCACATAAATTGTGAATCCCAAGGAAATGGGTTGAGAAAACCTAGTAATGTAACTAGAAGCTCTCAGTCTTTCAACGCCCCCCCCCCTCCTCCCCAAAAGGATCTCAGGAACCCACTATATGCTAAAATTTGGTAACCGCCTACCTGAAGTATTGTAATGAACCCCTGGTAAGTGGTACAGACCTTGTTAAGGAACCCTGCTATAACCGGAATAATACTATTTATGATTATTGGTCTAAAAATAACAGTACCATCAATTGTTAAAGTCTGTCCTGAAATAACAGTTAATGATGGGTGACTTTTTCAGGAAATCCTAAAATGTATTTTTCAACTGATAAATTCTGGATTTTTTATTTGGGCTGTTTTTGCAGACAATCATTCGGCCAATGTCTTTAATATTTGACTTGATAAATTTGAGGTAGACAAAACCCATTATATAACTGTTAAAAATATAAACAAAAACATCACTTACGCAATTGAAAATCATTCAAGCTAGATCCCTTTTGATTACTATTGTCTTGATTTTTAAAACAAAAGTGTAAACATGCATTTGAGTGTTGAAAACATGTTTAAAAATTGAAATAAGTTTTCATAATTTCTCTTGAATTTTATGAATTATTTATTTAAATTCAAAAAACAAAACAATTTTCAAAGTTATGTCCCTTTTAAATTTATTAATTACCTAAATGGTCAATGCTGATTGTTTTTAGTTTCAGTCAACCTGTAAATGTGACATATAGGGCCATATTTATGAGTGGGTTGTGATACACCTTAAGTAATGTTTCGTACTTATTGTACATTTAATGGGTTTGTTAATTCCATAAAACAATAAAAGTTTGGCATAGTTTGCTTGAAGCATTGTATATAATATATATAGATAACTTATAGAAAGTTAATGTGGAAACATGCCGAGTAGATAGGTGGATTGTAAAATAAGATGAAGATAAAAGTGAAATTTAGTTTTTGTTTTTATTAATTTATTCACTTTTTTAATAACTTTTTTTAAAATAAAATCTTATTTGCTTTCAGTTTTAATGTACTTTTCACATTATTTTTAGCGATTAAGTATTTTTGTCAGCCATTGATGATCTCTTACTTGTCGAGAAATACATAAATCTCGTTAATTGAATGGAATTATCCATCCTTAAATTTTAATGCGACCCCCCCCCCCCAAAAAAAATATGGCCATCCAACTAGTCATAAAATTTGAATTTCTTAAATAAAAAACTACTTGATCAATTTACATGATTTTTGGAATATGACATCTTTGTTCTGTGAAGGATATGTACATCATAAAGATTTTTCTGTATTTTTGTTTTTTAAAATAAGTGTAATTCTAAATAAGAACCAGAAACTCTTCTGGAGCCAGTTTACATGACAAAAATCAGCTAGAGTTTTGAACCTATAACTTGTACATGCTTCTCCAGTTTTGCTAGTGTAGAGAAAGTACAGCGACTGGCTATTACACTTTGTTGTATGTAGTTTATTTACTTCCTCTCCAGGATATTAGGCACAATGCTAAGTGTTGGTTTGATGAAAATGTTTCTGTGGAACAAACTGGATTCGAACTTGGAATACCCAGGTGTTCAGTCTGTGTCATTAACCACTTAGCCTATGCGACCCACTCGTTTACTTCACAAGACATTAGAATGATTACAGTCACAATCAGAAAAGTGAAGAGAACCAGCAAGAGTTTTGACCCTATAACTTGCACATATCCCTCCAGTTTTGTTTGTATAGTGAAAATACAGCACCAGTTACTGCATTTTGTTATACGTACAGGGTGAAATGATAAAATTGTCGCCCTAGAAAAGGTGACATAATTCCATTTCCATTTGATGAAATCTGGTTTTCTTTCTTTTTTATTGCAGACTATCTACTAGTTGGCCAGTTGTGTACAAATCCCAAAAGTGATAGGAACCTTCTATTATGTTTGAAAGTAACACAATGTTCAACGAGCGAGATTGGAGATGCACCGCTGTACAACTCCTGCTCTCTACCGATCCAAATTATGACAACAGGATCATTGCCAGCACCCTCAAAATGCATCGCTGAATTGCCACCAATAGCAGGGACATGCCCAGGGTAATGAAAATAAAGTTTCCGGCCACGGTTATGCTCTTTGCTGTGGTTTCAAGTGAGGGCCACATCATGCCACCTCACATCTTCCAAGTCGGCTTGAAAGTCAACACCAAAGTGTATCTGGATGTGCTGAAAAGTGTGATGATCCTCTGGTACAATCAAGTAGTTGCTAGCAGACCCTGGGTGTGGCAGCAGGACTTGGCGCCGGCCCACAAGTCCAAAGAGACCCAGGCTTGACTTCAGAAGGAGTTCTATGATTTACACACTTCTCTTGCAGAGAACCTGAACCTGCTGGACTACTTCATTTGGTCTATGTCGAGAACATCACCAACATGACCTCCCACAACACAGCCTGATTGCCGCCATCCACCGAGTATTTGCTGAGCTCTCGTCGGCACTTGTGATAAAGGTATGCTCCCAGTTCTGGATCCATATCGAGGCGGTGATTGAGGCTGAAGGCAATTACATTGAATAAATGTCAGCTGTACTACATAATTAGATTATCTGAATTGATTTTTTCACAAAAAGTTTTGAAATAAAGCTGTAGTGTTGTTTTCTTTAGGGCAACACTTTTATCGTTCCACCCTGTAGTTTAATTCATAAGACATTGTGGTGATTACAGCCACAATACAAGAAGTAGCATCTTGCACTTCGACCAGTTGTTCCTCCAAGTTGCAACTTGAAGCTTTATTTTCTCCTGTTGGTTGAAATGCAAGCAAGTCATACATGCAATCAACGTGGTAGCTATTAAAACAAGAGAAATATTGGTACGTATGCAGAATATGGGCTGTGCTGAAATAGTAATTAGTATTTAGAAACCTATTCTTGATATGGGGAGAGGGAGGGCTTTGTTAAGAATTTGGTACTTTTATGTAACAATTTAATAAACAAAAGATACCGTAAAAATTGAATTTAACTTGAAAATTCTATCCAAAGAAAAGAAAATTTAGCACAGTACGTATTCTGCAGAATGTTTTGAAATATTTAAAAGTATCAATGGTACATTGTGCATTTGCGTGCGATCCATGCAGCATTGCATAAGAGTTAAGAGATTTTAGATGCAGCTGAAAGAAATGTGCAGTTTTTTTTTATTTTTTTTAAAGATTAAAAAAATTTTAGTTAGCAAAGTGAAACAAGCAATGGAGTAGATTTTCTTTTCAGTTCCAAACATGCAAAATTTCAAACAGCAAAGAAATAGAAAATAAATGCAAAAGAATGACATGCAAAATTTTGCAGATAAAAATTAGCATAACGAATGCATAACTAAAAAAAGTTATCTTTCTGTTGCATACATAAAGAAAAATATCTTGAAAGCAAAATATTATTGTTTTGACATAACTAGACTAACCTATTGGGTCAATATTTATGATATATATTATTAAATATTCATGAAAACCTTGTAGGTTTTTATTTACAATATTCATTCATAAACCGACACTGAATATTGATGAAATATATCTGTACAAACCTAGCTTGCACATCTTGGGATGCAAGAACATTAGGGTTTTATATAATTTGGATTATTCGGACTATTATTCTCATTTGGACATTATTTTCCACAACTTTTGGGCTAGTGTAACTTCTAACCTTATTCAAATGTGTCTTGTCACCATCTGAAATCCATTGCACCTATGTGATTCTGTTGATTTTGTAGTTTTATCAACCACCATCTATAGGTTATATAATGCTGAATGAAGTTGTTGAATATAATTCTATAGATAAGATATATGGTATAATAACATTGGCATACTGTTCTTGTTAGATCACTAAAGTTAAGCAATATTGAGCATGGTCAGTACCAGACAGGTGACCATTTAGGAATACAAGGCGCTGTATGTAAGAGGATGTTGACATTTCCTGTAAGAAATGCAAAAACCTCACACTGTCATCTCCTCTGATGGAGATATGCAAGCAACTGGGGATTGCTTGTGAAATTTGATATTCCCATTAAACTTCCTCCTTTGGAGGAAGCTGGTTCAACCCGCCCAGGGTGAGTACCGCGTTAGGGGTGGGTGGGATATAAGTATTACATTATGCTTATATTTTACAGAGAGGGTACCATCATTACTAAAAAAAAAAAAAATACAACCCCCCCCCCCCCACACACACACACACTAATCTCAGAAAACATTACTCTTAAAAGGAAATTTTACAGAGAAGGTAGGATATTACTTTTTTGGAAACCATGTGATACAACGGATAATATGTTAAGTAATAATCAGTCCTATATGACAACCATTTGTGGAGGTTGATGGTTCAATTCACATTTCATGTGATACTAGGAATAAAATAAAAATTACTTCAGATTCTACCTGCACATGTTGGACAAAAAGAGAACAATACACCCCCATTGATTAAATAAAGGGTTCTGTTCAAAATTCCATATCAATTATTAAGTTCGACAAGACACACCTGAAGAAGGTCTAGGGTTACATCTGTCAAAACACTGCGAGAAGAACATCCAAGATGAGAACAATAGTTGAAATAATTTAACTTATGATCCTAATCTAAAAATTCCTGAAACATCAGAAGTTTAGTAGTAAATATATGTACTCCAAAATTGGGTTCTTGTTCAGAATAAACCCTACATTTAAAAAAAAAAAAAAAGAAGAAAAATCTGTATGATGTATGTACCCGTGACGGAAAGAAAAATATTGTACACCAAAAATCAAGTAAATTGATCAAAGTTTTATTTTTATTAGGAAAATAATTTTTAAAAGAATTTGAATTTTTCCAATATCCCCTTCCTCCTCATGTTAAGAAGGGCTTTTAAACTCTCACAAGTTTGAATTATTTTGAGTTATCTCCTCTCTTCTGTCTGACTATGTTCAAGATGATGTCGCAAGATTTATGCCGTTGTACAACTTTACATACGGGACCCACATATTGTAGTAGAGTATGGACAAGTAATAACTCCACTCATTTTTTTTTTTTTTTTTGCAATAACAGCGTTTATTTTTTCATTCTCCCGCCACATGTGACTTCTCATTAAGGTTGTAACGTCACTCACATCTTGATCATCTTGTCTAATGTGCTATTTCTCCTTTTTATTAAAATCTTTTTCTTTTTCCTTACGGTAACGCCACTTTGCGCACAGCTCAGCCGCCATACATACCCTATTACAGATTGTCGTTTGTTGTTTAGCCGTAATTTTTTTTTTTTTTCAAATAAATCTACTTGATCAATTTATATGATTTTTAGTGTCACAGGAATATACATTAGATTTTTGTTTATTTTTTTTGTTTTGTT
Organism: Euprymna scolopes; assembly: GCF_053919585.1. NCBI lineage: Eukaryota > Metazoa > Mollusca > Cephalopoda > Sepiida > Sepiolidae > Euprymna > Euprymna scolopes. The sequence continues at coordinate 63,003,288 of NC_136490.1, forward strand.
TTTAATATAAGGGAATTCTTGACAAGCATCCCAAATTTTCATCAATAAACATTTTTTTTAAAACGATATGCTACTTTAGCATATCAATGTGAAATCAAATATTAACTGGATGTATTTGTTTTAATTTAATAGGATTTTATCTTTTAAATCGTTCACTGTTATCCTTGTAGAACACATTAAAAATATTGCTTGTGCAGTAGGTGCAAATAAAAATACTTAAATATTAAAATAAGAATATTCAACAAAATCTTATTCTTGAACAATAAAGACATTTTGAAATTTTGTGCGGAATAAGTTTGTGAGCTGTGATTTGATGAAAGAGGAAAAATAAAAACCATTTAAAAATTATTAATATGGAAAAAACTTAGTAAATCAAATAAGAAAAGAAAAAAATGAGTAAAAGATTAGTGCATTAAAAAGTCACCATTTTTATGTTTATAACTTGTGATTTATAAAAGTGATAAAAATAAAAATGGTATTTACAGAATATCAAATCATTTGTACAGTATTTCTTGAATGAAAAGATTGAGTATTCAAATTCTTTAAATTAAAAATAAACAAAAATCACCTTAAAAATCTTACCTATGAGCGCCAGAATTTAAAAAGATATGTTAATTTCAATGTGAATTTTTTAGTGCATGTTGCCATTTTTTCAAAACTTAAGACATCAAAAACATCAGTTTTCTTTTTAAAAATAAAATTTATAGAATTTAAAATAATTTTTTTTTAAAATATGGATTAAAATAATTCAAGACGCTTGTAAAATATTTAAAAAAGATTAATGTTAAATGAGTGATGGTTAATCCAAATCCAAACTATGTGACTTTAATTCATTATCTTTGCACAGAACCTAAATAAAATTAACAAATAAATAAATGAATAAAAAAGACATTTTTTTAAAATTCTTTCTTTTGTGTAATAATCTTAGAAATTATTTTGTTTAAAAACATTTAAAAAATTAAAAAAAAATATTTTACCCCCCCCCTCCCCCCGCATATTCATTTTTTATATCTATTTTATTTTAGTGTTTTCAATGAGCTTTAGTGGATTACAATAACTCAGATACTTGTAAAATTTTGTAAAAAATTCAGTGCTGTGTGATGACCAATCTAAACCTAAACAATGTGCATTTAAATTAAAATAAGATTTAAAAAAAAATAAAGCAGATATTTTACATTGAAAAACATTTTTTCAATATAAATTGGGATGCTTGTAAAAAATTTTGGAAAAGTTGGGTGTTAGATAAGTGATAGTCAATCTAAATGAATGTACATATAATTAAATATAAACAGTTCCTTACACAGAGTTTATAAGAAATTAGTATTTCAATTTTCACATTAAACGACATTAAATCATTTTTGTTATCAAGAATTTAAAAATATTTGCCAAAGAAAAAAAAAACAAAAAAACAATCAGAATAAAATGTCAGAAAATTAAGCACCAAAATATTTACATAAAGGTACATCTTTTAATCTTGCAACTGCACAAGGGCACAAGGTCGGTTTTTAATGTGGGAAAAATCCAGCTCCCCAAAAAAGGGCATATTGGATTGGGACAAAAATAAAAATTGCCTCCTTCACTAATTTAGATCAGAAAAGACCCTATAACTTTGTTTCTAGTCAAAAGGTCAAGAAAAAAGTTCACATATTGAGTTTTTACCAAAAGAATATGCATTTTTAGTCAATATTTTTTCATTAGTTTCTTCTTCGCATTTAATAATGCCCTAATATGGTAAAACTTTACACTGATCAAGCTTTTCACATCTATTTTTCTACATATAATATATATATATATATATATATATATACTAGCAGTTCAGCTCAGCTTTGCTTGGGCCTTATATAACGTTCATAATTTTATGTGCATATGTATATATATATATTAAAAAGTTTGACTCATGTCCAGGTAACCTATATCTAAAATTTCAAGTGTTTAGACCCAGAATTGGTGGAGGAGTTGGGTAGAGTCTGTAAAGGTCAACTTTGACCTCTTGGCAGCCAAATTTTTGGCCAAAAACGGATTAAAAAGCTTGCTGCATGTCTGAATAACTTTTATGTAAAATTTCAAATGTTCAGACCAAAAATTGGCTGAATAGTTTGCTAGGCAAATTTTTGGCCAAAAACCAATTAAAAAGCTTGCCCTATGTCTGAATACACTTTATGTAAAATTTCAAATGTTCAGACCAAAAATTGGCTGAGAGGTAAAAAAAAAATTTTGAACTTCGATCCCAATTTTGACCCCTTAACATTTATTGTTTTGGGCTCAAATCAAATTAAAAAGTTTGATCTATGTCCAAGTAACCTACATCTAAAATTTCAAGTGTTTAGACTCAAAATTGACAAAGGAATTTGGTAGAGTTTTCAAAGGTCAAATCGTTGAACTTTGACCTCTTCTGGCCGAAAACTGATTAAAATGATTTGCCCAAATCTCAATAACCTTTATGTCAAATCTTGAGTCTGTAGATTGAAAATTGATAGAGTATTTTGGTAGGGAAATGTACACAAACAGACAATTTCACACACACACACACACACACACACACACACACACACACACACACACACACACATATATATTACAATAGAAAAATGCGAACATCAAAAGAAATATGGTTAAGCTTAAACATGGAAAAGTAAAGGACAAGATATTCTAGTAAAAAATATAATAAATTTATAACTTAATATATTGCAGCATTAAGAATTGATTATGTAATGTTATACATTGAATTAAAAAAAATTCTTAATGCTTCAATATTTTAAGTTATAAATTTATTATATTTTTTACTAGAATATCTTGTCCTTTTTTTTTTCCAGTTTTAACAACTATTCCTTTACTTTTCCATATTCAAGCTTAACCATATTACTTTTCATGCTCACCTTTTTTTGTTGTAATTCATGATTTTCCAAGACTTCCAATAAATTCACTTGTTCTTGGTTTAATTTCAGTCTTATTTTCTTGGCCCCATAAACACATGTAATAACAATGTATAGCACTCGTCTGCTTTCAATAAAATCCCCCCAATTATCTCCTTTCATACTCTCTGATTCACTTGTTGCTTCTCTTTCCATGACAGCAGTGAATTAGTAGCAACAGTAGTCACTGAAGCAACATGGTTGCTATGGAAACCAGTCATAAAAAGTGTTGCTCACCTCCTTACATATTTTTACAATTTTGAACACCAGAAAATTCATCATAACTTTTGTTTTACTGAACGAAAATTGAAATATTTTTTTTTCACAATATAGCTGAGAAAGTGATTTATAAACTGTAATAATTGTTTGAAATTTGGCCGAACAATGAGTGAGCGGTGAAGCTTTAAAGCAGTTCTAAATGACTAAAACTGCCACTTAACCATATATTCAAACACTACTGTGTTTGAACGATATATATATATATATATATATATATATATATATATATATATAAATCGAATATGATATCCAACTATCACAAAAAATACAACATTCTGTTTAGATATTGAAAATTTTATTGTATTCTGAATATATTCAAGTAAAACTTCCAGTTGAATTTCCTGAGACAGTATATTAATAATATCAAAATAGTATTTTATTTTTAAAAAGACCATATTCTATCATAATCAGAGGACTCATGCAGTTGTGAATGGTACTTGCATGAGCAGAAAAGGTCACAAAGAAAACCCCCACTAAAATGGGAGGATAAAATGGGATCAATACAGAGAGCAGCAAGAGCTTAATGAAATGAATGTTGTGACAAGCAGAACTGCTGAAGCGGCTGAGAGTTTGGCTGTTTATGTGAAAACCACGATTCCTGCAACAGATGATGGCATGTAAAATTGGATTATAATAAGGAAAACTTGTGTAGCAATTACATAACTGAGATCTATTTTCTTTGGTATTTATGCGCTATTTCTTACGTAATGACTTGTATGTGATTAGGTTGGCTAAAACAGGCTTGTTAAAACTCACACAGAAATATATTGGTCAATTTGAACACTTCTATGCATACTCAGCTTTCCTAATTTCTAACCACCCTGAGTTCGGTGTTAAAATATAAGCAGTTCCAGAACAGACACCTAAAAAAAAAAAAAAACTTTTTCTGTCTCCTTATCATGGCATGACAGGATGAGACAGAACTTGGGAACTCAGTTCTCTTTCTATAATTAAACCTGCTTACCAAACAAACTTGTCTTACATTGATGTGTTCTTGTGTTAATGAAACTGTGAAATAAAGTAGCAGCCACACTTGCATTGTTTTACAATTATTCAGTTTTTTATTTATTTTTTTTTGTAATGGAAATCGCTCCAGACAAAGTATAAACCCACTTAATGTAAAGAACACAAAAATACAAAATATACTAATTCAGTGTAAAAAAAAAAAACAGCCGATGGATAGATTCCGACCCCAAAACAGCAATATCACTCATAGAATGTTAGGATTAAAAGCTAAAAGGGAGCCAAAGTTACGACGCAGCCGAATGTAAACCTAAAAGTCCACTTTCTACTTTCCTTAAATGGTAGAAAATTAAGTATCTCAAAGTAATTGCTGCTGAAACATGAAAGTTAAAACAGATTTATTTTTTGATGTAATTTATTTGTGTGTGTGTGTGTAGGAGTCACCACTTATCAAGGCCAAAAGACACTTGAGTAAAAGAGTTGAAGATGAGATTAAATAATTGCCAGTTGAAAGATGAGGAACAATCAATGGTATGAATTAAGTTTCATTACTAATGGGGCAATTTATAACAAGTATCTGTCAATATTAGAGTTGAAGACAACTATGTTGTAATCTACACGGAAGCAGTTCCAATTATGTATTCTACAGTCAGGAAGCTTTTGCAAATTAGCTTTGTTCATGGAAATTCCACCTGAGCTCAGGATATGGAAGAAGAAAAGAAATGTTTTCCTGTTATAATAGGTAAATAAGTTCTTGCTGTGAATGTCTAACAAGGAGGAACTATAGATTGAAGCTCAGTTGAAACTTGTAAAAATTCCCAGCTTTTTTTTGGGTGTGAAATAGGCTATGGCTCAGTGACAATGATTACAAATAAAATCAATTTATTGTCATAGGAAATAATTTATATAATAGATCAGAGTCAAAATTTTTATAATTAAAAGAAGAAAAAAAAAAAATGAAAGAAATAAATGTTCTTAGAATTTTATTTTATGCAAAAAAATACTTCTAAGTATTTTCAGGCTGAAAGTTTGGTTCAAATTTACTAGTACAGGGTGACCCCCTCAAAAAAGGGCCTTGTGTACACTTAATAAAGTGTACACGGGGCCCTTTTTTTTGGGGGGGGGGTCAGGGGGGGGGTCACCCTGTATTACCGAGACAAAGACTGTAATTTGTAACGATCATCCTTAAATGAACAGCACAATTTTAGCTTTTTATTAAGGAAGAGTTGTAAAAAATATTAATCTAAGTTCAGGTGACAAGTCCTCCCAGCTATTACCACTTTCATGGCACTAAAAAACAAGGTTTGCTTTGTTGTTTTATGACAGAACAACCCTTTTCAGGTGATTTAATGCCGAATCAAGTAATTTTGGTAAAAGTTTGTATGCTTCAAGTTATTTATATCTTTAAATATCTATTCATGGTGTTTGGTCCGAGTGTTTTGTAGAGAAAATTTATTTTTGTTTAGGGCTTTGCAGAATATGGTTGAGTTTTGAAAAGAGAAAGGGGGGGGGGGAAAGCAATAACATCAATATTTGGTGCATTTAAATCTGGACACTATATCTTCAAACAGCCTGACCAGGTAGCACAAAACTTCAAAAGAGGGGAGGACTGATTAAATTATTGAAGTTAGTGGTATTCATACACATAGGAAAGTTTCAAAAGTTAGAGCCCTATTTTGTAACTTGGCTAAAGTGTCAGAATCCTCATATAATAATAGTATCCCATGTTTACATAAAAACACCCCCCGCTCCAACCCAATTCCCGGTTACAATTCTGGCAGACATTTCTAACCAGATGAGATTTTATTTGTCAACTTTATTTCACCTCTTCAAATATATGAAAAAACACAAAAGAATTTAATATTCAAATAAAGATAATTATAAAACATAAAATAATAAAACACTTGTATCATAAATTAATGTTTTTAAATATATATGAACGATAGTTTCATCATTATATTCAATGTAACATCCACTTTACATGCTGACATGCATTTGATGGTTTTTCAAAACCAACTTCAAAAGTAAACTATCTCTGGATTTATTTTTCTATCTCTCAAGTCCATTCTCATCACTTCCTCCCATACATTCCTTCGCCTTCCTCTGTGAATAAAACCCAATTATTCTACATCTGCTAACCCCAAAACTTGTTTATTCTTTCCCTTTGGCCATATGTTTGAACTCTCCCGTTCAGCACACATCTCTGTATACTGTCCAGATTTAATCTTTCTTTGGGGTCATCAGATCCAAAGCTGTCTTTAAAACTCATATTACACATCCATGGTCTCATTTTTATACTATTTCTCCATGCAACGTGTGTCCTCAACTCTAACTAACCAGGTTTCACTTCCATGCATTGTGTTTACTGTTCAATACCGTTATTTAGAAAATCTACATGAAAAGCAGAGAATATAATTGTCAGAACAATTATGTCAGGGCATATTCAATAAAGCATTTTTTTTCTTTAAAAAGTCTAAATTGATACAAAGACAAAACACTATTAACCCAGCAAAAAACACACCGTATGAACTAATATAATAAATAAACTAATGTTAAAATTACAGTAATATGCAGGTACATAAGGTCAACAAATAATCCTCCTTACTATAATAATAACTGTTGATAGATATCTATATTTTTATGTTCATAATTTCTGGTACTGATTAACCATATATATATATATATATATATATATATATATATATATATATATATTATTGCAGGTTAAAAATATTTAAAGATAAAAACCAGCGAATTTAAGAAGGTTTATATAATAGTGCTCAATAAGAAATAGAGCAATGTATACTTCAATCACAAAGGAAGCTTTTGAAGATGTAATGGAATTTGCCACCCTCCTCTCTGACATTTCTAACTGACATTATTAGAAAATGTAGGGATGCAGTATTAATTAGTAAAAATGAACAGTGGACAAAAAAAAAAGAAGAAAAATGAAGAAAAGAATGTACCCTTCGATGTATTGATAGGTTCTTTTGATTCAGCTAACACGACAGATTTAGTAGGTCTTTATATATTATATAACTTTATTAGAGATATCGAAGTTGAGGCAATAGGTCTTTATGTGGATGATGGGCTCTGATTGTAAAAAATTAAGATAATTATTAAAAAAGTATATATATATATATTTTGATTATGAAAAATAAAATTGAATAAATTACAATATTTATTGATCCATCAAAAATTCAAACAAGGAATTATAATAAAGAAAAGTTTTTAACCCATGGATTTTCAAAGATAAGCTCTTTTAATCAGAGGATTAACATTGGTAAAAAATGCATCAATGGTTAGCATGGGTTAAGGGTTTATTATAATTCCTTATTTGATGGATCAATAAATATAGTAATTTATTCAATTTTAGTTTTCATCATTAATTTTTCCTATTTCTTCAATTGCTCTATCTAGTATATTAAACTATTTATTATCTTGATAGGTCCCAATTTTAAGATAATATTTATCTTTGTATTTCTCTCACTCTCTCTCATATATATATATATATATATATATATATATATATATATATTATAGTGTATTTGCTGATTACTGCAATTTAAAGATGTTGCACTACTACAAAAAAAAACAAATATTTATTTTTTTTGTATCTGTGACTATAGTCAGATTTAATATTAAAAGATTTTTTGGTGCTTGTCCAGAATTTCCCCGAAAAAAAAAAAAAAAACGAAAATAATGAAAAATTTGTATCATGTATTTATTTGTGATAGAAATAAATTATTGTACACCAAAAATCTAAATTGATCAAGTATTTTTATTTTTCAATAAAAATATCAAATTTTTTGGCTAAACTACAATCTCATAATGCCATCTTGAAAACAGTCTGAATGAAGGAAGAAGGGAGATAACTTTAAATAATTCAAACTGACAAAAGTTTAGAAAACCATTCTTAATGAGAATGGGGTGGGTATTGGAAAGACTGAAATTCTCTGAAAAATGATTGTCTTTATAAAAATAAAATTACATGATTTTTGGTGTACAGTATTTCCTTACCTTCATAAGTACGTACATCATACAGATTTTTCTTTAGTTTTAGTATTTTCGTTTTTTCATGGGGCGGGGAAGAATTCTGGACATTTTTTTTTAGTTTTTTTTTTTTTTTTTTTTTTTTTTTCAAACATTTCGCAATGCATCAATTATTAATTTTATATTTTCTCAGCATAAAACCAAAAATGTAAAAAAAAAAAAAAAAAAATGCAAATAAAAAGCTACAAAAAAAAAAAAAAATTTGTGACTACAAATGTTATTAATATTATTCTAATGCTAGAAAGATGTGTGATTACGATTAAAAGCCTGTTTAATGCAAGAAGAATGAGGTATTATGCAAACAGAAGTATATTACTATTTAAGAATGAACTCTATAAGAGATGCAAAAAAGGAGAAAGAAAGAGAAAGAAAAAGAGAGAGAGAGAGATGCATGATAGAGAAGTTAGTAACAACATGTAGTACAACACTTTACCTTGGATGTATACTTGGGCATGTAGTAGATCTCATCGCCATAGATACTCGCGTCATCTGGTTCCTAAAAAGCGACATGCATATTAATGCAATAAATAGCATGGAATTCTGGGAACACATCAACACAAATGCCGTAGCAAAAAAAAAAGATGAGTGGTTCACATTGTTATTAAGAAAGTCAGTAGGGGAAAAAAAATCATTGTCTGAATTTTGGCAAACGAATAATGATAAAATAATAAGAAGGTAGATTTAAAAATTAAAAAAATAAATACTTTGGTTTGGTTTATAGTTTTGTTTTACGGCATATCAACCCTTTCCAGGTTATTTAATTTTGAATCAAATAATTTTGGAAAAGAGTTTTTTATGCTTCAAGTTCTTTATATCTTCAAATATTTATACCATAGAGTTTGGTCTTGGTGTTTTGTTTTACGGCATATCAACCCTTTTTGGGTTATTTAAATCTGAATCCAGTAATTTTGGAAAAAATTCCTTATATCATCAACTATTTATTCATAGTGTTACGTTTGGTTGTTAACTTTGCAGAACATGATTGAGCTTAAAAAAGAAAAAAAAGAAAAAACAAATAACATCAACATTTAGTGCATTTTAAGTCAAGAAACCAATATCATCAGGCAGCTTGATCTGGTAGCAGTAGTAAATCAATAGTGTCATTACAGTTTAATATATTTTGTTATTCAATTCATTTATTTATATTTAAATTCCAAATAATGGTTTACATTTATTTAATCAAATTGTTTAATCAATGAGTGCTCAAATTTATTACTGAAAATATCTTTAACTCATTACGCCTGACTGTCCCATAAATAGGACACCAAATAATTTATTTTTTTAAATCTATCAGATAATATATGATAGTACTGCTTCCTGTATAATTACTCTGAAGAAAGGATAAAATTCATCTATATTCATCTACTTCTCTCTGAAAGCTATTGTGAAATTTGACTAAAATCCTATTTGCTTGATCATGTATGGAATTAAATAAATGAGTTTTACAACCATTAACTCATTCCTAGAAGTGAAATGTAACTCTTTGTGTGAACTGCTTTGCTTCTTATCATAATGTGTAAATTTTATCTTGAATGTATGGCTGCTGGATTTCTAAAATATATCAGATATACCCAATGTCCTCTTAAGAGAGTCAATATTTCGTTTTCTAAATAAAATAAATAACTTTTCCCTTTAATTTGTATATTCTAACATATTTTTAGTCATTACACAAAGCTTCAACTCAGTGATCTAAAAATGGATACCTTGGGACTTAATGGGTTAAATACGATATTATTTGATACAAAATAAAAATTATTACAATAGTCTAAGAAAAATTCATTTTTAGTTTACCGTATACACTTGTGTTTGAATCGATTCGTTTTTCACTTTTTATTTGTTTTTCCTTTTATTTTTTTTTTATTTTTTTTTTATTTTTTTACTTCTCTTCTTGGTGAGAAGATTCAGAGTGAGTAAAAAAGAAAAGAAAAAGAAAAAAAAGGAAAAAAGATCAACTTAAACACAAGTATATACGATATATGATGTCATTATAAACATAATATCAGTTTAATATATTTTGCTATTCAATTCATTCATTTATTGATTTTACAAGCTGGTTTTGTCTGCTTGTTATCATTTCTTGTGAAGCTTGTCACTTGAAATATTTGACATGAAACTAAGACAATAAATATTTAATTCATAACTTTGTTGTAAACACTTCACATTTATTCATATAAATAAACATTTAGGCAATATTGATACAAATTTATTTATCTTTTAAACATAAAAAAGAAAAGTAAGAAGAAATCAATTTGGGTCTAACCGTTATGCAAAAATAGATTGCAACTTGTTGAAAATAAAATCAGTCCATTTAAAATAACATTTGAATATGACTAAATATTTGAGAAAATAAAGTTTTTTCTTTTTTACAAAACAGAAATAGTTGTTACATTTAAATGCAAACAATAATTGAATTTAAAAAACAATGACAGGTGATAGTTAATTTATAAAATATTCCTTTTACAAAAGTAAATTAGGTAATCTTATGACCAATATTGCACATACATAAGCGATGTGTGTGTGTGTGTATAAAAAAAGATGGTACATCCATTGTGTAAAGTCGAATTAACATGAAATTTTGACTTTACCATCAGTGCAAGAAATGGACCTTTCATATTTATTCATTTAGCGTCTCAAATAATGGTCTATATTTAATCAGATTCTTTAATTAAAAAAATAATAATAAAAATGTAGATTACTTGTCTATATTCAAATTTTTATAGAGTAATTTCATTTTGGTGTAAATTAAAACTAATCATTAGCTTCAAATTAATTCAGTGTTGTTAAAAATCACTGAACTTGCATGGTTTCCTTTTTTCTAAATTCTGTTTTATTACTTTTCATTAGTTTTTCAGAATACCACTGATTAAAAAAATAAAAATAAATAAAAATAAACTCTGATCTAAAACGTATAATTAATTTTCTTTACTAATTCGGAATACTATTTTGAGATTATAAAAAATTGGAAAAAATCCTTCAATTTAGCAGAGCTGACGATTCAGTTTGTTATGTAAGTTTAACTTAAAATAGTACTCATCAGAGATTATATTTCTTCATCACCACCCTCTAAATATTCTGTTATTAATTTCTATCGAAAATAATTATAATTCAGATTACTATTGTGTAAACTGAACTATTTCAGTTGACCCCCCCTCCAAAAAAAAAACACAAAAATAAAATTAAACTATATATTTTGTTTTGTTTTTTGGAATTCTTTGAGATGGGCTTCATAATTTGTGTATTCATTCTTTTTGCAAAGTGCGATTCTCATCTTCATAGTTGTTGTTTCACCATATTTCGACAAACTCATTCTCTGGCCTTCTTCAGATGATTAATCGTGACAGATTAAGAATGTTGAGTCTTATAACTGTACACCCAGTAATTACTGCCTTCCATAGTTATTGTCTCTCTACGTTTTGGCCAACTAATTCTCTGGCCTGCTTGGGTAGGATTGAAACTGCTATTTTCAGACAATGCTCACCTGGAACCGCAGAGACCCAACGTGTCTATCCACTGCATCGCAGATAGAATGAATACACAAAACTATATTTCTGCATTTGATTTATTGCCCAAATAACAAAAAGTTGCATTATTTTTTAAAAAACAAATAACAAAAGATGGAATGTGGATATTATAAAAACAAAAGCCTGCGCTTAGTTCAAAGAAGATTCTTGGGTTTAATGACTTATCCACAGTTATTGGGTCATATATGAAATAAAGTGAGTTAATTTTTGAAAAAAATATGATTATTATTTTAGTTTTCAGTCTATTCCATTTTTATAAATAAAAAAAATAAAACATAAATCAAATAAATAATAACGAAACAAACAAAAAAAAAAAATTAAAACAGAAATATTATTATGAGATTTTGTTTTTTTCCATAGATTAGGAATTAATTTCTTTACTTCAATTTTTTCATTAACTCTTTAAAAATGTCCATTTCATTTATAATAGACCTATAATATTCGAACTGTTCTTGTAAATATTTTGTTCACAATCAGTAATCAAAAAATACTTAAATTTGTAATAAAAGAATGTGGTGCTAGTGCACTTACTGATCCGCGCTATTTTTTTAAATCGTATTTCCAAGTTTGATTAAAGTTTTATGATATGTTATTTTTTATTCAATTGTAAGGTTAAAGTATAGAATAGGTACAAAACACCCCCCTTCCCCATGTTAAGAATGGCTTTTTAAATAATAACGTTATTATTTCAGCACGGATCAATAAGTGCACAAGTACCAAGAATGCATATTAATTTTTAAGTTTTCTCATACAAACAAGAAATAATTATGCTGCGTTTACAATAATAATGTAATCAATCAATAGTTTAACAGAAAATAGATATCAGACTATTATTTTAACATAAAATTAAGTCCAGTAGATTTACCATGTTATATCTAAATAGCAATGCATCTTACACATCAATATTTGATTCTGGCTAGTGTTGGAACAATTAACCGGAGTTGGCAATCAAAAAAATCTTAACATTTTAGGGTACAGGCGTGGGAAACATTTTAGCATAATTTCCGATGTCCTTTGAATTTTTTTGTGTTTAAAACTTAACTTTTCATTGCTTGTGTTAATGATCAAATAATATTTCTTTTAAACTAAAATTTACAGATCAAAACTAATTAAGGTAAAAATGGCACAAGTGAAAAAAATATAGATGAAAATCTTGGATACAATACATAAAAGGAAAAAATAAAGTTTGTCAAATTTAAAAGAAAACTATGTCTACATTTAAAATTAAGTGAGGATTCTCTGTTACTCCTCTCTAGACGATTAGATGATTTTAGGATCATAATCAGTAATTTACAATAGAATCAGTAATTGTATCTGAATTGGGGGAATATTGGAATCGTCCCATCACTAATACTGACTAATGATTTCTTGTCTTTGCAACATGTTCTTTGCATTAAAAAAAATCTAATTAGCTTCAGTTTCTTTTGAAAAATTCTTATTCTGGCTACAAAGTTTGTTAAACTGGAGACATTTTTCTTTTATGCCCTACCTTCTACACTTTATCAAGTTATTATCAAAATTCCACTTTATTATATTTATTTAGAATACATGCTAAACGATTTATTTGTCCAAATTACTTGTAATTAATATAATCCCATAAATATACACAGTAACACAAGTTTCTGAAATGAGAATATCTGAATGTGCTACAGCATCATTACGGTTGACGAAAAAATAGCAGCTCAGATGTTTTGAAAATGTGCTGAGGGCCAAAAGTGATACCATTACGAAACTTGCCTTTGCATTAGAAGTTGCAGAGTAGCAATTGAGAGGACAGCTGATGATAAGCTAAGCAAACACCCAGCACAAAAATTGCTGTAAAACCAGCCTACACTTGGACCAAGTATATGGTCATGTTAAATGGAGACAAAAATTCACCATTGCAGACCCCACCATAGGTTAGAATTAATGCATATGAAAAAAAAGATACAACTGTTTTGCTTTAAACTATATTATCAGATTGATTATTTTCATTTCATGATTATATGAGATTTTTATAAACATTCATATAAGTAAAAAAAAAAAAAAAAAAAAAAAAAAATGAATAAATTTGCTACAAATAAAATAAGTGATATATTGTACAGTAGAAAGCATTAGAGCTATTAGTTGTAACATACTTTAAAAAAAAAATTTTCAAGTTGTATAATCATCTCAGCAAAAACAATCTACTTAGTGACAAGCAATCTGGATTTCATACTGCAATATTAACTGTTGACGTGCTGACTGTAATATCACATAGGATCAGTGAATCTTCCAATAAGAGCTTTGTTTCTAGAGCAATAGCTTTTAACATATTATAAAGCTTTAAACATGGCATGAAGAATTGTTTCACAAATTTGCTAGCTATGAGATATCTATTAATGTATTCTCAACCATAAAATCCTTTCTTTCTAACCAGTCTATAAAAGTAGTCTGAAGTTATTAGCTTTTATGTAATTCATAAAACAAGGCTGCTTTTTGTTTAAAGATTTCAAATAGTTTTTTTAACAAAAATGCATAAACTCTGAAGAAAGGTTAGTAAAATTTTATATAGATACTAACTAGATTTGCCAACTCGCAACTTTTCTTCTGCAAAGTTCACTACTTGAAATATGCAAAACCAAAATTTTAAATAATAAACATTTCATTCAGAAGTTTCTTGTAAACACAAGAAAAAAACTTTCACATTTTTTTATAGAAAAAAATAAATATTAACATTTTCATAATTTTGATACAAATTTAATATCTTTTAAATAAGACTCTAAAGAAATAGAAACAAAAAAGAAATCAATTTGTTAGAGGGAGAGAGAGAGAGAGAGAGAGAGAGAGAAAGTAATCCCTTCTCTCTGCTTTATGAAATCTTTCTAGACAGCAATGTTAGTTTAATTTAAATTACCTTCCTTGAAAATTTATGAACAAATATTTTAAGAAAGGTAAATTACTTAAATTAATGTATAGAAACACAAAACCAATGCATATATATAGGAAAAAATAGAGTAAATGAATAATACCAAACATTAATTATGAACTATTAAAAAAAATACTTAGGCAAATTAGGCATACACATAGTCGTTTGGGAGTCTTTTGTCTGTACTATATACACAGTATTTAAAAATATGTTGCATTATTGATTTAAATGACTGAGCCGTTGTGATAGTAATATAGATTAAAAAAGGAGTGATAAATGAAAAACTTTTGCATGTATTCATTTAGAAGTTATTTATGACTCCTAAAGCCAGGAGAAATATATTAGCCTGAACAAAATAAAAAAAAGAAGATTCTTTATTATTTTCTCCCTGGTAATATCAAAGGAGAGTACGAGATTATGTTCACCAAAACATAGACAATGACTTGACAAAGGATTGAAATATGGCAGGATTAAAAACTAAATAAATAAATAAACACAATAAATGATAACAAACAAAAAAATGATATGAATTTATACTTCAATGGTAAAGAAAAAAATGAAGAATGATGGTCTATAGTAATAGTCAGACACGAAAAAGATTTGAAATGAAAATGATGATTAAGTTTGATGAACTATGGATAGAACACATTAAGGATCATAATCAACCCTGGAACATGTATCAAAAGGGTTATAGTGAATTATTCGAACTACTGTTCTCATCTTGGATGTTATTCTCAATGTTTTGGCTAATGTAACCGCCGATATTCTGCAGGTGCATCATGTCAAGCTTGAGATTTTTTTCTGTATTCAGGCAGGTTGAACCAGCTTCCCTCGAAAAAGGAAGTATCTAGAAAATATCAAATTCAGTCTTCGGTTGCATGTATAACAATGTTATACTTTGGTAGGTTTAGCAGGTAGGTGTTGACATTCTCCTACATACAGCGCCTGGTATTCCCAAATGGTTACCCATCTGGTACTAATTAGGCTCAACATTGCTTAACTTTGGTGATTTAACACAAACAAGTGTGTCAACTGTAGAAACTGTATGGAATTTAGAATGTAACCTTTTATTAAATCCAAGGGTATAGCTTGTTCTTGTACCATCATCCATAATCGGGTAGAAGCCTTAAATAATTTCTTATTGTATTCTTAATATTGCCCATACTGAGGATTGAAACTTCAACCTCCACAAGACCTTAGAACTGACTATTACTTAGCATTTTATTCATACAGATTTCCGAGTTCAACAAGATATACCTGAAGGAGGTTGGAGGTTACATCAACCGAAACGTGGGAATAACACCCAAGATGAGAACAGTAGTTTGAATAATCTAAATAAAAGAAATCGTCAATCCTAATCATTACTTCGACAAATATTTTTTATATACATTTACAAATATACGTGGACCAGTAATACATTTTTTTTTTTACTGATTTTTATCCTCTGATGAAGAGAGCTTATCTTTGAAAATAAACAGGTTAAGAAAAAAGAATTTTTCATTCATGTTTTGAATAATTGATGAATTATTATAATTCAATTTTTATTTTCATTTTTAATTGCTCTATCTAGTATATTAAGCTTTTTCTTGATAGATAAAGATATATTTTTCTTTCAAGTTTTCATATGTATATAACTCAGGTTTGTATATTCCCTATAGAAAGAATGGTTAGAGAATCTACATGAAATCTAAACATGTACTCTCATAGAAGTGTTCCCAAATCTTTAAGTGCACCTCTGCTGCAGTCTATGAGGGCATAAACTCTTTAAAACTTCAAATATATCCTATTCTTATGTATAAAATTCTCTGGAAAAACAAACAAACAATGGAAACAGTCCTAAATTGTAAAACAATATCTTTTCTTTTGTATGGTATATGTGACTCCACCCTTATGTGACTCATGAGAACTTTAAATATGAATATTTGATTTTAATGAAGTTTAAATTATATATATAAGATTCAGAGAGTTTTTTCCCAACATTTCAGCTTCTTCCAGCTATATTAGGCAGCAAAACAGAGAGAAGTTAAAAAAAAAAAAAAAAAAAAAAAAGAAAGTAAAATGGTGTTAGATAATAATGAATAAATATATAGTAATCTTCATTGAATTTTGAGCAATGTAAACTACTCATAACTAATTGGGTCACAATCACTACTATTATTTGCTACACTTTGATTATATTAAAAAATTCATAAACTCTAATACAGGGTGTCACAATAAAATGTATACACTCTTTAAATAACCACAAAGCCAACATTTATTATTAGAAAGAAAAGTTTCATACATCAAAATACTGTGAACAAATATAGAAACCAGTTAATTATCGAAGATGTTCAAATCATTGGCCATTGTGGTCCATAAATAGAGAACAACGCTCACTGATTGAATCGAAAATGTTCCTAATAAGTTCAATTGGTATGTTAACACATCTTCTTTCAATGGTTGCTTTTAACTCATTCATTGGAGCTCGTTTTGTGGTGTAAACCCTGTGTTTAACATGCCCCCTACCCCCCTGACCCAAAAAGAGAAAAATCCAGGGGGTGGGGGGTCAAATCCGGTGAGCGTGGACAGTACTCAATACTTCCTCTTTGTCCTAACTATTTGTTTCGCAAGTGACTATCAAGATATGCTTTTACGTCATGATGATAGTGGGGAATTGCTACATCCTGCTGGAAGTGCCATTCTTTATTCCTAAACATCTCTTTGGAACATGGCATAGCGTATTTATGTAGACAGTTGAGATAATTTAAAGAACATATACATTTTATTGGGA
Organism: Euprymna scolopes; assembly: GCF_053919585.1. Classification (NCBI taxonomy): domain Eukaryota; kingdom Metazoa; phylum Mollusca; class Cephalopoda; order Sepiida; family Sepiolidae; genus Euprymna; species Euprymna scolopes. The sequence goes on from NC_136490.1 coordinate 63,020,673, forward strand.
CACTCTCTCTCTCTTTATATATATATTTGAAAATTTTTTGGGGGGTACAGAAATTAATAATGGCTAAATACAGACCAATCAACATCATGATTTAAAACAATAAAAAATGAAAATAAAGAAAGGTTAGCTAACCAGGTTTTTATACATATATATATATATATATATATATATATATATATATATATATTAAACTACTCATGACCCATTGGGTCACAATCACACAATCACTACCATTATTTGTTCAACTTTAGTTATATAAAAAAAATCATAAACTCTAATATATGTAGAAATGGAGAATGAAAATAAAAATAATTTGTTGTTCTTTTAACAACAAAAATTGAAAAAAAAAAAAAAAACATAAAAAAATCAGAGAATTATCCTATCTGGATATCCTTGATATTTTCAGTATTCATCATAAATAAATGTTAATATAAAGTCTATGTCCTTCCTGTAGTCTTATACAGGCTATAATGTGTCAACTGGATTGTAAAATTATGTTTGAAAGTAGAAACTTTCTAAAGACACATCATGCGCTTCATTACTCATCATAAACTATCTGAGCACATCAGTATTGCAGAGTTATATGAAAACTCACTGGCATCCCGTCAATTTCCTGTTATCACATGTAAAGTCTTGAGATTGTTTAATCATGTTAAGTGTTCTAGCATAGAGCTATACAAAATATGACATAATACAAGGAAGCTGGTCAGAAGACAAAAAGAAAAGATGGATAGACAACGTTTGTTAATAGAAACCAATAAAGCAAGATTCCCTGAATTGGCAATTCCTTCCAGAGACATTGTAAGCTTAAACTTTAAATTTTAGAATGTTTTCAGAATCCAATCATATATATATATATATATATATATATATATATATATATATATATATATATATAATATATATATATATAAGCAAACATTGTTAAAAATAATAGTTTACATTTAATTATACCTTTTTATTTAAAAATATTTTAGCAAGTTTTATGAACTTTTTTGTGCGATAGTAAAATAAAAAATGAAGCTAAGTTTCATATGTAGCTACATTATTAATATAGATCAGAAAGAGAGTTCGGCCCAGGATGGACCCTTGAGGGACTCCAGCATTAATACTGTGAGCTTGAGATTTTTGCCCATCAACTACTACTCTTCTGAACCTATCAGAGAGAAATGATTTAATAATTGAGAAGACATTTCAAGCTATACCATAGCTGGAGATCTTGTGAAGGCCTTCGATATGTCAAGAGCAATTGCCCTAGAAAGGTAGCCTCTGTCGAGAGATTCACTAATCCTATGAGATATAACTGTAAGCACATCTGCTGTAGATCTAGCTGAACAGAAACCATATTGTGTGTCACTAAGAAGGTTATTTTTGCTGAGATGGTGGATTACTTCTCTATTTAACACAGATTCCAGCATCCTATGCATGACGCACAGGAGACATTGGCTTGTACTGAGAGTGAGATGAGCGATCACCTGAATTCTTAAATACAGGGCATACTGATGAGATTTTTCAGGGTGATGGAAAGCAATTCTTCTTAAGACAACATTTAAACAGTTTTGTAAGTATGGGCGCTAGTTCTGGTTGAAGTTTTTTGAGTACTATAATTGGAATACTGTCAGGGCCGGTTGCTTTGCTGGAATCAAGGTTTTTGATTAGCTTGACAACATCACATACAAATATTTGTATATCACATAGCATGTTTTCTGATACAGGAGGAAATATTGGGGGTTGGCAGCCTTGGTCGCAAAGCTGCAAAGTTCTTGACAAAGAGTTTAGCTTTGTCTGATGCTGACGAGATTACCTCAGGTCCATTGATGATGGTTAGGATAGAACGCACGCTTCTGTTCAGAATCCTGTTTGCTATTTGCCAAAACTGGTGGGAACCAAGCTGCTGCTCAGCTACTTTGGACTTGACGGTAAGTACGCCGATTTGTAACTAACACTTTGGAATTTGCAATATAGGTTCTGGAAACCGTAAAATCATCTTACACACTCTTAGTGAACAAGGCACATTGCTTACTGTACAACAAATATATAGCAGTCCTCCGGTTGGAGGTTGGCAGCCTTAGTCGCAAAGGGTAGAATTAACTGCAAAGTTCTTGGCAAAGAGTTTGGCTTTGTCTGATGCTGACGAGATTACCTCAGGTCCATTGATGATAGTTGGGATAGAGCACACGCTTCTGTTCAGGATTCTGTTTGCTATTTGCCAAAACTGGTGGGAACCAAGCCGCTGCTCAGCTACTTTGGACTTATCCTTACATCATCCGTAGACATTTATGCTGATGACACTACCATCTATGGTAGCACATCTAAGACCATAAACGACCAAATTCTCTCCGATTCTCTCTCCTCTGATCTTAAGCACGTGGTACAATGGGGAAAGGAGTGGCTGGTTACTTTTAATGCATCTAAAACCAAGCTTTTATCTTTACATCATCAATGCTTTGATCCCCATCTGGCATCAATTGAAATGAATCGCTCTCGATTTGGGGAGGCCTCAGGTTTTGGCTAGCTTCTGGGCTTGACCTTTACTCCTGATCTGAAATGGAACACGTACATCAAATCTGTTGCCAAGGCTGCTGGAAAAATGGTGGGATTCTTCTATCGATCCAGTAGATATCTCACTGTTGATGCAATTCTCTATCTATATAATAGCCAGGTATGTCCAAGGATGGAGTACTGTTGCCACATTTGGGCAGGAGCTGCTAGAAAAAACTTGTCCTACCTTGTTAGAGTTCAAAATAGACTTCGTAGCTTAGTGGGAAATGCCTTTTTCTCTTCCCTGCAACCTCTTTCTCACAGAAGAGACGTTGCGAGCCTGTCTCTACTTTATCGTTATTTTCATGGCAAGTCCTCTACTGAGCTTCAATTGATGCCCCCCCCCTCGCCAAGCTTTCATAAGAAACACTCGTCTAGCTGAAAACACTATCAATAATTCCCCCCACTCTTTATCTGTGCCTAAACCTAAACGTAGATTCCATGATCAAAGCTTCTTTCTTAGAACTGCACGCCTGTGGAACTGTCCTCAGTTTTCCTGCTTTCTACCTGACTACAATCTGATTGTCTTCAAGTCCAACGTAAACAAGTTCTTGATGAGCCGTTCCACTTAAGTTAACAAATTTACCGAATTTCCATTACTAATGATTACTATATTGTCCAATTGACTACTGTACACTCTTAACCCTTATCCTCGAGTGGTCTCTGGGTCGTGATAAGTGGGGATGCCTATGTAAAAAAAAAACCCACTACTCTATCCCACCATCTCGATATGCATCTTATAATTCTAGCTAAATTTATCAAAATATAACTGTCCCTTTATGATTTAAGACAAATCCTAGTTAGTAACACAGAAATAATACATTTAAAAATAAATTTTAACACGTGAAAAACATTCAAAGCTATCTACACAAGAACTCAATAATTTACAATTAATAATATTGCCCATGTAATAATATTTTAAAATGCTTAGCGTAATACTATTTTTATCCTATGATGCTTGCCTCACAGCTGCTTTTGAGATTTCCTCCTTTGTATCCAACTTTTGTGTTAATTTGCTTTTTTCGCCTGATAATTTGACAAAGAATCAAAAATGTTTGTGACACACGTGCAATTTAAATTATTTTTTTGGATTTTCACATAAAAAGGATTATAAGAAGAAAATAAAAATCGCAAAAATAAAAAAAGGTATAATTAAATAGAAGCTCTGTTATTTTTAACAATGTTTGCTTAAATGAAAAATGCTGCCTAAATATGCATACACACAATATATATTTATATATATATATATATATATATATATATCTCCTTTTGTTTTAATTTCCTTATCACTTTGTTTTTCTTAGGGATGGGGCATTCTACTGGACACCAAATATATTCCCATTAGTTTAGTTACTCCAACCGAGAGATCTTTTTAAGATTCTAACCGTCCCTTTAAGTGCTACTATTTGCATTTCTTTTGCACTTGGTTCATCGGGTATATTTGCCAGATAGTTTTTGAAATTCTTTTTCATTAGCCCGGTTGTTCCTATAATGACTGGTATGATTGATATCTTCTTAAGATTCCAGTTTCTTTTCATGTCGTACATAAGTTGTTGGTATTTTGTTATTTTCTCCCTCTCTGCTCTGTTATGGCCAGCATCATTAGGGACGCTTACTTCAACTAGGGTTGCTACATTCTCCTTGTCTCATATCACTATGTAAGACTTAATAGCTCCATTTTCTCGGTATCAGCTGTAGGAATTCCGTAGTCATAGTGGATAGTATATGTCTTATATGTGTGTGTGTGTGTGTGTGTGTGTACACTAGTATTTGAATGAACTTACATGAAGTGAAATCTTATATAATTTCTACATGTTTTATTTATCTTTCCAATTATTATTATTCCCATAAAAAATCAGATAATTGGGTATAGGAAAGAAAATGTTGATAAGTTGAAGTTGTATCTGAAAATAATATTTCAGAAAGTGGATGCTTCTGGATTAATAAACTTTTGTTCATTAATCTTTGAATTTTTGGCATATATTTTTTATTATTATGTAAACATTAAAAATATAATTAAAAAAAATAATGAAAAAAAAGAATACAAGGTTGTGGCGACCTGTCATTGTTAGTAGAAAGATGGTACAGCCAGATGAGATTAAATCTAAAGATTGAGTTGGATAAAAAAAAACAAAAAAAAACAAAAGCAAACAAAAAAAAAAGGATAAAGAAAGATAAAAAAAACAAAACAAAACAAAAAAAAACAACCCCATCTCCACATTATTAATTTAGCTTAGTGACAAGGAGTAGTAGCCATGGACTGAATTAATTGAAGGGAGGCAAGTCACACGCAAAGATGAGATCTAAAGGCACAAAAAAAAAAAAAATAAATACAAAGTCTGAAACAGACACTGGTTTCTGAGGGCAATCAAATCAAGGCAGGAAGAGTTGAAACAGGAATGGAAAGAGTGGATGAGTATTACTCTATAATATATTTTTCAAAGTAAAAGTCCAGAATAGTTAACAGTGAACAACTCATCATTTTAACAAGTGAAAACTAAGTTTTGGCACTTGTCCAGACACTCCCACCTCCCCTGAAAAAATAAAACAAAAATAAAGAAAAATTTGTATGATGTACATACTCGCTTGTGATGGAAAGAAAATATTGTACACCAAAAATCATGTAAATTGATCAAGTAGTTTTATTTTTAAATAAGAAAATCAAATTTTATGGTTAAAGGATGAACGACAATCTTGTGATATTATCTTGAAAATAGAGTTAAGGAACAAAAGAAAGAACTACAAATAATTCAAACTTGCAAGATCGTAGAAAGTTATTCTTAACATAGAGAGGAGAAAGGCATAGGAAAAATGCAAATTTGCTTTAAAAAAATCACTTTAAATTGATTAGGTAGTTTTATTTTAATCAAGGAAATCATTTTTAAGTGAATTTGAGTTTTTCCCATCTCCCCTCATTCCGTGTTAAGACTAGTTTTCTATAATCTCACAAAAGTTTGAATTATTTGGAGTAATCTCCCTTATCCCTTTAAAATGTTTTGAAGATGGTGCCATGAGATTGTTGCACAGTCTAGCCACAAAATTTGATTTTCTTATTTTTTAGTGTACAATATTTTCTTTCCAGCATAGGTATGTACAGCACAGACTTTTCTTTATTTTTGTTTTTTCATGAAGGAGGGGAATTTTGGACAAGCATTGATTTTTTTCTTTTAGAATTTTATTTGGAGGTTTATGAGTAAATAAAACACACACACACATACACGCACACGGTGATAGCTTCAGTTAACTTCATGCTGTAAAGATTCTAAAAAGACATTATTCATTCTACTATTAACCCTAAGCTCTAGTAATACCCCCCCCCCAATCTCCAACTACTTGTAAAATCATACTTAATCACCTAAATTTGGTGAAGTTAAGTGATAATTTAAACCACTATGTTATTTTTGGTACATATGCACTTTTGGTACCGCGTTGAAATAATGTTATTATTTTGAAAGCCATTCTTAACATGGGGAGGGTGTTTTGTAACTATTCTGTGCTTCCACCTAACAATTTAATAAAAAAAGATATAATGAAACTTGAATTTAACCTGAAAAAACTATTTAAAAATAACGTTGTACCAAAAATACATAAGTACCTTATTTTTTTGCGTATCTTATAAATACATAAACATCAAACTAAAATTCTGAAATAATTTTTTTTTTTTACAATTTTCACATGTTAAAAATCAGTAAAGAATTTAATTTTACCACATTTGCTAGAAAATTATTGACTTTGAAAACTTTTTTTTTTAATGAATTATTGACGATTAACTGCTATGTACTTTATCCATTTTTCTATTTTAAACCAATAAAGTTAGGTTAGATGCAAAAGATTTTGCACATTCTGTTATCCACCCTCCTGAAAAAAGTTTAATTCTGACCAAAGTGATGAACTTTGCAGTTCATTGAAAATTTTAAAAAATATTAACATCTGATCAAAAGTTTCACAGAAATAGAAAACTCTCTCCAAAAGATGCAGCCATTAAATTGAATTCTTATAGTCACAGGTATGAAGAAAAGTAATTCAAGTATTATTTGAAAAGTCTCCAGCCTTATCTCTGCATAAAATGTATCAAATAAACCATTGAGATCAATTATGAGAAATTTGAAAATCCGTTATGAAATCAGATAACATGATGCATGTGTTTAAAAAAAATTTTTTTTTTCAAATATATGAACCATTTTTTCTATGTTTATTCCACAATTTTTAGCGCCAGTGACATTCCCCTCAGAGTGATACAATTTTTATTTCATTGTCAAGAATTTACAGTATTGTCGAAAATTGACAATTTCTTTCGGTCTTGTTGAAGAAACTGTTTTATAATGTCTGATAGCTGTAGTGATATGCACTGGTGCATGTATATTATGTTATCTGGATTCTTGATGGATTCTCAAATTTCTCATTATACTGATGTAGTAAAATTGATCTCATTATTTGTACACATTTACCAGCGCATCTTACTAGGACTATCAGATATTAAAAAATAGTTTCTTTAATAAGACAGAAAACATTGTCAATGTTTGGCAACACAGTAAGATCTCGACAATAAAAAAATTGGATTAAAAATAAAATAAAGAAATAATTTATTGTAGGGAAATTTTAACATTAATAAAGCTTAACATTAATTCAGACGATCTATAGTGATCAAGCAACAGGAAGTTGCGATCTTGCAACAAGGCCAACTGACCGATTTATTTTATTTCCCAGACAGTGCTCAACCAACATTAAAGGATCTATTTCTTAAAGGGGTGAAATAATTATTTTTTATGAATACATACACACAAACATTCCAGTAGGGAACAATTTTTGTAATAAATAACTTGTGTTTTAGGCAGGAAAAAGTGTTTTCTCTCTATTAATAAAATTGTGAGATAACTTCATGTGTGTTTTTGCAAATATATTTCTAACACCAACATGACTTTTATAAATTGCATTTTCTGAATTCAATAATAATCAATCATTTATTGAAATAAAAATGCAATAACATAAAAATTAAACAAATTTTTAGAATCCTACTAAAAAAAATTAATCATTGAATTAAAATCAACCAAAATGCATTTTGGTTTCTTAAACACGTCAGCTATTTTAATCTTTTGTTAATAATCAAAAAAAAAAAAGAAGAAAAAATTAATTACTTTGTTTCAAAATTTTAATGAAATTTATAAGCATTTAAACTGTCAAAGAGGAAAAAAATGAGAAATAAGAAAAGAAAGGGGAGGAAGAGGAGAAAGGGAAGAGAAAGGAAAAGTGGAAAGAAGAGGAGAAAAAAAGGTAAAGTGAAAAATAAAAGAAAGTCGAAGAGGAGGAAAAGAGAAAGCAGGAAGAAAAGTACAAAAAGAGAAATAAAAGAGGAAAAAGAAGACGAAAAGAGGGAGAAGACAAAAAAAAATAAATAAATGGGAAGAATGAAAGAAACGTGACGAAAATGGTGCTTTGTTTGGTTTGTTTTATGATATATTAACTATCTATGGGTTATGTAATAAAGTTGTTGAATGGAACCCCAAATTAGGATGATTATTTCATATTGCTAAAATGTAGAAAGAGGAAAGAAGAGAAAGAGGAGATAATGGAGCGAGAGATGGAGAAACAGAAAATGAAGAAAAAAAAATCACATATATAATAAAAAAAACCTTTAAAGTTTATATGCAAAGAGATTTTTCTTCACTGGAGTTCATGTATAAAACGATACTTTGACACCATTTTTACTCCTTTGGATTTAACTGTTTATCAAATGCAATCTTCTGATGAGCGTCCATGAAAGAAATTTCTCAAAAGTTTATTTTATTTTAGATGTTGTTGCAGTTTAATCTTATTTTAAAATGTGTGTTTCTATAAACTCCTAATAAGCAATGTTGTCTGTTTTTAGTTTTAGAAAAGAAAAAGAAAGTTACAAAAGAATGCCAAAAACTATTGACGAACAATAAAATAAACTTGAAATAATAAAAAAAAAAGAAAGACATTTAATAAAATGTTTTCTTTCATTTCTTGAGCTGAAACAGAATTGAACTTACAGTTATTTTTTAACTTTGGTTAAAATTAATTTACAAAAAAAGAAAAAGATAACCAGGAAAAATGCTTAAGATCTGCAAATAACAGATGTTTTAGTGTCAAGATTGATTCCTGCAATAAAAAAATATATAATATTTATACTATTTTTGGCGAAACATTTTTTTTTCATATATATATATAATCTATTTGTTCATAAAAATCTGTAAAATAATGTGCCAATCTCTTTGATGTTATCACTCGTTACTCTTTTTCTGAAATTATGGACTCGCCCAAATGCAAAGTAATTTGATATATATTTGATGTTGCTAATAAGAACACAAAGGATTTATATATTTTTTACAACATAAAAATACACTGCCAAAATCTAATTCTCCACTATAATAAAGAGAATGTGTATTTTTACTGTATATATCTGTCTTGTTATACAAAAGCTAGTAAAAAAATAAATAAATAAAAAATACTGAATGAATCCATTACAAGCATTTAGGAAAATCGAGAAAGCCAATAGCAATTCAGACAACCACCTTGCTTTCAATCTACTTCAATAATGAGACATTTTCTTTTTCATTTTACTTTATGTGAAATTTGTACGCTTTTTTCTTTCCTTTTTTCTGAACTTTTCGATTTGAGAGATTTTTTCTAGTTCTTTTTTTTTTATATAACTTTACGGATTCAGATGTCATGTTATATTTTATATGAATATTAGCGCCCACACTTGTGAAACAAAATTATCCTAAATTGGAGAGGGAGGTTATTATCCTCTCTCTCTCTCTCTCTCTATATATATATATATATATATATATATATATATATATATATATACACATACACACACATATATATAACGTAATTGAAACATATTAAAGGTATATGCAGCTGCTCTTCCAATTTTCGGATTTTAATCATGCCAAATCACACTTCATTTCCTTTTGACGGATTGATTGTTGCTATTTCTTCTGATGAGTTAAGGGCATAATAGATTCACTGACTGATATAATAATTAAGTGATTGATTTTGCACTATGAAACACATACTGTCAAGAATTGTAAAAGTCAACTAAGGAATAAATTATAAGATGGTCAACATCATGAATTTTGAAATATAGTTTTTTGTCATTCATTCTCTCTCTCTCTCTCTATATATATATATCTATATATATATATTTTGAACCAGATGCCTTCAGCAGCAAATAAACTTTATTACATTACCTAACAGATGACTTTTGGTTTCTTGCAAACCAATTTGTCCGAAACATTAGCATGTTCAGTGTAGCGACTATGCAATATTTGTCTATATAAATAAAAATATTATATATATTAGTAACAATTTTACTACACACCTAGAAAAGATTGAATTTAAAGTTTCCAAAATTCCTTCTAGAATTGTCGACATCTACATGGACATGTGGTGTAGCATTGCTTATCAAGTGACAGTCTTCTGGAGGTTGTATAACAACTATCTGGTTATGGCTAACAAAATTTTTCTTTTACTCCAAACAAGACACATTGGCACTTGGAACACAAGGAATCGTGTCTAACACAGGGGACTATGGGGAGTTAGGTAGCAAGATGTCTGTTCAGATTACATTTGAACTTCTTCAGGTCAGTATAATCAAGGAAGCAGGAAGCCGGGAGAGAATTCCAAAGTCTAGCAGTCTGAGGAAAGAAACTATTAAAAGAGAAAGCTTTCTGGTATCTAGGGATCTCAACTGAAGGGATGGGATTTTGCTGCTTGTCAGGTTAGTTGGGAGTATGTATGTCAAGCTAGCACAAGTGCTATGAGTTCATCAGAGCACATTCCATTAAAGTACCTGTAAAACAGACACAGGAATGCAACACTGCAGTGATAGGACAGAGGATGGAGTTTAATGAGATTAAATAAAGAGTTCCGTTGACATTCCACATAACTTTCCAAGTTTGAAATGATGAAAAGAAGGCTGGAGATTACATCAAGATAAGAATGGTAGTCCAAAGAACATTTTTACCGTTTGAGATATCGACAGATGGATATGAAAGGTTAAAAATGAAGCAACTTTAAGCTATGAATGTTTTCTTTTTGCGGATGTGCAAAAGTACATTTTATTCAACTTATTCCTTTCAAGGTTAACATTTTTTTTTTCAATTTTGACCCCTTAGTAGCTATTTTTACTAGCTAAAAACAAAATGGAATTTGTTCCACAGGTCCAAATCCCTTATATATGAAGTTTCAAGTCTGTAGAGCAAAAATTCAAAGAGCAGTTTGGTAGAGTCCATTTGGCACACACAGAGACATGGTTACTTTATATATATATATATATATATATATATATATATACACACACACACACACGCGTTTTCTAGAAATTCTCATCCTAAATGCTATACAGTTATGCACAATGTAGAAACTATGCATAAATAGAATTGTATATAATAGTGAAATGAAACCAATCATCTAATAAGAAACCATAAAGAATGAATGACTAATTAATGAACGTTTGTTTTTCAAAGAATATGCAAATTAGTTAACCTTTGTTTAGTCACTCACATATCCATAACTAATTATATTAAGTTCATTTTAATAATTTTTAAATAGTAAAAGTAGACTTAATATCAACATCAGAGCAAGAAAAAAACTCAACTTTACAGGTGTATAGATTACTTAATGTTTGCTATTACATTCCTGGAATGCTATTGACATTGGATATTTTCATATTTTGATTTGGAGTTATTGCCCTTGTTTATTATCTATATTAATAAAATTATCTACAAAATTAGATACACACTCATTAAGGCTGTAATATTGAGTGCGACTTACAAGAAACAGTTAATTATTTATAAAATGGCTTTTACAATCACTGTTGATTCTATATTTTATTTTATTTGACTTTTTCAAATCTTTCTGTTTCAAATATTATTTTCTTTTTAATGATTAAATTTCATTTTAACACTACTTGATGAATTTATTAGATTTTTGGAATATGATATTTTCATTTCTTCATGGAAATTTTTCTTTACTTGGGTTTTTTAATATGAACAAGAACCCAATTTTCATATCTCTATTTATAAAAAAAAATCCCCACTTTCTCATCAGTAGGTAAAATTTTGAACGTTGATATAATCCTATACGTATTTTCAGAATGAAAAATGCTAAGAGATGTTTTTTTTTATATCTCAAGAAAACAATTTGATTTGCTTAACAACTTAAGGCAATACAATGTTTATGCAGTAATTTTTTTTTTTTTTTTATACATGGAGTTCACCACTTATCAAGGCCCAATGGCCACTCGGGGATAAGGGTTATTGTGTGTACAGTAATCAATGGGATAGTGTAGTAATAGTATTGGAGAATTGATAAAGTGTCATTACTTAAGGGGGCGATTCATCAGGAATTTGTTTGTGTTGGACTTGAAGACATCCAGGTTGAAGTCGGAAGGGAAACAGGCAAGCGGAACAGAGTTCCACAGGCGTGCAGTTCTAAGAAAGAAGCTTTGTTCATGGAATCTACGTTTTGATTTAGGCACAGATAAGGAGTGGGGAAAATTATTGATGGTGGTTTCAGCTAGTTGGGTGTTTTTTGAAAAAGATTGGTGAGGGGGGACCAGAGAATGGAGCTCAGACGAGCACTTACCATGGAAATAACGATAGAACAAAGATAGGCTCACTACGTCTCTTCTGTGGGAAAGAGGCTGCAGGGAAGAGAAAAGGGCATCCCCCACCAAACCACAGAGTCTATTTTGTACTCTGTCAAGGCAGGATAGGCTGTTTTTAGCAGCTCCTGCCCAGATGTGGCAGCAGTACTTCATCCTTGGCCGTACTTGGCTTTTATATACATAGAGAATTGCATCATTAGTGAGATATCTTCTGGAGCGGTAGAAGGATCCCACCATTTTCCCAGCGACCTTGGCCACAGACTTGATGTATGTGTTCCATTTAAGATCAGGAGTAAAGGTCAAACACAGAAGCTTATCAAAACATGGGGCCTCCCCTAGATGAGAGCCATCCATTTCAATTGATGCCAGATGGGGATCAGAGCGTTTATGATGTAGAGATAGGAGCTTGGTCTTAGATGCATTAAAGGTAACCAGCCACCTCTTCTCCCACTGTACCACACGCTCAAGATCAGAGGAGAGAGAATCAGAGAGAACATCATCATTTACGGCCTTTGATGTGTTGCCATAGATAGTAGTGTCATCAGCATAGATGTCAACGAAAGATTTTAGTATGTTTTAGGAGATCATTGATCATTGATGTAGATCAGGAAGAGAGTTGGGCCCAGTATGGACCCCTGAGGGACTCCAGCATTAATACTGTGGGCCTCTGATTTCTACTCATCAACCACTACTCTTATGACCCTATCAGAGAGAAATGATTTAATGATCGAGAAAACATTTCCAGTTATACCGTAGCTGGAAATCTTGTGTAGTAGGCCTTTATGCCAAACCTTATCGAAGGCCTTTGATATGTCAAGAGCAATTGCCCTAGAAATTGTTAAGACAGAGTCAAAAAATCAATTTTTTTTAAATATGTCATTTTAAGCAAAAATGATATTACTTAATTGTCTTATCAAAAATAGTAATATATTAAAAAATTATGAAAATTCGAGTAGAACTACTACTGTATTTTTAGTAAAAAAAAAAAAATCTATTGCTATAGACTACAAATATTGCACGCCATTGAACATGTAATCTAAAATATGCGTTCAGAGTTATGTCCCCTGTATGAATTCTATACTGTCTACTTTATAACATCTAAGAAAAATGCAATTTTACCCAACTTTTCATAAAAATTACTTTTAATTATAAATAACTTTCTACTTAATGCATCTTTGTAATTTTTGGATATATTACTATTTTTGACATGATAATTAAGCATGTAATATTTTTGTTTAAAATGACATATTTTTAAAAAAATCGATCTGTTGATTTTATCTTAACAAACACTGTTTATGCTGCCAAAAATTCAACTTCCTGGTCCACGTTCTGGGTAACAAGGTTAAGTGAATGTGATGTATATCCTGTAATAGGATGTGACAATATATTTTAAATTGTTTTTCTCTAAGCCCTTCACACAGCAATATGTCTTCATTCTGAACAATGTCAGGTAAATACATCCGATATTAAATAATTTGGCTCAAAAGGTGAGTTAGATGATAAAAATTTAGGCACTTATACTTATATGAGACAAGTGAAAATTGCATTCATGCAAGTGACAGATCACAGTTCCAAATAAATTAATGGGGAAACATTTTGATATACCTATCCATACCAAAAATTAGGAAAAACTATCAAGTAGTCCCGTGGTGCAGTTGATAGAGACGTTGAATCTCTACGGTTCCAGATGATGATTGTCTGAAGATAGTGGTTTCAATCCTACCCAAAGCCGACCAGAGGTTTACTTGGCCAAAAACGTGGTGAGACGACAACTACGGATGCAGTTAGGAGATTCGACGTTCCTATCAGTCGCAGTTACCACCTAATGAAGGCCAGAGGAATAGTTGGCCGAAACATTGTGAAAACAACAACTAATAAAGATGAGAATAATAGTCCGCAATAAATAAATTAATATAAATAATACTCATCTCAATAATGAATTCCAATTAAAATAATATATAGTCTCATTGTATTTTGAAGATCCGCCATTAATAAGAGCAAAAATCTTGTAAATCAAGGGGAGATAAGTCAATCTGTCATCTAACCAAATGATAATGAATGACAGATTGACATTCTACAAAAAACTGATTTTTATTTTTAACTAGCGAGGGGTACCCGGCGTTGCCTGGGTGTTTGGAGGTGTGTGTGGTTTTGGGTAAATTAAAACTCCGGGGGGGGGGGGGTTAAAATAATAAAAAAAATGTTTTGGTAGGTAAGTATGAGGATCGAACCCGAACCGTTGAGGCAAAGTTGTAAATTAAAGTGTGAAAAAAAAAAAGAGTGCGACGGTTTTAACCATTGGGCCACCGCAAGATGCTAACGGAAACACGTTTGAATTTATTTAATTACTTGGATTTGGCAGGTGCACGTTTTAATGACTTAATGAGGTCAAGTTTGACTGCGGGATAGTATTTCATTTACTGCGGGAACGCTTTTTTTTATTTTTATTTTCCCAAGATGTTATAGGAAAAAGACTAATCCACATGCAGCGAGCGACAAATGTTGAATATTTATCTTCCCGAAGTCGAGCAAATTAAATAGACAGGCGAGCTCCGTTGTTAACTCAGATATTACGATTTATATGTGATATAAAAAGTTTTAAGAAGTTGTTAGGTGACCGAACACTTCTCTGAAAAAAGCTTTTCTTGGACATACACAAAAAGCGAACATACATTTTTGCTTTTATATATATAGACTAGCGAGGGGTACTCGGCGTTGGCCGGGTGTTTGGAGGTGTGTGTGAAAACTCCGGGGGGGGGGGGAAGGGGAATTAAAAAAAAATGTTTTGGTGGGTAAGTATGAGGATCGAGCCCGAACCCTTGAGGCAAAGTTGTAAATTAAAGTGTGAAAAAAAAAAAACGTGCGACGTTAACCATTGCCCTACCGCGAGATGCTAAAAAGTTTTAAAAAGTTGTGAACCGACTGACCGCTTCTCTGAAAAAAGCCTTTCTTGGACATACACAAAAAGCGAACATACATTTTCGCTTTTATATATATAGATTAAAATTCTAATAGTTTTTCCTAAATTTTGCTGGGGATACTTTTTTATAGATGATACGTAAGTATACCAAAGACTTTTTACTTGGAATACAATTTTTACTCATGTCCCATACTGTATAAGCACAAGAAATTTCAATTACAGAGTCAGTTTTCAAAAATCACACCAACTCTTGCATGAATGCTAACTTCCAGACTCAGTAGACAGGAGTTTTCATATTTTGCAAAGTATGAATGATTTTTTTTTCTGGTGTTGTACATTATAATTGAATATCAAAAAATACATCTTAAATATAAACGTAATTACGTGTCATGTCAAAATTTAGTAAAAGTTGAAAAGAAAATTGATTGAGTAGAAGACCTGCTAGAACATTTTTTATAAAAAATATTGTTATTATTGTATATTCTTAATCCATCATTTTCTAATTTGAAATAGTGAAAGTGGAAACAAGGGAGGTAAGTCAGCTTGTCATATGGAATTGGTCACAGTAGAAGAAACTGAAAAATTGCATCAATCGATAAATTTTATTTTTTCTTGTAATTATTTTCCTACTTGATCATCTTTTGCAATTTTTGTTATTTTTACTAATTTCGACAGGACACATACTAGAAATAGTATTGTTTTTACTTAAAATGAATTTTTTTTGATATTCAATTATAATGCACAAACACCTGAATTTTTTGATTCTATAACTGAATATTTTTCAGTCACTACCAAAGAGTCCGCAATAGTAGTCAGTTGAAGTGTTTTCAAAACAAACCCTAAAATCTAATTCATTTATTTCATCATTATCATCATCATCATTTTACACCCACAGTCAAGATAATGGGGTTTGATGAGGTTTGATAAACTCTATAACCTTTTCATAAGGCTGTTAATGTGTGTGCATGCCACCACTGCACACATTGAAAAGCAGGAGGAGTGACCTGACCTTCCACCTACATACAGCACCTTGGTAGTCCCAACTGGTCACCACATCTGATACTGGCCAGCTCAGCGTTGCTTAACTTTGGTGATCTGATGAGAACTGGTGTGACAATGGAATTGTGCCGTATTTATTTAGTCGACAATTTGCCTCTGATCAGAATACATGCATTTGTTTTGTCATGCATTACATGTACAAGTACCATACAGCATGCAACAACAACAATAACAATGTTAAGTGTAAAAATAAGGTGCAACTTTACTATAGTGTGTCTTTGAAAAATACATTTCAGAGAAAACCATTATGTATTTACGTGTCATGCCGAAATTAGTATAAATTATAAAAATTACGAAAAATGATCCAGTAGAAAAATAACTATAAATAAAAACAGAATTTTTTAAAGTTGTGATTTTTCATTGTAAATTAGCCCTTTAGAAGATCGAAAACAGGGGGAGATAACTGCATACTAGCGTTTAAATTAGTTTGCACAGAATCTGATGACACTATCTTTCAGGTCAGCCATCTTCCTTTTTCTCAATCTACTGCAAGGTTTTTTTTCTGAAAATCAGCACATCTACTGGACCATTTTTCATAATTTTTGGAATTCATACTAATTTCCACATGACACTTAAGTATGTAAGAATGCTTTTTTTTTTCCTGAAATGCCTTTATTTGAAAAATACACGATTGAATTGGACGGCACTCTATAAAGGTGCACCAAAAATAATTCCTGCCAGTGTATAGTAGCATCAGTAATAACAAGCAAATTAATTAACAACAATTTCAAAATGGGACACTGGCAGGTAGAGGCAATAAAATAACTAAAAACAACAACAAAAATAAATAGGGGGTGCTTGGTATGAGGTGACCACTTGGTGGCATTCTACTGAGCAGACAGATGGACGGACGGACAAAGGGATGGAGGTACTACTAAAGTTTACCTTGGATGTAAAATCGTTAGGGTTAACGTAGAGGTCCCGGTGTAAAGAACTGGTCTCTGGAGTCTGTAAAGTAGGAGTCAACTTAATTGTGACAACTGAGGTTATTTATTAAAAAAAAAAAAAAAAGTACAGACAACACACGAATAAGAATGGCAGAGAAGAAGGGAAGGGCATAAAAAGAAAAGATACTAATTAGGAATTGACACACAGAGAATTGCAATTGTGACATCAATAATTTCATGTATGAATGGAGAATCCTAAAGCAGTTAAATAAATTGAAAATAAAAATAATCCCTCTATAATGTTAATAATTAAAAAGAAAAGAAAAAGTAGAAAAAACTACATTAAAAATCCACTTAAAAACTGATATGTCCTAGAAAAAGATATATATTTGTTTTAAGTAGCAGAGTTGTATTGTCTGCAATAATTGAGTAATACAATCTGGTAAGTCGCCTGAAAGAACGATTGTCCATCGTTGTAACTGGTAATATTCTTAAGCTTTAGGTTTTCGGCATATCATAAATGTCTCTCCTAGGTTGCTGTACCTATTCATATTTATGACTTACACCAGCCAATCATATTCTTGTGAGAAGGAATCTGGATGTATTCATATTAGTTACACCAAAAACATTGTTTCATCCTGGGCAAACAAGAAAACAAAAAGCAGTTTATATATTATTTAATTGGAATTCATTATTGAGATGAGTATTATTTATTAATTTATTTATTGCGGACTATTATCCTCATCTTTCTTAGATATTGTTTCACAACATTTCGGCCAACTATTCCTCTGGCCTTCATCAGGTGGTAACCACAATGGGATAGGAACTCCGAATCTCCTAACTGCATTTTCAGCAATTACTACCATCCATAGTCGTCTCACCACATTTTGGCCAAGTAAGCCTCTGGCCGGCTTTGGGTAGGATTGAAACCGCTATCTTGAGACAATTCTGACCTGGAACCATAGAGATTCAATGTCCCATGGCACAGTTGATAGAGACGTTGAATCTCTACGGTTCCAGGTGAGAATTGTCTCAAGATAGTGGTTTCTGACGAAGGCCAAAGGAATAGTTGGCCGAAACGCTGTGAAACAACATCTAAGAAAGATGAGGATAATAGTCCGCAATAAATTAAAAAACACTTTGTTAAATAAATTCTTTACCCCCTCCCCCCACAAAATAACAACTATGCTATTTTCTTTGTATTGTCTGTCTTCAGACTCAGACTCAGAAATAACTGAAACTTCTTCATGATTCTGTTTGTACTCAAAAATGCTTATATCACAATTGCAATTCTCTGAGTGCCCAATCATAATTAGTACTAAAGAAATTATGGAATTGGACAACTTTTATGTAACAGAAAAATAATCCATTAGAAAATACAATAAATATCTGTGCTTAATTCTTAGAAAATTCTATTGTTAAAGTAGTATAAGCTTTTTCTATTTGATAAAATACTAAATTTTTTTTTAATTATTTCATATTTGTGCATAAGTTATCACTTTTCATACACATTAAAAAAATGAGATCAACAAAGATGGTGATTAATACGATGTCACCAAGATAAAAACTTTTTACTTCACTCATTTTAAAATGAACTGTTCAATAATTAAATTATGCCATCCTGTCGATTAAATCTTAAATACATCATAAAAATTAACCTTTTTAATTTATTGATTCAAAGGATATATAGCTGCCAATTATTTTGTAAGAAAAGAGAGAATATTTAGCATTTAAAAAAAAAAAAAAAAAGGAATTGAAGGAGAGGGTTACTCGTTTTAACAACCAATACAAAAGACGAAAGTGAAAGCAATTTTTTGCAGATTGTAAAAAAAAAAAAAAAAAAATCACTTAATTAAAAATATATGTACTTATGTATACAGAAGTTTTAAAAAGCCAAGGGTAATGTGGAAAGGACCGGAGCCACAAGAGGAAAGAAAGGAAAAACAAACAAACAAATAGACAGGCATGTTCGAGTAGAGAAATGTCTAATTATTTATTCATTTATTACTCCTCCTCTCATTACACAATTATTTGCATATTACTCCTCCTCTCATTACATAATTATTTGCAACCAAGTTACTGGTATGTTCGGTGTATATAAAATCTGTTGGTGCTATGGAACTTTGATTAATTTCAGGAGAAAGTACCTCTCCTTTTCAAAAAGAAAACAAGAGTATATTCAAGATGTATTCATGTAATATTATTTTATGTTAGGTTCTTTAAATTTATAAAATATGTATGCAGTTAAAAAAAAATTGCCCTAAATTTACGCAAGATTCAAACTTGGGTTAATATATATTCTGCTTATTCCTTTTTTTTGCTAATAAATCATGTTTTTATTTGTGTATGAACAGACAAGCTGCAAAATCAGCATAACTTTAATAGTATATAGATGTACTTTATTTGTATTTTCTTGAAGGTTTGACAGATTGGAGAAAATAGTGGATAAAACGTTTTGCTGATAACCAACATGAAAACACTAATTTATTATTATTTAGATTATTTGAACCACTGTTCTCATCATTAGTGTTATTTTCACAACGTTTCTCGGATGATGTAATCTCTGACCTACTTCATGTGTACCTGATCAAACTCAGAAATCTGCACAGAATTTCAAAAGGAATACTTCACACCTGAAGTTTGGAGATTACATCAGATGAAATGTTGTAAAAATAACACTCAAGATGAGAAGAGGAGTCCAAATAATACAAATTATCAATCTTCTTTCTCAAAAAAGCAGTAGTCCGAAATTAAATAATAAAAATTAAAAATAAAAGCCATAAAAAAATTAATTAAAAAATATCAAATTGGATATACAGGACAGATGTCTATCTTGGACCTCTCAAATAGACAGCAATTATTCAGACAAAAACTGCAAGGTAATAAATACAACATGACCAATATACCCTTATATTTTATCAGAATGTATATCATTTTATTTAAAAATACATAGTGTACATGCCAGAAGGCTCATTGAGCCAACCGGTCAAAATTAAAAGAATATATTACAGAAAAGTGGATTTATCTTCTTTCTAGTCATCTCCTCTCTCACAAAATCTGTTTTAAATTAAATATAGTAAGGTACCTCCATATCAAAGATCAAGATGGAAATATTTTTCTAACATTTTATAATATTTCTCTGAACTTTATTAACACAGATTTAACAGTGTATTGCATAGAATTTAAAATTTTAAATATCAATTTTTAAAAAGATATCAGATATTTTTTTTTTTTTTAGAAATTGAAGAATTAAAATAAAAACCTTGATATAATAATTTATTTATTTATCAGTAAATTAAGAAATTATATATTCCCCAAAACCTCTGGCCTTGATGGAGGGGAGACTAAAACTTGCTGCTACGTTTCAAATGATCTGAAATAACAGCAAGGGGAGACTGATTCGTTATATTTCTCCTCTTTCTCCAGTCTCAAATAATCCGTATACACTGTGAAACTTACTCTATGTATGAAAACCAAAGAGGGGAGATATGACATATGAGAAATTTTGGAATCAAGTCTCTCTTGCTGTTATTTCAGATCATTTGAAACCATAGCCAGTGGTGTTGGGGAAATATCAGATATTTTGAAATGCTCATATCTTTGGTTTTATGGGATAAAACTACATGAACATTTGCAGGCTTTTTGAAGATTATAATACTATTCTATGATTAAAATTGTATGACAATTGGTAAGAAAGAACCTATATTTTCAAATCAATAAAATATTCCCAAATTTGCCTACATTTGTATATATAATGCCCTGCAGGTCAGTTTCAGTTTTGCTGCTTGCCAGGCCACTATATATATATATATATATATATATATATATATATATATATATATATATAAAAAGCTTGGTTGGATTTTACAAGTTGGACCTAAATAGAATTCAAGTTTATACATAAAAATTTGCTTCTGACAAGCCAATTTTAATTTATTATTCTTATACAATGTTATTTTATTTAGCTCATGTCCCAAGAGGTTAGACACAAGGTCAGGTGTGGTTTTGATAAAACTATTTTTGTGGAATTAACTCGATTCAAACGAAGCACACACAGGTTTTCAGTCTATATTGTTAACCATTTAGACACCATAAACATACTTCATTGCAATTTATTTTAAACTGGATAACTAGAAATATGAAACATTTTAAAATAAAATTCTAAAAATAAAACCCATCAAGGAGTATAACTTATATTTTAAAATTTGAGAATATAATACAAATTGCCAATCTTACAACTAAAATTTTATTTCTTTTTCTGTATAACTTCAAAAATGTGTCAACAAATAAAAAGTAAAAACATAAATGACTTTACTGCATTCTGAATTGGATACAGTTAATGTAATATATATTTGCATAGTATATTGCTATCAGATCACCATGAATGTAAAAAAAAAAAAAAATAAATAAAAAAATACTACAATAGTGTATATACTATGTAAAATTATAGATCTATTTGTAAAAAGATGACTAAATGGATTGGTAATGTATTTACAAATTCAACATCATATAAAATAAAACCGGCATCATATAAAATTATAAAAATTATATGAAGGACAAAGCTTCTCGAGAATACATAGTTAACTATGCAACAAAGAAATAATAAGAAAATGTCTCACTTACAATGCCCATCCTCATTATTAATTGGTCAGTGACAGGATATTTTAGTTTCATCTTTTTATACAAAGGCGTTTTTTCATGATATTTGATAAGTTCAGGTAAACTCTCAAATTGAGCTGTGCCAATTGTGAACAGGCGGCCTTCTTGCTTGATACGACAATGTTTGATCTTCCCCTCATTCCTGAATCAAAAAACAGAGTTTGTATGAAATAAATGTTTCCAGAACTATTCCATATGAACAAAAATAAAGAAAATTTTGTATGATATAGTTACCTGAGATGGAAAGAAAATACCGAACACCAAAAAATCACATAAATTGATCAAGTAATTTAATTTTTATAAAGAATATCATTTTTAAGTGAATTTGAGTTGCACCCACTCTCCATGTTAAGAATTTTTTTTTTAAATCTTGCAAGTTTGAATTATTTACAGTTATCTTCCTTGTTCATTCAAACTGTTTACAAAATAGCGGCATGAAATTATGGCTTGTAGTCTATCTGCCAGTTTGTCTCCATATTTTCAAACTCTATCTCTTCTGAAACGAAAAGTTGTAGAGTAATGCTAGAGGCCTCAAATGATTGGATTTTTTATGAACCGTTCTTTTATGGATCTTTAGCCGGTTAAAATAGTTTTTAAGGGGTTGAAATTGAAAAAAAAATTGTTATACACTTTGTACATTCATCTTAGTTTATTTTTCATTTTTAATCAGTTCATATGCATGTCACATTGGTACAGTGGTAACGTCACCAGCTTTGAATGCTAGTTTTGCTTTTGATTCTAGCTAATGGCACCCAAATACTTTCTTTTTTTTTACTTTTGAAATCATGATTCTATAATAATATATAGGAAATCTGGACAAATTAAAATATATTTAAGTGTATTTTACGACCCCCCCCCCTTCCCACTAGTAAGCAATGAAATACAATTATGTATTTTGGATACCCTGTATATTTACAAATTTTTATGGCTATGTCAAGTAATTGTGAATAATTTTTTTAATTAATAGTTTTTCAGCCACTATATCAAGAGTAACTTACATAATTCTTTTTCTCCTCTTTCAATAAAGATGTTCTGCCTACTATACAAAAGAGTTCAGCTAGGGATTTTTATCCTGAGCCCCCAAAATCAACAGACCATTTCTATAATGATCCGGTCCCTGTTGATTTTGTTCTGTGCAGTTCTAGAAGGTCCACTCTCCCATGCCTTGCCTTCTCTCTTTGAGAAGAGGGTCAGTTTATTGCTAATTGCCTGAGGCATCCTCACCAAGGAATGACAGGGCTGCCCAGGCACTTTTTGCAGGTCAGAGCGCCCCTCCTCTGGAGCGCTGACTTCTCAATGCTACTTTCCGACCCTTGTGTCTAAATTCTTGCAGTGAGAGAGAACTAAATACCCCCTATACAAAGAATTTAGTTATTTACAAATTCCTCTCAGTGTGAAGCTGACTATGTAGTTAGCACCACTCAGAGGTTAGATATGAGAATCTCTGAATACATCTCATGTACCATTTGCATGCACAAGGTTTTGAGAACGTTCAAGAACTTACAGGCTCATGATATTGCTATTTGAAACCATTTGCTTAGTATAAATACTTTGTATTATTTGGATTCTTCAGACTACTGTTTTATTCGTGAGTGTTAGTAATCTGAGAAATGAAAATAATACGAACAATCAAACCTCATCTAAAAAATTAAAAACCGCAATACAAATAGTTCTAGCAAATTGATGAATTGTTCTCTGAGTTACGTAAGGATAGGTTGAACTTTCACTTCAAAATAATTCTTATTAATATTTCTGAACCTCACTTGTGCAGACAAAGAGAATTAAGACATAAATTGGAGATTTTTGATAATTTGGTGAATTCATTTAATCATTATCCCCCTGCCCCTTTTTTATTCTCACTTCTCAATATCTAAAAAAAATTTCACTCCTACCTACTTATTCGACACAGTTTTGGTTTTCAATCATTTTCATTATCTGGCGTTTTCTTCTGGGTCAGGCAAGAGATATGCAAAGGAAAATTTTATTAACATTTTTTTTTTTCATCATAAAATATATATGCATTAGGAAAGGTTAATTTTGATGAGTATGATGTAAAAAAATTAATTTTGTCAATAGTAATAACAGAGATTCTAATCAAATTTTGAATTCAAATTCCAGAACTTTTACAGATATTTTTTTTTTTTTTTTTTTTTTTCTACATATTCCCAAATTTACACCATATAAATTCCAGGACTTTTCAGGATATTTTTCTACATATTCCAAAATTTACTGGGAACCACCTAAACCCTGTAAACTTCCATTTTTAAACAAATATAAAATATCTCTTTTGTTTTTATCATTTTGTTTTGTTTATGAGATAATGTTTTGTTTTTCTCACATTTGATTATAAACCTATAAACCTTTTTTACTGAAAATATTTCTCTGAATCCGGCTCATCCCAAAATTACCTCTCCCATTACAAAAAACTTTTAAAGTAATATCCTGAAACTGGTGAGAGATATCCTTAAATATACTTACCTAAAGGATATCACAAAAGAGTACTGATCAGTTTCGCTCCGGCGTACCAGGAAAGCACCATCATGTGGAATTCTTTTCAATTTATCCTCAGCAGTGGCACGGTCAATATCTCCATAATACCAACTGAAAAGAAAAAATAGTTTATATATATAAGTTTGGTGGTTAAATTTTAAATTCTGAAAAAACAACATATAGACACATATATTCCAATTCAGAATTTATTGTTTGACAAAAGGAATATATAGAAGGGGTTATGTTAATTTTGTTAATCCATGGATTTTCAATAATGGGTCATATCATCAGAGGAAATGAAATGCGGTTAGCAAAATGTTCAGCTGTGAATAGACACTTATTTTGCTTTTCAGCACAAATATAGAAAAGCAATAACCCCATCCGTAATTCCTCGAATAAACATAATCCTAATCCAGAGCACACAAAGTTTAAGACTAAATCCAGTAGCAAACAAAATAAAAAGAATAGCAATAAATTAAGGCGAAAAAAATCCATATGGTTCAACCCACCATACAGCTCCAATGTAAAAATTAATATACCAAAGGAATTTTTCAAAATAATTGAACAATCCTTTCAACAACCCCATAGATACAGCACTATATTAAATAAAAATTCAATAAAAATCTCTTACTCCACTATGCTTAACCTAGCATAAACGATAATAACATCAAACAACTCTAAAATAAGAAAAGCCCAGGCCCCTCCCCTGCAGATTCCACCCACACAAAATTGTAATTGCCGAAACAAAAAATCTTGCCCCTTAAGAAACGATTGCATGTACAAGGACGTAATATACTTATGTACAGTCACTGAACTCCCAACCACAACAGTAAATACAACTGATAGAACACCCAACAATCATACTCAAAATATATTATCTACTGAACTAACAACACTAGAGAGCTCCATTGACTCCCACTATGCTAACCCCATAAATGAGACACATGATAACACCCAAGTTACTCAGGAACCCCATCTTGAAAAAGACTCGAACCTAATTATCCCTTCCCCCTCTGCAAGTTTATCCAACACCCATAGTAGAAACTCTAACAGATTAAGCACCACTAATGCAAATGTAAAATCCCACACGTATATTCGCACAACAGCAAATCTGATTAAACTAAGAATTTCCAACCATGTAAGCTCCTTTAATAATAAAAATCCAAATAGCAATAGAGGCACCTCCCTAACAACTCTGATTAAAGACCTCCAACATAGGAATATTCCGTACTCGCTAAAATGGGATTTAGTGAAAAAATCCAAATTCTGCAACCTTTGCACCTCAGAAGCAGTTGCAATAATAACACATCCTAAAGCCACGATAAACACCAAAAATGAGCTTATTGCGTTATGCAAGCACAGGAAAAAATTTAAGTATAGCCAGCTCAAAACCACTTAAGTCACCATACCTGAACTAGTTTTGGCAATTTGCCCCTACGTGTATACCCATGGATTTGTGCGTGTATGAGTATATACAGTCCTGGTCAAAATCATAAGACCACTTAAAAAAGTAAGCGTTTACGCATATTATCGAATTTTTAATCAAACAAATGGTTGAAACCATTGCCAAAAGGGAAAATATGATGAAAAAAAAAATGAAATCTGCTTCATTCGAAACCTTAACCCTGATCTAATAATTATTTTTTAAAAACAATAAAAAATAACACTTAAAATGATCTAGAACTTTGTGGCATAACGGTTAACACACTGAACCATAATACACATGGTCTCAGGTTCGATTCCTAGAAACAGTTAAGCTATGCTGACGAGAGATAGGATCTGGAAACATGCATGTCTGTAGATTATGGTTTTATAAGTAAAATAAAAATAATAAACAAATAAAATAATATTTATTTACATCTAAATAAATAATAAATACGGGCGATTTTCTAATGAAAAAGATCATGGTTGAAGACGTTTATTAACCGTATTATCATTTAAAAATCAACAAAAAATATATATATACACACACACACACATATATATATATATATATAGAGAGAGAGAGAGAGAGAGCAATAAAGAAATAAGAAAAATGGATGATCATAATAATATTGAATAAATTAACAATATTTATTGATCTATAAACTTCAAACAAGGAATTATAATAATGAAAAATCTTAAATCCATTGATTTTCAAAGATATGAAAATCCATGGATTAAAGTTTTTTTAATATTATGTTTCCTTGTTTGAATTTGATGGATCAATAAATATTGTTAATTTATTCAATTTTATTTGGATCATCTATATTTTCACTTGTTTTATTTTACTTCATCAAATCAAGAGACCACCTTCCTCCTTATGAGATAGATATTCAAATTTTCCATTGAAAGTCTCCTTTGCCTTTCAAACATTAAGTTAGTAAAAAGGTTTAGAACATAATTTTCCTTTCCCCAATTGATCATTTAAATATGTTAGAGTATATTTTTCTTGTGGTCTTTTGGCTATACCGGATTCTAGGACAAAAATTTATCTTATCTGGTGGAGTATCTGGCTTCGTGCTGTTACTCGAGATAATACCACTTGGACAAGGGGCACCACTTTTCATAAAAACCAGTTTAGACTAGTCATACCAAGAGCTTATTTGGGCCGCAAATTCTATGTGGTTTTAAATATTTGATCAGTGTTTACTTGGAGTAAAAAGTTGTCCTCATGCCAAGTTGTCTTGACAAACTCCTGTACGGAGACCTTAGACACTCGAAAATAGTGTCCAATAGGCATTCAAGTTCTCTCATATATATATATATATATAACTCAATATTTTGGTAACTGTATGTGATGGGTTTGTTGCTTAAAGAAAGAATTAGTAGGACCCCAGAATACAGCATTAAAAATTAGTAACAAAATACAGTACAGTATATAATCAAATGACATTATAAATAACACTGTAAGGCGGGGCAAATACCATAACCAGGGCCTGGAAAAACATTGTATTCCACATCATAACCTGAAAAAAACGTATCCTAGGGTCACAGTATCCGGGGTTCTACTGTACACAAAATCTAAGTATCTTATGTAAAATTTACTGCATAAGAGAATAGAAATGTTCTCAAATCTCTAAGTGCACCCCTATGTGGGCCACAAAAGCATAATCCCTTAAAACTTTAAATATATTCTATTTTTATGAAATTTGAATCATAAATATAAAATTTTCTGGGATAAATGTTGTCCAAGTTTCTGAATGCCTTTCTAAACTAAAGGGATTTATAGGGGTCAAACTTCTTTTAAAACTTCAAATCTTTATGAAATTTATAACATATGTACAAAATTCTCCAGGGAATTGAAGTGGTTCTGACTCTTTGTATTACCCTCTATGTGCTAACTATCTATGTGTCCTCACTTCTAATACACACATCTGATTTTAATGAAATTTAAACCATCTGTATAGAGTATTAATTTAGATTTTTCCAACTATATGAGGGAACAAAACAGGAGGATGGGGGAGTAAAAACAAAGAAAGCACTATTGCGTTATGAGCATATCGAAAAGTACAATTCCCATTGAAGGCTGATTAATGTTGGGTCTTCTTGCTAGGATATATATATATATGTTTGTGTGTTGCAGAAATTGATATATTAACAGTCGGAACATTCAAATAAGTTTTAATAAATGTTAAATCTTTCATAGATCCTAAAGATGCTATTGAAATTTAAATGTGATTCCATTCGGTGTCACTAGGGACAATTATAAGTTCATAAAATAAAGTAAAATATATTAAAATGTAAAGAAACAAAATTCTTTTATTTTTAAATTGATTCTTTTTACAATCCTGAATTTTTTAGATGAGGACTAATTGTTTGTATTACTTGTTTTGATTGGACTATTGTTCTCATCTTGAATGTTATTTGTGCAACGTTTTAGTTGATGTTGCTTTTGACCTTCATCAGGCATGTTGGCCGCCATCTTAGAAAAGAAAGGAAAAAAGTTACTGACTCCATAGATGGTTTCGTATTCTTGGAGTTGTTTGTTTTGTTTTTTCGCCATAGTTTCATGTACGTGAAAAAAAAAAAAAGTTTGGTTGACAAAGGGAAGTAACTCTAATAAAGTTTGACATATGATTATCTTCCTTTTACAGTTAAAATTTTAAGGAGGGGTTGTACAGTTTTTGTTTTTATTAAGAATTAGAGGTTCCCATATACTATTAATGTCTATGCTCGGTCTGCTTAGTAATTTTTTTCTTTTTAGCATATGTGCCACTTCTTTAAGTTGTCTCTCCATCTTACATCCCTGTCAATTATTTTGACCTTGTTTCATAAAGGGAAGTGTATTCCTTTTTCTTTCCATATGTGATCAGCTAGTCCCGACTTTTCAACCTACTCCTTTGTCACGGCTTTATGGGGTTCTTCTAATCTTACCTTTGGGGGGGGGGGGACAGTAGATTTTCTGTGTTCCATAAAATTTTAATTAAATGTCTCAGTGAAATATATATTTTAAAAAATAATTTATGTTTTTTATTCAAATCATCACTTTTATTGGTATTTTTAAGATTGAAAATAATCAAATAAAAACAAATTTGTTTGTATTTGATATTTTACAACTGTCTGTTGAAAGTCCGACATCCCTTATGATTATCTCCCTTTGATTGTAAATATCCCATAATTCTCCTCTCCACCATGCATGAGTGCTATTTTTTTTCCTCCTTAGAATTTCCACTTTCTTTTAATCTCTTCAACTCACGATGCAACTCTCAACACGGTCCATAAGTTTGTTTTGTTTTTAAATTTTATTATTTTACTTCATGTTGCAAATAATTGTTTGAGTTTTTTTTTTCCAAGGCAAAAAAATGTATTAATCTCTAACTGTGCATCAAATATATATCATAACACTTAGTTTGCTGCACCATATCATAACAATGGTCCATATAAAATTTTAAATTGATTGGCCGAGTAGTTTCTGAGAAAAAGTAGAATGGAGACACAGACTAAAAGAAATATAAAAGAAAAATATAAATCTGGCACAATTCAAAACCCATGTCAACAAAGGAACCATTTTAATAGGCAGACATTTCTAATGATTCAGACCACAGAGATATATGTATGAAGAATTGAATGTGCAATTCTAAAGATTATAGCTAAAACCATTTTACCCAGCATAGATGAATCCTTTTGGTAGTTTCAAATGATTACTTACTCCTTTCCTTCATGACACTGAGGTTGAGGTACTGGTTCTTTTAGGGTCAGTTCAAAGTCGGAACTACGAAGTGGGCTGATTCGATAATAAGTAATAAGAGAGTAGAGACTGTCAAACAGCAGTGTATCAACTAGATAATATTTTTGCTGGCCATTTTCCTGCTTCGACTTGATGCGGCAGTGATTCACACGATTTTGACGCCTGCTTGAAAAAAAACAATGATAAAATGAATGACATTTATTGAAGGTAATTGTGTAAAACAAAACGAAATTTTTAAATTATTTATAAAAATTATTGGTCCTTATCGAGTTCCACCTCAATATTCTAAACTGCTCATGAAAAGAAAATCAAGAAAATAGCACAAAAAGTAGGGCTTGTTAAGAGTTGACAAATTAATATTTTTTAAATATGTCGTTTTAAGCAAAATATTACATACTTGTCATGTCAAAAATAATAATACATGCAAAAACTACAAAAATTCAGAGAAGAAAGTTAGCTATAGTTAAAAGTAATTTATATGGAAGATTGGGTAAAATTGCATTTTTCTTAGAAGTTATAAAGTAGACAGTGAAGAGTTCACATACAAAGGACATAACTTGCAACAAATATTTTAGATTACTTCTTCATGGTGTGCAATATTTATTGTCTATAGCAATAGACATTTTTTCTTTTTTTTTTTACTAAAAATGCAATAGCAGTTTTTCTCCTCTTTGAATTTTCATAATTTTTGGATACGTTTCTGTTTTCAACATGACAATTAAGTAATATTGTTTTTGCTTAAAATGACGTATTTAAAACAATCAATTTGTTGACTATCTTTATCACTCAGGAAGCTTATTATGTACTAAAACACACAAAAAAGACAGTACACCAAAATTCATGCAAATTCATTTAGTATTTTTGTTGTAAAAAAATAAAAAACAAATTTGATTGCCAAATTCTCTCATCAGTCATTTTTTTTTTTTGCCTTCATTCAAGTCAATGCCAAAAGGACGTAACTGAAAATTTATATATATCAACAGTCTCCACTCCCTTACCATGTTAAGAATGGATTCCAAGATGTGCGCGAGATGATTTAATTTTAGTGTTTTAAAATAAAATACTGGATGAATTTGAATAAATTTTGGTGTACAGCATTTTTTTTTTTTTTTAAATTTTAAAACCTAACAGGTTTTGTGCAATTATAATTGTTTTTACTATTGAAGTGAAACTAGAAAAGCATTGAATAATTTAATCATGAAATTTAATCCATTACAATACATTTCTGTCTCTGTAAACAAATCAGCCATTTTAATCTTTTTTTAATAGTTAAAAAAAAAAAAAAAAAAAAAAAAAGAATGAATTACTTTGTGAGCATTCAAAATGTCAAAGGAATTTAAATTGCAAAACAGAAAAAGATATTCTAGCCTTAAAATTCTTAGCAAATCCTTATGAATTATAAGTTTTGAAAACTATTTACATGAAAAATTTTATAAACTGAGATTTACGCAACATAAGCTAAACAAAATTGTTTTATAACAATTTGGCTCAATTAATAATAATACTGTAATAATTAATTTTAACCTTTTAATTCTTAATCATAAAATAATAAAGACACGAAGGCAAATCATAAAAAGATTATTCAACACTAAGGGTATCATTAATTAATAATTGCTTTAGGAAAATACTGAAAGATTTGGAGTCTACATAATAATTTTTTTCTGGAAGGTAAAGGGAAGAAACAAATAAAAAGCATTTCTGAAGTGCCGACTTAAAAGGGAATTTTCAGTGCCCATTGGTGATGTGTGCTCAGGATCATTAAGAGTTTTTGACTTTTTGAGATGATTTATTATTTGGATTATTCAAACTACTCTTTTCATTCTCAGTCTTATTTTTACAACATTTCAGTCGATGTAACCTTTGATTTTCTTCATGTGTGTCTTATTGAACTTGGAAATCTTTCTGTCAAACTTGGGAATTTGCACAGAATTACGAACGGAACCTTTTATTTAACCCACAGGGGTAGCATACTCTCATTCCATCGGCTATGGCTGGGTAGAAGTCCTAAGTAATTCAGATGACACTCAAAATACGATTAAAAATTACTTGAGACTTTTTCCCAGTCATGACTGGCAGAATGAAAGCATTCTAGTCCTGTGGATTAAATAAAGGGTTCTATTTGAAATTCCGTGCAGATTCCAGAGTTCGATAAGGTACACCTGAAAAAGGTCAGAAGTTACATTGACAGAAATGTTGTGAAAATAGCACTCAAAATGACAACAGTAGTCCAATATATCCAAACAATACAAATAATTATCAAGGGTTTTGGGTTTTGCAACATCATACCTCTTCATTTAGGGGACTCAGTTGATCCGTTCACAAACTACAAAGTCATGTGATATTCTAGTAAAATAAAATAAACAAAAATAACTGTACCAGCAATTGAATAAATAAAATATAGATATAAATATTACGTTTTCAAGTGAGAGCAAAAACTCAGAATGAGCAAAGAACACATTTTTCTAAAATGGTTCCTACCAAGATTAAATACCCTTCTTAAAAAAAACAAAAAAACTGTATGGTTTTTTTCACGATGTAAATGAAATTTACACAGAAATAAATGAAGATTAAAAAGACAAAACGAATTCTTACAGGAAAGACAAAGAGAAATCTCCAATGAATGTCTCACTCTCTCGCACCAAGAACGTGCCATCTCCTAAGTTACTATACTCTTGCAGCAGTTTCTCAGCACGATGACGGCCACCTTCCAGTTTTCCGTGGAACCATTTTTCACCAAAATGGAGTTCATCACTCTGGTTACTCTGAAATCATAAGCAAAAATGAGAGCTAATAATAATAAAAAAGCATCAATTGAGAACAAGACGATACAAAAAACAGCTTTGCTTTGGTTGTTTTAAAGCAAAACTCAAACTTTCTTTTTGTATTTGACAACACAAGATGAATTATTGTTATTTACATGACTTGAACTTTGTATGTTTTTCTGTTATTCAAATTACTCTGTCTCATCTCATGTTATTTTCAAAATGTTTCGGCTGATATAATCTCCAACCTTTTTTGGATGCATCCTTTTTGAACTTTGGAATCTGTGGTGAACTCGGAAATCTATAATACACAAGAGTAGCCTGCTCTCGTTCTGTCAGGAGTAATCGATAAAAACAAATAATACCTCCCTGCCCTGTTTGTGATCATGAAATCAGGGGGAGTGTAGGAAAAATGTAGTGTGCATGATTAGCGTGGGTGTCATTTGTTTAAGGAAAGAAAGAGAAAAAGTCTTAAACTCAAAACCTGACTGACACGAGGCAAAAATGTATCTTATGTAAATTGAGACATGGTCAGGTTTGACAATATAAAAAGCCAGCATTTTCCAAATTGGGACCGATTCTTTTTTGTCGGCTCAACATCGGTATGGTGTACTTTGCAATCTGGTGTCAGGTGAAGAAAGCTTGCTTGCAATAACGTTGAAAAAGGGAACAGGATCGATTTTTGTTACATGTGCTTCAACGTGCTGAATTTGGCGATCTGAAAATCATTCTTTTTTTTTTGTAACTCAAAGATTCAACGATTAGAATGTAATACACAAAGGTAGCATGCTCTCGTTTCGTCAGCCATGACTGAGTAGGAGTCTAAAGTATTCTTAGTATTGCTCCGAACTGAGGATTAAACTTTCAAAATCCTGAAGAGTCTCACTTAGAACAAAATTTTTACCTAGTATTTTATCTGTTATGCCATGGATCCTTGCCAAGTTTGACAAGATGCACCTAAAGAAAGTCAGAAGTTACATCAGTCAAAACATTCTGAAAATAACACTCAAGACGAGAACAGTAGTCCAAAAAGAATACAAATAATGCAAATTGTCAATTCTCACTTAAAAAATCCAGAAACATGATATATGCCATTTTCATCATCTCAGTTGCAGCCATTGGCACATTTCACACATAGTTTTTCTGGCTTTCTTCATTTTTTGTACTTGCATGTTCTCAGTGGCAGAGGGATTGATATGCTATTTGGTGAAAACACTTTTATGCAAGTTAGCACTTCTGCCCAAAACGGTTTTGCATCTTTTACAAATAGTCAGACCTTGAATATCATACTGACATATACCTTGCTTATCTCTTGGCCAAATCCCGGCGAGAGGCACGATAAAAGACCTGAACTGAATCCCATTACTATAGTACATGTATGTTAGCAGACTCCATCTATTTTAAATTCCTGTTTCCATAACTCTTTCACGACCGTGTTATGCATTGATGAAACTGTATGAATAAAATTAATTTGAATTGTAGAAAAGAAGTTTGACCTTTAAACCAAGATTCAGCGATTTTTTTTTTTTCATATCAAAGAGGGGAGCAGAAAGTGACTGTCGCTTCCTTTATTTTGTCCTTTAATCCTTACATTCCATAGCAAAGGGGAAGAATTGCTGTTTTTTGGGGATGAATCTATCTACCTAACACTTATTGTTGATTAGTTTATGGATTATTATTTATCTTTTTAGTTCCTTACTTTAAGTGGCTTCATGCCTTGTTTAGAGCAATTTCCATAAAAAAAAAGACAGTGGATATATAGATGCAGCAACCTTACTACAAAATGGACCTTCACATGCTGTCCTTTTTCTCTTCTACAGAAATTTCAAACTAAATCCTTTATTTAATATGCTAGGATAAATTACTCTCATCTTGCAGAGAAATGTGAAAACAGCAGCAAACAAAAAAAAAAAAAGGGGGTAAAACAGTGTGAAACATGCAAATATTGTTAAAACAACAAAAAAAAACACCTTTTAGGTTTTATAATGCTGAAATTATATTTTGTATAAGATTTATTATATATGATTAATCGGATACAAGTTGCTATTTTACATATTCATTAAAAAAAAAAAATAAATAAATAATGAAAGTAAAACATTCCCAGCAACACCGGATTTTTGTATATTATAAAAAGAGGACCAAAAGTGATTTTATTTTGTCTTATGGCATATAAAAACTTTTGAGGACCATTTAATGATGAATCCAATCATTTTGGGGTAAAACTGCAGTTTAATGGCTTGAAAATTATTCAATGAACAATTGTGTACATACAATAAATATTGTTTTATCCATACAATAAATATTGTTTTATCTTGTTTTTGTTAAATATTAATATATGAGGAACCATTTCAAGTTAAAATCTATTTAATATTACACTTGTGCTCTTATGAACACATTTTCCTTCCAGTACTGTATACAGTGTAGAGCAAGGAGGCAGCAAGTACACTTTTTTTAAAGTCTTTTGTATGATTTGATTGAGGACTGAACCTGAATCTCCTTGCTAATTATTTTACCAATCTTTAAAAAGTCTATGATATAAATGGCTTTGTTGTTTGAAACAATTCCATGAGGTCTCTTGCGTTAAGGTATCTTTTCTTTATATGGACTAAGTTTCTGCAATCGATAAAGAGATGCATGATTCTACGTGTACATTGAAGTTGGTCTTACTTTTTGTGAATGTTAGCATGTGTTAGTCATGTCTGGACGATCTGTGTAATATAGACAAAATGATTGTTCTGCTTCAGATTTTATACTTATATATTGCATATGACGAGTTGAACGTAAATCTTTGGTTATATTAGACAATGAACTAAGAGAGAAAAATGAAGTGAGAATATGTCTTAAAAATCAAGATGTAATTAAATTGATGCTGACCTCAGCATATAAATTATTCTCATCTTCATCTGCATCTTCATCTTGCTCAGCCCTTAGATCTTCAGCATAAAGCAGCTTGGTTAATGTCAATACAAATATGTGTGGATGCCATACCTGCAAGTAAAAACATACTTAATATATAACAAAGAAAAAAATCTCTCTTTCTCTATATAAAGAGGTATATTTGGTAAAACCAGGAAAAAAAAGAGTGCTCGATACGTTAGTAGAGCTAAATATGTTTTTATTATTTCAACCTTGAGTGTATTTACTTAACTCATTACAAGTTCTTTCTATAGACGGGAAAACAAATTATCCAGTCCATGTCGTCAGATGATATAAGCCAAAAAGCTCGGCTTAAATCATCAGATGACATGGACTGGATAATTTGTTATCCTGTTTATAGAAACAACTTGTGATGATTTAAGTAAATACACCCGTAGGTTGAAATAATAAAAATATATATAGTGAGAAAGAGAGAGAGGATTTAAATTATTTTCAAATCATACTCCAAATAAAGAATATATACAAAGATATGAAAGTTGTTTACATTTGTTTCAAGGCAATATTTACTTTAAGCAAGACAATGAAACATAAAATTTGGGACCAAGGACATCAGAAAATAAGCAAAATAAAAGGATGACTTCAAATCTACACCAATTAACTTTCAATGCATATGACATTTGTAAACAAACAGATAATAAATCTGAGTTGTTTGGGGTTTCTATCACAATGTTCATTTTTAATATAGGAAAAGATTTATTTTTGGAAAAGGTGGAGGAGCAGATATATTAAATATATATTTTTTAATCGAGGGTGTGTTTTCTTTTTTTGTTACAAATTTTTTTTGAATTACCAAACACAGAGATCTAATTAAACAAAAAGATTTCTCTTTAGAAAAAAAGTGGGGAGTGTATTAAATGTTTACTTTTTTTTTTTCATTTTTTATTTACAAAACATTTTAATAAACAGATAAAATATTGTGTTCCCATTTGTCAAAACAGGAGATTCTATTTTCCAGTTGTGTACATCTTTAGAAAAAAAAAAAAAATAAAACAAAAAGGAGGATGATAGAAAAAGAGAAATAAAATTGAGTCAAGACAAATCAGACTTAAAAAAAAAAAAAAAAAAAAAGGCAAATTTAAGCAGAAATTCCACTTTCTGATTTACAAAAATCAGAGGTCTCACATACCTGTTTAAAATAAACATTTAGTTGGTACTTCTGCAGTTAACGGCATATCTTTTTGTGAATGTTGCCTTTGTATATCCTGGCAACATATGTAAACCACCGATATATGGTGAAATGCTCAACCAATGAAAATCGTTTGACCAGACAATATTTGCCAGGAATATTTTTTTAAGAATCCACGACAGACCAAAGACCCAGGGCATACAATATCAGTCTATGAAAAAAGGTCCCCAAATTTCTAGCCCGATTTTCATCTTGGAAAAATTAGGTCACATTGTACTAGCTGACCGTGTCATATAAATAACATATCCTCCTCTCTTTTGATCCATGTGGTCTTTCCATCATCACCCCCCCCCATTAAAAGTTGAACAGGAATAAACTTTAACCCCACCCCTGCTTTTTTATTTAGAAATAAAATAATAGTTCTTTTTCTGTTTTGTAATTGGTTACTTTTATTGATTTTAATAGTGGAACAAAGAAACTAAAAAGTAAAATAATACAATAAAAAAATAGTTCAAAGAATTTTCAAGCAAATGCTATTACTATAGACAAAAAAACCGAAAAAGTGGTAAGGAAACAAATATATATCAAATGAATGTTATCAAAGGCAATATAAGTTATATCCATGTTAATTCAATATGTTATTTGATATGATATCAGTCATGTAGTCATATCATGTAGTACTATGTCACCTAACTTTCCTGAAATGAAAACGAGGCTAGAAATTTGGGATCCCTCATTAAATTAATTGTTATTCTTTTGTGTGTTTTAAAATTTTATCAACATTTGGCATCCTCTGTCGTTTTATTTAAGCTGCCAACATATGCCGAGGCAACATCATGTTAAATGCCAAAGTACATTAATTCATAACTTTGTTGTAAACATGAAATACAGTTTTTCTCATTTATTCATATAAACACTAACGTTTTGGTAATTTATTCATCTTTAAAATGTGACCATAAAGAAAGGAAAACAAAGAAATCAATTTGTCTTTTCACTTGCAATATAGAAATGCATTGCAACTTGTTGAAAATCAAATCATTTATCCCTAAAGAAAGGAACATCAGAACACAAATCTATATAAATAAAACAGTAGAAGTATGTGTGTGTGTGTGTGTGTGTGCATAAATATTTAACTGATAAACTTTTAAAGTACTGGTCACATAACACTGAACTTAACAAGAAATAGTAATCATGCACCAAGGATGGTTTATAGCGAGTAAAATCTTTGTTTGGATGGATGAATAATGAATGCGTACTGAAGTCAACAAGTTGAAATGTAAAATATTCATTTCAACTTGCCGACATATTTGTATTAGTTTGCACATGCGTAAAATTAATCAGAGCTAAAAGTGGTTTAATAAGCCTTTCTTATCTGCTTGTCGAGTTATCTCAAATGGTACGAACATGGCTGGAGTGCTAAATGTTTTGGTTTCAATTCTAGCTGATGGTACCCAGGTCATTTTTTTTTTTTTTTTAACTTTTGACATTACTATATACTAGGTCCAATATAATATTCATCAGAAAATTGGCTTTGTAATAATACGAAATGTGCATGAAATATATTTATGTGTATTTTATGACCGACAAGGTCACCCCCATTCTCCGCTATGCTAAATATCTGTCTAAAAAATAAAACAGTATTACGAAATATGACTGTTTGCTTTCAAATCATATTGAATAAAAAAAAATAATAGTTAATCAATAAAATCTCCTTTTTTAAAACCAATATGCAAATTGATAACTTTATGACTCATACCGCATATACATGAGCAGTATATAAAAAAGATGGTGCATCTATTGTGTAAAGTTGAATTAACTTGCAACACTGCGTTTTGACTTTACCATTAGTGCAAGAAATAAGTCCAATTTTTTTGGAGATAAAATTACATAAAAATCAGCACTTATATAGCACTTGCCCCGGTGTTTGGAGGTGTGTGTTGAGCAAATAAAAAAAAAAGTGGTAGTAGGAAGGCAGGCTCGAACCCGTACCATGAAGGAGGAAAAGAATGTGAAAAAAAAAAAAAAATGTGATGTCTTTGCTGTTGCATTCATCGCCAAACCGATGAAGGTTTGAATTAAGGCTAGTCTATTGAAAAGAGGGAAATGACTTTCGAAAATGTGGCGAAAAAAACGACTCCTCCCTGTAGAAAAGTGCCCCGTTGAGGGTGAAGTAATTAATGTTTTTAGCCAATTTTTCAATATTTGTCATCCGAAGGGTTGAGCTTCAAAACGATACCGATCCCATGAAAATCTGTCGCCTCTGTCAAAAGTTTTAGGCAGACATATAAACATACATATATACATACATACATTTAAACAATAAACAAACAGGTGAAATTTATATTATAGCATTAATCACAAGTGAAAATCACTTTTTGAATTAGAACACCGATGTACTTACGTATCATGCAGAAATAAGTATCCTCACCAAAAGTTAGCAAAAAAAATGATTGAGTAGAAGTTTAAAGGACTTCATTTTACCTCTAGAGAAAATGGATATCCTCTGTAAGGGTACCTGCATGTGTAATTGTGAAGCAAGTGTAGTGAAATCCTCAACCGCACCTATTTTGAGTTGTCATTTTTTTAATCCAGTGACAAGGAGAAAACTAGAATGACTGGAAACCATGCTGAGATAAGCAGAGAACACATATAGCACCTGGTATTCTCAAATGGTCACCCATTTTAGTACTGACCAGGCTCAACATTGCTTAACTTTGGTGTGTCAACATGATTATGCTGTAGTAGTTTAGTTACAAGTAAAAATCAAATTTATCGTAAATTAGTTTTAGTACCATTGAAGATTACTCTAAAAAACAGGGGAAATAATCCAGTTTGCCATTTTAGCAGCAGATACAGGGTGGAACGGGAAATTTGTCGCCCTAAAGAAAACAACACTACAGCTTTATTCTAAAACTTTTATTGAAAAAAAAATCAATTCAGGTAACTTGACTATGTAGTAGAGCTGACATCTATTCAATGTCTCAATCACCATCTCGATATGGGTCTGGAACTCGGAGCATGTCTTTTCCACAAGTTTGAGTGGGAGCGATCAGGTTGGCTTTGGTGTTATGGGAGATCATGTTGGTGATGTTCTTGACGTATAACCAAACGAAGTAGTCCAGTGGGTTCAGGTGGCAGGAGGAGGGAGGCCAGTGAGAGAAGGGTACAAAGTTGTAGCACTCCTTTTGAAGCCAAGCCTGGATTTCTTTGGATTTGTGAGCCATTGGCAAGTCCTGCTGTCACACCTATGGTCTGCCAACGACCACCTGATTGCACCAGGGGATCACCACACTCTTTAGCACATCCAGGTACAATTTCGTATTGATTTTCAAACCGATTTCAAAGATGTGACGTGGCATGATGTGACCCTCACTTGAAACCACACCAAAGACCATAACCATGACCGGAAACTTTATTGGGATGTGCCCTCAAGTGTTGAACCGTCCAGATTTGCATTTTGAGGGTGCTGGCAATGATTCTGTTGTCATAACTTGGCTTAGAAGAGAGCAGGTATTGTACTCGCTTGTTGAACATTGTGTCACTTTTAGACATGATAGACGGCTCCTATTGCTCGAGATTTGTACACAACTGGTCAACTAGTAAACAGTTTGTAACAAAACAAAAAAACAAAAAAAAACAAAAAAAAAAAACGGTTTTCATCAAACAGAAATGGAATCATATCTTTTCTAGGGCAACAATTTTTTTGTTCTACCCTGTACTTATGTTCCTATTA
Source organism: Euprymna scolopes (assembly GCF_053919585.1). Taxonomy (NCBI): domain Eukaryota; kingdom Metazoa; phylum Mollusca; class Cephalopoda; order Sepiida; family Sepiolidae; genus Euprymna; species Euprymna scolopes. Next base: position 63,060,594 of record NC_136490.1, read on the forward strand.
ATGGCAGATCAAAAAAATACGATAAGACTGATTTTTTAATAAAAATTTAATAAAAATTCTCGGCAATATTCTCCATCATTTTTTCTATGTTAACACATCAAAATGTTTTTGCTTGAAATGTGATTTTCAATCATGACAAACATAAACATCTACAAATCAAATGATCGTAGTTTACTTACGTGGTCAATTGGGTCTTCAAGATATAAAGAACCATTTTTTTCAACATTGCTCAATCCTGTCTCGGTTCCACCTGTAAATATAATCTCAGATTAATATTTGTTAACAAGACCTATGTAAATTCTACAGGACAAGAAAAATATTTGCATTTTTAATACATACCTCAGGGTCTAGATTTTAGTCTATTACTAATTATTATTATATATTTACTCTCTCTCTCTCTCTCTCTCTATATATATATATATATATATATATACATACATTATTATCATGTCTACTTTATAATGATTGTTGCCCAGTATATATGCTGTCTCTTTGAGTTGTCTTACTCTCCACCATTCTTCTTTGTCTATAATTTTTATTTCGTCCCATGATGGTAGATGGTTTTCCTTTTCCCTCCAAATATGGCCAGCCATATACCCAGCTTTTCAATCATGTATTACGGCTTTTTAGTGTTCTTCTAACTGTACTTTTAATGGATGACATGCCTCATTTTTATATACTTTTTCACATTTACATGGAATCTCATACACACAGTTCTTAAGTAGACCTAGTATAGAATTTAACACAATATGGGAATCATTAATTATAAATAAGAGATAATATATTTAGTAATAAGTAAATAATAATGATAATAACTAGCAGGGACGCCTGGCATAGCCTGGTCGTAAAATATGCTTAAATAGGATATTCTAATTTATGCAGATTTTGTATATATTACTATTTTCGATCCATTCTTATATATTATAAACTTGTGATTTCCAAAATAAAAAATATATCCATATGGCTTGGGTGTATCAGCTTGAATCGAAACCGAAACCAAAACTTATGAAGAATAAAAGAATGTATGTATATAGAAATTGAGTTCCTTCAGCTATAATCGAAACTGAAAACTTATGAAGAATTCTTGGTAAAATTATTTATTACAAGAAATGGAAAGGCATAACAATTAAACAACAGACACTCAGAAGAAAAAATAAATGTGATACACAAAATAATACACACGCTATCGTATTAATATATAGATTAAAATATTTTATGTACCAAAAACAGTTTTTCGTCAAGCTATTTTAGTTAAAAAAATGTTGTAATAAAAATAATTTATTTAGAAAAAGGAACTGTCATTTAATATATATATATATATATATATATATATATATATATATATATATATATATATATATATATTTTAGATTTAATCTTTTTATAAAAATATTTATGTACAAAACCAATTTCGTTTTGCTGATAATGTGTCGCTTTTTTGGTTAGCAATGTCAAGGCTTTTCATGAAGTTCGAGGTATAGATAAACAGGCATTTTGGCTTTTATTTACATGAAAATGTTGTAGTAGTAGCAGTAATATTTTAATTAACGAAAACATCAGCGTCTCTCTCTCAATAAAAAATGAAAAAAAAAAAAAAAAACAATGAAAAAATCAAATAACTGCTCAATTTTTGTCCCAAATACTTTAAATTAGAAAACTTTTAGCGTCCGGCAGCCGAGAGATTTGTGTTATCGTTTTTTGCTACGGAATAACTTAAAATCAATTATATTTCTTAATAACTTTTGCATTTACCAGAAAGATAAAACCATAAATTTTATAGAATTAAAAACAAATATAACGGTGAGAACACGCTAATCGAATGCCACCTGGAGCGTTCGTAAATGTGTATTCCAAAATTAATGTCTATTCCAAAATTAAATTTCAACCAATAAAATTTACCGGAAAGCGTGACACACAAAAGAACATATATATAATGTTTAAGGATTGAAGTTAAATTCTGTTGATTAAAATATATATAAAGATATATTCAAGTTAAGAATTTGTTTGAAACAAGGAAAATATGGAAAAAAAATTATATTTATTTCCTTAATCCATGGATTTTCAATAATGGCTCATATCATCAGAGGAAATGAAATGCAATTAGCAAAATTGTCAGCTATGATTAAACATATATTTTTCTTTTTCGCTTTTCCCTCTTTCTTCTTCTCCTTAAACTAGCTTTCTTTCCCTCCTTTTCATCATGTAGAACTATCATCTAAAAATCTGAGTAATCGGCCTGCATTGTGAACCCATGTTTCTGGGGATCAGACTAGAGTGAAACTTTGTCCGAATGTTTACCAAATGGAGACTTGTTGAGTTTGGAGATTTTGCATTCTAAATTTGAATATATGGTTTGACGTATAAAGTTCTGGATACATGGATGTTGCACATCCATATACGTGTTGTTATAATCGGTGGAGATATATACAATGCAATTGAATATTGACCTCCAATATGATACAATGTTTCCGCAAACCCCCCAAAATTCTGGATTTTTTCTAGACCTTAATAGCAGCGGATCTTCATTTCGCCGAAGATAGTTACCATCTTTTATACCCCTGGAAATCTCAGTACGGGACATTTACACATTCTGGATGCTACCTCAAATTTGGAGCCTGTTTCTAATGTAACAGATCACTCTATTACCTCTAATATTTCCCTTGGATTATTATTTGTTCGACCTGGCAGAAATATCCTAGAAATAATTGAACTCAACCTGATTCTCAGACTGTATGATTGTCTATGACTTAAATACCTTTTAAATAACTTTTTCAATATCTGTGCTGATGAGCAAAATATGTTTATTCATAGCTGAAAATTTTGCTAATTGCATTTGTTTCCCCTGACGATAGGTGCCATTATTGAAAATCCATGGATTAAGGAAATAAACATAATTCTTTTTGATATATTCCTTGCTTCAAACAAATTTTTAACTTGAATATATCTTTATGTATATTTTAATCTACAAAATTTAACTTTAATCCTTAAACTTATATTTGCTCTATTTTTATATATTGAGCTTTACCTTTTTGGCTAGGATCGTCTTAAAAATATTACCTCACTGTAATATTTAATAAGACAATTCACTTGATTATCTACTCTGTGATTTAACTCATATATATATATATATATATATATATATATATATATATATATATATATATATAGTAATAATAATTAGTAATAAATAGTGATATTTACAACTAGAAATAAAATAGGTTTAAGGCTCCTAAAATTCGCAGCAGAATATTTCCTGAAGGTTGAAAGTTCAATCCTCAGTGTTGTCGATCGAAAAATACAATTATGAATTACATAGGGCCTCTATCTGACAGAATGAAAGCATGCTACCCTCATGAAGTAAATATAGGGTTCCATTTGAAATTTTGTCCAGATTCTCAAGTTTCAACAGAAACATTCCCAAGTTCAACAAAATACACCTGAAGAAGGTTAGAGCTTACATTAACCGAAACATTGTCGAAATGACAAGTCCAAAGAACCCAAATAATATGAATAAGAACAGGGGAGATAACTGCAAAATTCGTCATATTTACAAAAAATCTAATTAGATAGTACATATATAGATTTGGAGAGAGAACTAGATATAAAAATAATATGGCTAAAAAAAGAAAAATAATAATAAAAAAAAAAGATATTTACCTTCATCTGAATTTACTGCACATTCAGTTGCACCTTTTTTAAGCTTTTTATGCTGAAATAAATAAACCATATTATAGAGAAAGCGAAAAAAAAAAAAAAACCCCAAAAAAAACAACCCATATTATAGAGAAAGAAAGAAAAACATTAAATCATAAAAAAATGTTTTTTTTTTAAATATTTGATTAGATTTACTTCCAGAAAATACTATGACTGCGTTAGAATTAAACTCTGTATGGACGAATAGATTTACCTCCTCTTCTACTTTTTTTTTTTTTAAAGATGGGAAGCATTTGAATATAATTCCGATCTGGATAAAAGTATGTTCTGGAAGAAATTAAGAAAACAAAACAAATTGCAAATACATTATTGGGCAATGCAGGGTTGGTACTATTATAATATACTAATAAGGAAGTCTCATAATTAGCTTATTTTTGGTATACGGTAATAAAGTAAAATGGTACTCAATGTGTACTCAATAGTAATGATATGCATAATAATAGCATTATTTGCTCTTGGGTAAAGCAATACATTGAGGCTATTTCCTGCAGAACTAATGATGGGAATCAAATTGTACTTTAAACATTAATTCTAAATAAATCTCAGATTTAATCTTTACTAACCAATATTAATTATTTAATAGTGAATTAAACAAGTTGAACCGACATTAACATATACATTCATATGTAATTAACCAGTCTACCTAGGAATTGAAAGGACTTTTTTTATTGCAAATGTCTACATGGTAATGCAGGTGTAAACATGTACTACATTACAAATAGATTTATATTTTTAATATTAACAGTACTACCTCGCCTTGCAAGAGGAAAAAAAACAGAAGAGGTTATAAAGTGTATATAATGTCTTTATATTACAAACTATTGTTTCTCTTCCTCTCTCAATCCATCTATCTTGATCAATACTTGATCAATTTACGTGATTTTTTGTGTACGATATTTTCTTTCCATCATGGGTGCATACAACATAGAACTGCTTCTTTTTTTTTTTTTTAAGGGGAAATTCTGGCCAAGCACAGAGAAACTTGCTAGCATCCATGCAAGTTTTGAATAATACATACCTTAAGAATAATTTTCTTCTTTAGCTGGTTGGGTGAAGGTAATTCAGTTTCATTCTTATCAATACATTCAAGCAATAAATCTTCTGCAGACATTAAAACAAAAAAAAGTTTAATAATTAGAAATGTGATGCAAAAATATAGAAAACATTAAAAATAAAATCTAAAACCTTTCAAATTTATGCAATACAATTTTAAGACAACTGTTTTGGGTGTCTTAAATACAGTTAATAATTTTGAAGCAACAGCAAAAAAAAAAAAAATAAATAAATAATTGAAATTTGTTTTTATTTCTGATTAAATTTGGTAATTCATCATTATGGGTTGCATGATTGCCTAATGGATATCATGACTTATGGAATTGACTGTACAGCGTTGAAATGCTATCAAATTTATTATAGTCATTTGCTGCTAATAAGAAAGATGGGATCCATCTGAAAAATGATCCTAGTTGGAAAAAGTTTTCTCCATAGGAATTAAAGAGAATTACATGTCATTCTGAAGAATATAGTAACACAATTCACAATAAAAGTACGAACACTCAATTTTCCTACTGTGTTATGATGCTATGATGATCACACGTGCTCTAACTGGTTGCTTTGTCAATCATTTTGTGACCATGCCTTATCTAAAATATACACAAAACTGTGGTGCTGAAACAATTTAGTCAAAGACTTAGAGAAGTGGTCGTTGTTGTTTGTAATGCCATAACAAAAGATCAAAATGATATCATAGAATTTATTCTATTTGAATTGTGTTTCTTTGGACTATTGTCCTTATCATTGATATTTATTTTTTTTGGTTGCGTTTTGGTCGAAGAACTATTAATGGTTATATTTTTCGGCACTTCTATACTATACAAACAAAAAAAAATTGAATTTCAAGTGAAACAAATGGTAACAAATCCAAAAATTACGAAAAGTGATAAGGTAGAAAAATAATTATTAATGAAAAAAAAAAAAAAAACGAAATTTGTGAAAGGAAACAAAATTACTATATTATGTTTACTAAAACAGAGATAAGTTGACAGGGGAGATAATTAAGTTCTGTTACTTACATCATGTGGCTAACATAATTAAAAATGTCAGACAAAATTTATTTCCCATATGAACTTTATTAGAAACAGTTTTTCATCAATAATTATTTTTCTACCTCATCGTTTTACAAAATTTTTGGATATGTTACTATTTGTGACATGATGATTACATAGGTACCATTTGTTTCATTTTAAATTCAATATATTTGTTTTTCGTTTGTATGATATAGCAGCACCTATTTTTCACCCATACTCAAATATTGTTGATTACTTGTGTATAATGTACATTGAGATTTATTACAAACTCTGATTTAAATATGTGAAAACAATAATAAAAATTCTCATGGTAACATTACATAGTAAAATAAAAAAAACAACAACATTTTACTCTGATTTTATGAAAAGTTTTTAGAGAAAATATTAAAAAAATAATAAGCATAGAAACTAACCTCCAAACATGTCTTTAAAAGCCATTGCCATCTTGCGCTGTTGAGGGAGAGTGCAATGATTTTCTATGGATAAAATCAATGGATAACTGGGAAAGAAAAAGGAAAATAAATTTACGTACAAGGTGAATACAAGTGAAAGTACAAGGTGACTTAATGTTGTGAAGGAACATAACTGGCTATACACCGGTTACAAACTGTATATATATATTGGACTGTTTGGCAGACAGCGGCAGACAGCGGCAGACAAGCAGTCGCAGTAAGACGGATAGTCTTACGTGTTGATTATCAGACTTTCTTCCCCATACTTGTTACTATGTACTTCTATTTACCTTAGGCGAGCAGCCTTACGTTTCTGTATTATAAATAAACCCCATTACACATACCACTCGGTGTAACTCACGTTTGTCTTTATTTCCTAAGTATTTAGGAATATAACAATGGCGACGAAAGGATGTTCTTTCTCTTAACAGAGATAAATTACCGTACCAAGGACTGTGTACAATGCAAGGATTTTTTGTTTTACGAAAAAAACAAACTACACAAGGATTTTTGACCACGTGCGTCAATGAATTTAAAAATTTTTCCTACCTAAAGTAGCGAAAAGTACGGATTTTTCTTCGTAAAGAACTCACAAGAAATTATAGAAACATGTTCAAGGTAAAGTGGAATTTATATTTATTTTGACAAGTAAAAAAAAAAAAAAAAAAAAATGGTCGCAAGTTGAATTCGAAACTACACTAAAGGATTACGAGTTTCGAAAGAAAAAATATAAATACAACGACTATTGTACCATTTTATGCCACGTGGGAACGGCAGCCATATATTTTTTTTTTTTTGGAAAATTAATTGTTTGTTATTGCCTTTATATAAATAATTGGAACTATTTGTCGTGGGAAGTAAGAAATATTTTGTGTATGAACTTACGTTGTTGAAAAAAAAAAAAAAAAAAAAAAAAAAAAAAAAAAAAAGAATTATTTTACAAAGCCTGTTGAATTACTATGGATGAACTTTGTTGAAACGTGTTGTGTCTGCATATTGCTACTAATTTACGATATACGTAAATTTACGATTTTTCTTTGGAATTATTGTGTAGAATTCGAAAAGACATTTTTGTACTAGAAGCTAACATGGAACAATTAGCAGAGTTAACTAAGGCTCTAGCCCTTAGCATCCAGGAACAGACAAAAATGACTCAACAATTTTTAGCGCAACAACAACAACAACAACAAATTCAACAACAACAGCTACAGCAACAGCTGCAACAACAACAAGAAAGAACACAAAAAACTTTAGAGGCACAACAAGAACAAACAAACATACTACAACGACAAATGTCGACACAGCAAAAGAATTTAGAAAAGCTAATTCTAACGTCGACCGGGAAGAAGACTAATTTTTCTGCCGAGGGTATTTCAAATTCACTAACGGAATTTCGTTACTCCCCGGATACTGGTGTTACTTTCCCTGCATACTACAGAAGATACGAAACAATTTTTACGAAAAGATGTTTAGACTGGACCGATGAGGAAAAAGTTACCCTGCTACTACAAAAACTGGGTACTGATGAAAACACCAAGTATGCAAATCTAATTCTACCAAAAAAACCGGAGGAGGTTTCGTTCGAGGAAACAATTAGTACCTTGTCGAAAATATTTGATAAAAGGGATAGCCTATTTCACTCTAGATACAAATGTTTGAACATTCAGAAGGCAGAAGCTGAAGACTATCTAGAATATGCTTGCACTGTGAACTGTTTATGCGAATCATTTAAATTGAATGAAATTTCCGCAGACCAATTTAAATGTTTAATCTTTGTACAAGGTCTCACAGCACCAAGGGACAAAGATATACGTTCACGGATCCTAACAATTATGGAGGCGGATCCTAACATAACATTGCAAAAAGTCACTGAAGAGTGTCAACGTCTGATTAACATAAAGAAAGACAACACTCGCATTGAAGAGAAAAATATTTTTAAGGTGCAGCAAGTAAAAAGACAAGGGACCACAAGAAAGTCCAGGTTCCAAGAACACAGGATCCTTAAAGGATACAAAGACCCAAAGCTAAAGTGTAAATGTTGTGGTAGTTTAAGACACAACAATAAGACCTGCTGGTTTAGGAACAAAATATGTTATGAATGTGGTCTCAGAGGTCACAAGGGAACATACTGTGCCCAGAAGAAAAGACAAGGGACCGATAATGTAAATACGCTTCGCATGAATAAAGAAAAAAGCTGCGAAAGACGGAAATATGTTGATGTTCGGATAAATGGACATCTGGTTACATTGCTTCTGGATAGCGGTGCAGATATTAGTATTATAAATGAAGATATATGGAAAAGGATAGGTCGACCTGAATTAACGAAAACCAGAAAGACGGCGAGAAGTGTGTGCGGCAAAAGATTAGAGTTCAAGGGAGAATTAAAATGCAAAGTGACATTCGCTAACCAGACTCATAAATCCAAAGTGTACGTCGTACCAGGAAAGAATACATGCCTGTTTGGGGTAGATTGGATTGTCCTGTTTAATTTATGGGAGAAACCCATAAATTCGTTTTGTAACGTTTTAACTGCAGAAAAAGCAAACCAAAGGGAAGACTTCCTGAAGGATTTGAAAACTGAATTTCCCAATGTTTTTGCCGAAGGACTAGGACTCTGTATTAAGACAGAGGCAAAATTTGAATTAAAGAAAAATGCCACTCCAGTATTCAAACCTAAAAGGAATGTGCCTTTTTCAGCGATGGACGCAATCGAAAAAGAGTTGGATAGACTTCAACAACTGGAAGTCATTGAAAAAGTTAACCACACAGATTGGGCAAGTCCAACCGTGTATGTAAAGAAAAAAAATAACAGAATAAGGGTCTGTGGAGATTTTTCAACGGGTTTAAATGACTGTCTATTGGACCATAATTATCCCCTTCCGTCCGCAGAAGATCTGTTCTCTAAGCTTAACGGAGGAAAAATTTTTTCTAAGATAGACCTCTCAGATGCTTACTTGCAAATTAAGATCAGCGATGAATGCTCCAAATACTTAGGCATAAATACTCATAAGGGCATTTTTAAGCTAAAGAGGCTTCCTTTTGGATTAAAGGTTGCTCCTGCTATTTTCCAGCAAATTATGGACACGATGCTGGCAGGGTTGGAATTTTCAATGGCCTACCTTGACGATATCCTAATTAAAAGTGAAAATTTGCAAGATCATAAGAAGCATGTAAAAGAAGTATTCAAAAGAATACAGGAATTTGGTTTTAAATTGAGCCCAGAAAAATGCGATTTTTTTATGAAAAAAATTAAATATCTAGGTCAAATAATCGACAAAGAGGGTCGAAGACCGGATCCACAAAGGACTGAAGCAATTGAAAAGATGCCTGCTCCAGATTCAGTGACAAAATTAAAATCGTTTTTGGGATTAGTTCAATACTATGCAATTTACATCCCTAACATACATAATTTAAGAGCTCCTCTTAACGAGTTACTGAAAAAGGGTGTTAAATGGAACTGGAATAAGGAATGTGAATCTGCTTTCCAAAATATCAAAAGATGTCTACTGTCAGACTTAGCATTGGCACATTTCAATCCAGAAAAGGAACTAATACTAGCAACGGACGCCAGTGATTACGGTGTTGGCGCTGTATTACTTCACAAGTATGAGGATGGTAGGACAAAAGCTATCGCCCATGCTTCAAGAACGTTGGTTGCAGCGGAGAAAAATTACAGCCAAATTGAAAAAGAGGCGCTGTCGATAATATTTGGAATTACAAAGTACAATCGATTTCTCCATGGACGATCTTTTATTTTGCAAACCGACCATAAACCCCTACTTACCATATTTGGATCAAAGAAAGGCATTCCCACACATACTGCGAATCGATTACAGCGATGGGCTGTAACCCTCTTAAACTATCAGTTTAAGATGGAACATGTATCCTCAAAAAAGTTAGGACACGCAGATGCATTATCACGGTTGATCCCTAAAAGAAGCGAAAGTTTCGAAGAAACGGTAATTGCTGCGCTTAAAGACGAAAGTGAATGTACAAGTTCAATGTGTAATATGATACGTGAACTTCCGGTAACTTTCGAAAAAATAAAAAAAGAGGCAGTAAATGACATTTTCATTAAGAAAATGAAAAATCAATTGGGATGGATAAAAAAAAATAAAAAGGTAGATCAAACAACGCCTTTTTCCATCTGTGAAGATGTGCTCATGTATGGTGAGAGGATCGTAATTCCACTAACGTTACAGAGGAAAATTCTGAAGGAATTTCATACAGGTCATCCGGGCATTTCGAGAATGAAATCCCTTATGAGAGGATATGTGTACTGGCCTGGTATGGACAAGGAAGTTGAAAAATGTGTCAAGACATGCAGAGGATGTCAATTAGCAGCTCGAGATCCTCCAGTAAAAACGACGCCATGGCCAAAGACGGACCTACCCTGGTCACGTCTGCATATTGATTATGCGGGACCTATAAATGGTTATTTTTACTTGATTATTGTAGATTCTTTTTCAAAATGGCCAGAAATATTTAAGTTTAGACATCCAACAGCAAAAAACACTGTGAGTGCGCTTAATGAAATTTTTAGCCGTTTTGGAGTGCCAAAAACCCTAGTGAGCGATAATGGAACAGCATTTACTGCTCATGAATTCAAAGAATTCTGTGACTCACTAAATATTCTACATATGACAACACCTGTGTACCATCCACGATCGAATGGGTTGGCCGAAAAATTTGTAGATACGTTTAAAAGGGCACTTAAGAAAAATCTTACTACGGACACAGACGAACAATGTATTCAAACATTTTTAGCAATTTACAGGGTGACACCAAATCCTAATAATAATGTCAATTCTTCCCCGGCTGAGCTAATGTTTGCAAGAAAGATAAGATCTGTCTTCGATAGGCTGCTACCAGAGAAAAAGAAAGTTTTCAAAAAAGAAAACCTTAATACCAAGTGCTTCTCCCCAGGTGAAAATGTATATTTCAAAAATTTTCAAAATGGACGAAATCAGTGGGTTGAAGGTATTATCAAAAAAAGGATTGGGAGCATGGTCTATACCATCCAAGGATTAAGTTTTGTCTGCAAAAGACACAGAAATCAAATACGTCCCAGACTGTCTCCAAATGTGGAAGAGACACCAATGGAAACATTGTGCAATATTTTTGATATACCAAAACCAGCGTGTGTACCGCAAACAATGAATATTTCGCCTGAACCGACCATACGGGCTGGACAGAAACCTTTACCCCGGGTAACGCTGACCAGAAGGAAAAGCGCAAGAAAGAGAAAAGTTACCAGGAGATTAAGCCCTGACCCTAAAAGGAAGAGGTATTTAAGCTAAAATCAGGAAGATTTCAGCTTCAGGGGGAGGTGTTGTGAAGGAACATAACTGGCTATACACCGGTTACAAACTGTATATATATATTGGACTGTTTGGCAGACAGCGGCAGACAAGCAGTCGCAGTAAGACGGATAGTCTTACGTGTTGATTATCAGACTTTCTTCCCCATACTTGTTACTATGTACTTCTATTTACCTTAGGCGAGCAGCCTTACGTTTCTGTATTATAAATAAACCCCATTACACATACCACTCGGTGTAACTCACGTTTGTCTTTATTTCCTAAGTATTTAGGAATATAACACTTAAATACCACCAGCAGAACAATTAATAAAATTATCCTTTTTGCAATCCAATTATTTTTACTACAAAAAACTTCAATCTATGCTCGACTTATCCAAAATGTTTCAGTAATTTAAAAAGATAAAATATGTTATCAAAATTTGAAATTTACTCATCACGGAACAAATATGTCATATTCCAAAAATCACACAAAATGATCCAATTTTTTTTTTTTTTTAACTAAGAGGATCAAATTTTATGAGGAAGCAAGACGGGGGGCTGGGAGCCATCATTTTTTAACATATGTTAAAATTCAAGATGACAACAGAATTTGACTGAGATTTTGTTTGTATTCAAAATAATTAAAAGTTTTTAATGGCTAAAAACAATAGAATTTGATTGTCTTATTTAAAAAAAAAAAAAACTACGTAATCAGTTTATATGATATTTAAAATATGACATCTTCGTTAGGTGACAAGTACGAACATTATACAGATTTTCTGTATTTTTTTTTTTTTTTAAGTAATTCTAAATAAGCACCCCAAAAAATTGTTTTCATATGCTTTAAATATAATCATGTGAAACGTTATTATTTTACGACAACCACAGAATGACTCCAAAATAATGTCACCAATGAAATCTATACATGTCTGTCTGTTTATCTGTCTGTTCGTCTCTCCGTCCATTCTATTTTTTTATATGGGAGTCACCACTGAGGGCCACCTGAAGAGAAGAGTCAATGGGTGTATGGTGGTCACCGTGATAACAGTGTATCTATAACAGACTAAAGCCAGATTAGGTTCAATACAATAATAATTAGAGAATTGTTTCTATAATAATAAATATGAATCTATATGAATTAAAATATCATATTTTAGCGTATCTTATGACTGAGCAATGCTGGGTAGCCTGCTAGTTAAAGATAAAAATCAGTTTTTATATTTTGTCAATCCACCATTCATTATTAGTTGGTTAAATAACAGACTTACTTATATTCCCTTGCTTTACAGGCTTTCCACTCTTATCGATGGCGGATCGGTAAAATACAATGAACCTGATTTTATTTTTAATAAAAATTCTACTTGGTAAGTTTTCCTGGTTTTTGGTGTAGATACCCATTTTTCCTTGATACATATGTGCCCCACACTGTATAAGCATGAAATGTTTCACTTTTCTCCTCACGATTATTTCTACAATCCAACCATACTTGCTACAAATTTCAGTCTATGCCAGACTTGTTAACTAAGTTTCAATTTTGGAATTTTTATAAATCACTAGGGTTTCACAAGGCTTTCATGGTTTTAATTTTTTTCCTACAATATATATGCATATACATACATAATATCCACATCTCCATTTCTAATAGAAGAAGTCTCTGTCCCAAACACAACCGCTTTGTTATGGTCCAGAGAAAAGAGAAAGATTTGATCAGTTAATGTCATTAATGACTTCTTGTCTGTGACACAATATCATTCACTTTCAACGGAATTTTCCACTTTTCTCTTAACTCTAGCCTCATATGAAAGAATACCGTTTTTAACATTATTTTTACACACCCAATTCCAATCTTGCAGCGTTGATCCCCATTTTCACGTTATAACCAAAATGATATATTTATTTATTTAGCAGGAGAAAAACAAAACAAGAAAACAAAAAATGAACAAACAAAGAAGCTCACTCTGTTTTAATCCAGGCATGTTCAGCAATTGTTTTGAGGACATCAAGAAACTTTATTTTACTTGTTAATGTATGTCCATGTGTTATGTGTGGGTAACCCTCGGGACCATCCCAGCAGTCCACTGAAGAAGAGAAAAAAAAGAAGCAATTATTGGCATTAATTAGGTACAAATATTTGCAAGCAATTAAGCTGAAATGAAAAATTTGTACTTAATAATTATGCTTCCCAAAATTTGTACTAGAATTATTTACAAGGACCAATAGCACAGTGGTTAGAGTACTTGGAAAAATCAATTATGAAAATGATATTCTTCGGAAGGTTGAAGGTTCAATTCTCAATGTGGGCAACCGAAAAATACAATTGCAAATTACTTAGGACCTCTATCCAATCATGGCTGATGAAACGAAAGCATTCTACCCCAATGAAGTAAATAAAGGGTTCTGTTCGAAATTCCGTCCAAATTCCTGAGTTTGACGAGATACACCTGAAGAAAGTTGTGGAGATTACATTGAGAAAATAACACTTAAGATGAGAACAGTATTCCGATGAATCCAAATAATACTAATAATTACTAGTTTAATAATTATGTTTTGGTGTTTTTTAAATGAAGACTGATTTGCATTATTCAAACTGATGTTCTCATTTTAGTTCGGCCCTGTTGGTGGGGCATTAGAATACACCGACTGCCTCCCTGCAGAGGGTAAAAGTCCCTCAATGGGGGTCCTGGATATGACCTTAAAATATATCCAGTGGTGAGGCCCCAGCTTGTGGGCTTTGGGGAGTATTGAGCCACCCTTTAATTACTATTGCTCCCAGGTCCACTCTGACCCGGAGTGGTAGTACCTGTTAGGGTTCCAACTATGGGTTAAATAGAAACCAACGTGAAAACAACAAATATATTCTATTAAAAAAATTTTTCTTCAAAATCTTTGGATTCGGCATTAAATAACCCGGAAAGGGTTGATATGCCGTAAAACAAAAACAACCAACCAATCATTTTAGTTATTTTATTTACCTCCCCTCTCCTCAGGAGGTTAAACACTAATTAAATTGAGTTACAGGGAAGATACAAATGATTATTATTTTTTTCTTTTACAAAGGAGTCACCACTTATCAAGGCCCGAGGGCGACTCGAGGATGATGCTTAATGAGTGTACGGTAGTCAATGGGATAATATCGTAGTAATTGTTAGTAGTGAAAATTTGGTAAATTGGATTATCTAAGGGGACAGCTCATCAAGAACTTGTTTATGTCGGACTTGAAGACAATCAAATTGTAGTCAGCTGGAAAGCAGACAAATGGAAGAGAGTTGCACAGGCGTGCAGTTCTAAGAAAGAAGCTTTATTCATGGAATCTATGTTTAGGTTTAGGCACAGATAAAGAGTGGGGGAAATTATTGATAGTGGTTTCAGCTAGATGAGTGTTTTTCATGAAAGTTTGGCAAAGGAGGACTATAGATTCGAGCTCAGATGAGTACTTGCTAATAAATAACAATAGAACAGAGACAGTCTCGCAGTGCTTCTTCTGTGAGAAAGAGGTTGCAGGGAAGAGAAAAGGGCATCCCCCACTAGGCTACAAAATCTATTTTGAACTGTCAAGGCAGCTCCTGCCAAGATGTGACAACAGTACTCCATCCTAGGACATACTTAGTAGAAGTAAAGAGAAAATCAAAATAAAATTGGAATAAGTGGCAAAGATGATGACGATGATGATGAAAATAATAATAATAATAATAATAATAATAATAATAATAATAATAATGTCAATAATTTAAACATAAATCATGAAATTATGCTAAGGACAAACTGTTGATTCTTAAACGATCTGCATAGACTGCGTATCGAGTAGATAGGCATCTTAAAAGTTTAAAGATATAAGGAATTTACGTAATCGTAAAAGCATAAGGTTGTAGATGTAAAAAAATAATGAAAGTCTGACACAAACTGGATTTGTACTGCATGCACCCAGATTTTTAGTCCGTATTGTTAATCACTTAGGCACTGCTACCTACCTGATAATCATATATGAAGAGAAATGATATGAGTATTAATGGATATGTAATATGAGTCTTAAAAACAAGCTTAGATCTGATGGCCTTAGAGGAAGATTAGTTCTGAACAGTATAGGGAGATGTATGCAGGACGAGAGACTTTGATGGTATAGCTTTGTTTGACATAATGAGTGAGAGTTATTGTGTACTTAGATGTCGAAGAGTTTGAGATAGCAGGGTCAGATCACAAGAGAAAGTCAAGAAAAACATGGAGGAAAGTGATCAGAAAAGACTTGAGAAAAAGAGGGATAAAAAAGACCTGGTCAGAGACATGTTTTTGTGGAAGTCAATTGTTAAAAGATGTCCCCCAATTGACGGCATGTAAAATAGGTGTTAAACAGATGATGAAGATGATGATGATAATGCTGCTGATGATGAGAATTTGTTGCGTTTGATCATCATTCATTCATTTCAAATAATCAGATGATGATTGTTGTCATTCGGTTCTCTGATATCTTTCTAGTTAAACTTCTTTCTAGGAAAACATTAGGTACTTACAGGAGGAACCACATAAAGATTGCTAACATCACTAAGTGTTACAATGGAACAAACTAGATTCAAACTTGGCACACCCAGGTTTTCAATTTATATCATTAATCGCTGTTACCCCCAATCTCATCTTGGTTGTTATTATGGAGACTAGAAAATCAATCTTGGGTTTACTTTCAACAACTTTGTGTCTCTTGCTCCCTTTATTTTGTCCTTTAGTCCTCACATTCCCCAAGTGATATTTCTGACAAATAGGTATGTATTGCTGTTTTCTGGGTTGGAATCTAGCCATATAGCACTTATTGTTGAAGTTTCATACATCAAGTGGTTTCATACCTTGTCTGGAGTGATTTCCATTAAAAACAAAAATTCCACACTGTTTCAGCTGATGTACCCTCTGGCCTTTTTCAGATACATCTTTTCGAGTCTGGGAATATTGATGTCAAACTCGGCAATAGAAAAAAGATGAATGAAATGACTTTATACTTAACAAGTATACAATTTTTTTTTTCCTTTTTTAATAAGAGTCACCACTTATTAAAACCCAGGGGCCACTCAAGTGTAAGTGTCAATGAGTGTCAGATGGACGGTGAGACAACACTGCGATTATTGGTAATGATAGTGGTGATTGGTCAAAATTTGATTATTTAAGAGAATGGCCTAAAAAAAATTGTTCACATTGAACTTGAAAATGACAATGTTGTAGTCAGCTAGGAAGCAACCCTATAGTTGCAACTAGATGATCTTTTGTTGCAAATGTTTTATAGGGGTGAATCATAGATTGGAGCTTAGTTAAGCACCTGCCATGAAAAGAAATGATATTTACAGTTTTTGATAAACAGACAAAACGTCTTTGAAACCAGGTAAAGATGCAAATATTTTATTAAAAATTGTTTGATTCTGTTGACTGTTTTCTTATTAATTTCGGAGAGTAAAATAGCCATCAACAGAGAAGGAAATAGTTTTTTTTACACTACCACAACCACACGACTAAAAAGATGTTGAAAGTAAAGAGATTTTATGCACATTACATCATGCAAAGTCATCTTCACAGATAACAACACAACCCAAGGACAGTTGGACCCCCCCCTTCCAACACAAATCTGTCTTTGAGGAGTTGTCTGAATTTCCACCATTCAATAAAACATGTGTAAGACATTATATTAACATTGAAAGGCTATGAGTGTGATATAAATGCATCTTTGAGCTTTGGAATGTTATCTAGTGATATATATGCTCTGAAAGTGTAAATTCATTTTTACTGTGACAATTTGGGGAAAAAAAATTATTGAACAGAAGCCAAGGACATTTTATTTACAAAAAAAACCCAAATAACTCATTTCTTCTCTGATGATGGATATTTTACTATCCGAAATTAAGAAAAAATCAAGTAAAAAAACAAAAAACAAACAATCCAATTACTTTTTTTTTTAATATTTGTATCTTAACATAAGATATTTTGTTTATTCAAAATTTTAAATTTTTTTAAAGATGTTTCTAAGAGCTCCATTTTTTTTTTGTCAATCCTTTTCAATATTTACAGTTTAGCAAAGATCAAAATACAAATTTGGACCAAACAGATGATTTGATAAAGAAATTCATAAAAATCTAAAAAAAAAAAAAAAAAAATTAAAAAAAAAAAAAAAAAAGAAGAAAAGTGTACTCACATTCAAGGCATCTACATCCCATCATAAGGCACCTGGCATAAGCTTCACATGAAGATTCACTATTAAATTGACTTCCAGTTAAATATCTATATATATATAAAAAAAAAAAAGAAAACAAAAAAAAACATTTTAATATTAAAACTATGATTTGTAATGTTTTAAAAGATTGATGATTTGTATTTGGATTATTTTTATGGGCATGTGGCATAACAGTTAAAAGTTAGCAATCAATTCTAAGTGACAGTCATCTGGAAGGTGATGGTTCAATCCTTACTACAAGTAATAATAACTAAAAATAATTCAATTCAATTGACAAAAAATAAAACAATCATGCTTGAATTGTCATGTAAGGAAAGAGTGGTAGAAATTTACACGAAAGAAGATACAGTAACACCTGTCCAAATTCACCTTGAATTGTTGTATAATTGAGTCATTTATTACCTCACTTGGAAGGTACAGGGATTATGATTGAGAAAGTAAACCTCATTTAGTTCAATAAAAATTAGCAGTGAAATAGTTTGTTGAAGTGTCCACATAGATTTCTTTTTTTTTTTTTAATAAAAAATAAATAATATTTTTACCCAATAATAGCTGATAGAATGAAAACAATCTACAATAAATAAATGGCCGAAATTATTTGTATGACATTAGTTAGAGTGGTTTAGAAGACAAGCATACAAGACCAGAGAGTGTGATCTAGAAGACTTGGCGGGGGGGGGGCAGTATAATTGGATATATGGTTGATTTAGGTGACTGGAAACTAGTGTTCGGATGATTAATCAGAATCCAGTAAAAAAAAAAAATTAGGACTTTTTTGGGGATCGGAATCAGTATCGGAAAAAGTGTGCCTATTTTGCAATGCCAAAAATGATTCTTTGTATTGTTTCTATTTGTTTTTGTTGAAAATATGATATTTATTGATTTTAAACTGTCAGTAAAACTAAAATTTTGTTGAAAATTAATAAAGAAATGATATTTATTGATTTTAAAACTATCAGTAAATCTAAAATCTATAGATCATCCTGACAAGTGTATTTTTCCATTTGTGAAAATATATGCACACGTTTTTTTGTAATCTGATGCCCTCCTTCACTTCAATCCCAAAAGAAAAAGAACTTCATATTTAAAATTTTTTAAAAGAATCGGAATCTGTAATTGTATTAGAATAAAAAAAAAAATATTGGACTCATCCCATCACTACTAGATACTGATAAATATTTTAAATATATAAAATCAGTTTCAGCTTAGAATTTAGATATGAACAATCATTATGTAAAGCTTGAATAGATAGAAGTTATACAACCATGTCTCTTCTGACAAGACTTGTTAGTTCTGACAGATGAAAAACTGTTCCAATATCATGGTATGGGTCAGAATTCTATTCTCAATTGTATGACAAAGCTCTTTGAAGTATGCACATATGAAAATTAAGCCCATTCGGTATTTGTGCATAAAAAGACACCTGTGAAATATGGTAATTAAAAACAAAATGAGCAAAACTTTATAAAGTACTTACTTAGTATTTAAAAATATTACTGTACACTGAAAATTACAGAGTATTTTTAGTAGTATTTTTGAAATTCAACTATGCATCGTAGTTCAAAGAAGTCCGTCATTATCAAATTTTCATCTTAATTAATAAATCAAAATTCATTGATTGTCTTCCCTTGGTCACAACAGCATAAAATTGCTAAATCAATTTTATTTTTTTTACTAGCCTAGGTGCCTGGCATTGCCCAGGTGTTTGGAGGTGTGTGTTGAGCAAATAAAATAATTTTTTTTTAAGTGGTAGTAGGCAGGCAGGCTCAGAACCAGTACCGTGAAGGAGGAAAAGAATATGAAAAAAAACAAAAAAACGTGATGTCTTCGCTGCTGTGTTCATCGGCAAACTGGAAATGACAAAGGTTTAAATTAAGGCTAGACAATTGAAAAAGGGGATGACTTTCGAAAATATCGGAGAAAAAAGTGAGCCCTTCCTGTAGAAAAGTGCCCAGTTGAGGATGAAGGAATTAATGTTTTCGGCCAATTTTTCGATATTTGTCGTCCGAAGGGTCGAGCTTCAAAATAATACAGATCTCGTGAAAATCTGTCAACTCTGCCAAAAGTTTTAGGCAGACATGCAAACATACATACGTACATTTAAGCAGACAGGTGAGATTTATATTATGGATTAAAATTGTACTTGATCATTTTCCATAATTTCAGTATACAGTAATTTTTTCCAATACCAAGTAAGTACTACATAAAATGTTGCTGTCATTTTTATAGATGACTTTTTTTATGCACAAGCATCATTTATTTTTCTGTATGTGAGCGACATCCTACAACAGAAGGAGAAAGCAATCAATGAAAACAACCTTCATAGAGAAGCTATGCGATACAGTGATAACTGAAATGGTAATGAAAACAACCTTATAATATTTTATCAGAAATCAGAAAACAAAATTAATATTCAAGGATAGAAAATAATCATTCATTAACAATTAAAAATACAAGATGGGGCTGTTGAGTTGATAGCCCAAACATTCAAATCAGATAATAATCTAACAAATTATATTGGCATAACTCTGGACCGTACTTTCTCATTCAAAGAACATGTAAAAAAGACAAAACTAAAGTCAACTGCAAAACCAACTACCTACAGAAACTGATCAACTCCAAGTGAGGTATCACAGCATACACACTAAGATGTACTGCCTTCGCCTTGTGCTATTCCACTACAGAATATGCTTGTCCTATTTCAGTGATCAACACATGCAGAAAAATACTAGATTTGACATTGAACAACACCTGCTGCTTGATAACTGGCTTCCTGAAGCCTACTAATCCGAACAACTTGCATTGCCCCTTTAGATGTGAGACGAGAAGTTGCCAGCTGACAGAGATTACGAAGATCATCTCCTTCATAGATGTGAACCAATAATACAATGATTGAAGTTAAGAAGCTTCCTCAGTTATGCTGAATTCCTAACAACATCACAGGAAAGGATTAAGCTACAGCTGTGAACCTGACAACTAAAGAATAACCCCTACCTCCCATTGACATAAAAATCCATGCTTTTGAGCCCTTCTCTCCTGGTTCACCCTGGGTCCAATGATAAACACAGTTGCCTGAGAGTAGGAATGGGGTGATTAAAAGTTGCTATGACCGGATAGGACTAAACCATCCAAACATCTGTGAATGTGGAGAGGAGCACCATATGATGCAATACTGTCCTGTTTGCCTTCTACAACTCAACTGGTGCAGCTTGAGAGAACTTGCAGAATACAACAATAATGCAAAGTATTGTATAAAAAAAAGAGAAACTATCGTATGACCACATGCTTCAAAGACACACAAAGAAGATTGGAACTAAATTTTCCCCTGAAACATTCTTTTGAGATTTGCAAAGAGCCAGTAGTTGTTTGGAAGGAGGAAGGGGGGTCAGATCTGAAGAATAGAGTAGGTGTGGAAGCAATTTGAAGTGCAATTTATGTAGTTTTGCCATTGCTGCAATCAACTTGTGAAACAGTGTTTGTCTATGAAAGAGCACTTTTTTTTCTTCATTTGTAATTTTATTTTGTTTTGTATGTGTGTGTGTGTGGGGGGGGGGAACTATTTCTTCCTTTAAATGCACCAATAATGCTATACAATATCTGCTTTTCATTATTCTTTCTCTATCAAGATAAGTGATGAACAAAATACAGAAGCTAAAACTTTGCTTGCTGATTTTTGCATCTTTGGTCACTTTGTACCGCTTTCATCTGCTGTTGTCTACTCAGTTGACTGCCGACTTGACTCTGGAATGAAGTAGTGTATCCATGTTTCATCCATTACCACATATTGATACAAAACTGTTTGATCCAAAAGAGTTGCAAATAAAGTTCTGACTCATCGATGTGTTGTTATATTTGATCAACTTTGAACAGACATGGCACTCACTTTGAACACAGCTTTTTCATTGCAAAATGCTGAATACACTGCCTTCTGACATCTTCAACTCCTGTTATCTCATGCAACTTTATTTTTTGACAAACGAAAACGAATTTGTTGAATCACCATTTTTTTTTTTTTTTAATGTTTTCTTGAACAAATTCCAAATTTGGGTAATCTGAGCCTTCAGCATCATTTGTGTCTGTACAACCATAGCAACTTTTAACTATTGTCTCTGATATAGCAGAGTTTGAATAACACTTATCAAGCCATCGTTTTACTTGAACAATATTTTCCTTATAAGAAAACAATGCTTCATCAACACATAAAATTCAGTTTGTTTTAAAATTTACTGTAATAACAATGTGGAGAACCACAGAGAAGCACTGGCATTTAAACCCGAAACCCGTCCGATATTAAAAATAAGATGAAAAGAGAATTATGATGGTGGTGGTGGTGGCAAGAGAGAAGAAATAAAATGCTATTGTTAAGAAGAATTTCGAATCCGACCCTTTTTTTTTTCTGCTTTTACTGCTTCGAGAAGAAGCCAACGTTTCATCATGAAAGAAATACAAACAATTTCTGTCATTTGCTCTCAAGTAAATTTACATGGCTGAAATAGGGATTAATTCTTGGAGAAAAAAAAACTTGCTTGAACAATATTTCATCAACACACAAAATTCAGTTTGTTTTAAAAATTTACAACAGTAGCTCCAATTCATTTTTAAAAAAAATTTGTAAGCTAATAATATGATTGGACTTACATTTCGACACATGCCATTTGAATGTTAGTACTTTATAAAAATTATACAGATTGTTTTTTTGGTGCCACCATTTATATGTCAGATCTGGAATTCATTGAGTGATGTGCTACATAACCATGCAAAGTTGTATTTTACTAAAATGACAATAAAAGAAATAAAGAAATCTTACGTATTATGAGATGAAGATATCCAGTAACGCGCTAATGGTCTGTCCATGTTTTGTGTCACTTTATCATACTTCACATCCCATACTTGGTTTACTTTTGAGAATAAATAATCTTCAAACTGTAAAAAAGGAAAAACATTGCATTTTAAAGTAAAAACGTTTGTTAGTACAAAAGATAAGCATTTGTAAGCATTATAACGTTTCGGTCGATGTAATCTACGAACATCTTCAGGTGTATCTTATTGAACTCAGGAATTTTTCTGTTGAACTCTGGAATCTTTACGGAATTTTCAAATGGAACCCTTTATTTAATCCATGAGTGTAGCATGATCTTGTTCTATCAGCCTGATTGGGTAGAAGTCCTAAAAAATTTGTAATTGTATTTTGAGTGTTGCATCATCTGCACTGAGTATTGCGCCTTCAATCTCCAGAAGAATGTAACTTATAAATGAATTTTATCAAGTACCTTATTCAGTTGTTGCTAATTTTAGTATGAATTTTGGGAGCTGTAAACCTATTTTGTTTTTAGAAGTACAATCAGTGTAACTTTACTATAGTGTGTCTTCGAAAAAATACATTTCAGAAAAAACATTATTATGTGTACTTACGTGTCATGCAGAAATTAGTATAAATTCCAAAAATTATGAAAAATGGTCAAGTAGAAAAATAATTATAAGGAAAAACAAAAATTTTTGCAAGTTGCAATTTCACTGTAAATTTAAATGCTTGAAATCAGGGGGAGATAACTGCTGTTAAGTCGGCCATCCTGCTTATTCTCAATAATACTATACTTTTTTCCCGAAAATTAGTTGTGTGTGACACACGTAAAAAAAAAAAAAAAAAAAATTACCAAATTTTTATTTATTTATTTATTTTTTATTATTTATTGTTATTCTTGTCCTGAAATAATTGGTTAAATTTATCTTTCATTTCACATAGTGCATATTAATAAGAAAAATTAAAATGACAGATCTATCAGATTTTCAAAGTGGACAGATTGTTGGTGCCTGTATGGCAGGTGCTCCTGTAACCGAAATGGCTGATATGTTGGCTGTATAGAGAGTTACAGCCTCAAAGGTGGTGAAAAAGAGAAGGAAAATTCTGGAAGAAAGCTGAAGATGTCTGAAAGAGAGTGTAGAGCCCTTTTAAGGATTGTAAAGAAACCACAACATCCAAAATTAGAGCAGAGCTTAATAATCATCCCGATAATCCTGTTTCAACAAAAACTGCTCACCAAGATGGCTGCCAACAGAAAACCACTGCTTCAAGGTGTTTCCAATATTTTGTCCAACTCCTTTATATTTTTCTTAACAACAATTTTCACCATTAAATTGAACTGTAAACTAAATTCATAAGTTTGAATAGAAAAGCAATCAAGTTTTTACTAATTTAAAAAAAAAATAGGAATTAAAGAAACTCTATCTATAGTATAAAAAGTATGAGAATTTTCCACCTAACTCCTGATTTTGAAGTCACATAATTATATTTAGATTAAACTAAAACTATGAGAATCTCATCACAGTGCACATTGGATGATGTTACAAAGATACTATTCATCCATCTTTTAGCATAAAGATTTCACAAGGACATAGCCAGGATGGACCAAGAAGAGGGACTCCAAACTTTCGTAGCAAAAATATTACAAAATATGTTTTATTTCGTTTTAGTAAAGTTTTCATTTTGTTTACTTTTTTGATTATAATTAGGGCAATGTAAAAATTGCAATAATTCTTCATTGAATGTTCTTATAACAAAAAATTTAAATATTTTGATTGAGTTATGAAATTTGTTTGAGATAATTACTTTGTCAAATTACTAGACCTGATTAATAAATGCAATTTTTGGGTTGCCATAATTATTACTTTTCATGTTTCATAGTTTTTCATTAAGCCTTTTGCCACATTCTAATTGTAATTAAATACTTATAAATGTATGAAGCAAACTGAAAAGATATGTAAAGTTTTGTATCATTTTTGTACAAAAGATATGAAAATAAATTAGTAAATATTTTGAACAAAATGGAACGAAACGAAACAAATCCAACCCTGCAAAATTCCCCTATAGGTAGGTAAACTTTGAGGCGTTATTTGTGAAATGGCAGGGAAAATCGATTTACAAACAGTACATCTGGTTGCTCTACTGGCGCTTTAAATTAGGAAAAAAGTTTGGTCGACTTCTCTGAGGTGGGTGGGTTCATAAAGCACGGAAAGCACAGCTGGTTACGTCCTTGAGATTTCTTTCCTGAAAATCATTTGGGAAGGAGAGTGGAGAAAAGAGTAAGAAAAAGAAAAGAAAATGGGGAAAAAAAAAAAAAGAAAAAAAAGACAGGAAGATAGAGAAAGAATAAAAGAAGAGGAGTACATGTAAGAGAAAAAGAAAATAAGAGGGATATAGAAGGGAGAGGAAAGAGAGATAAGAAGGCGGGGGAGAGAGAGAGAGAGAGAGAGGGTTAGAATGAAAAAGATGGGCAAAAAGAGAGAAAAGGGGAAAAAGTGCAAAAAAAGGGGTGGATATTTAATAATACATATAACAAATAATGACCCAACAGGGAATTAGGGTGGGCAGAAGAGTTGAGTAAACAATAAATTCTTATATCAGACCATTTGTTCACTATAACAAAAGTAATTTAATTGTTTCATTATTCAGATCATTTCTTTATAGTTTGTATGCAAATTTCTTTATTTTGTACATCAGATTTCTGATTTTAAGTACTAGGGATGTTCCAAAAGTAATGGCTTCTATTCTTTTTTTTATTTCACCCGAATGGGCCGGAGAGGATTGTAAATTGCATTGTTATGATGACTGAACTTATGCATTCATGACCCGAAAGTTTAATTTCTCTCCTTCAGATATTGACAGTGTGAGATTCTAAGAAATCAACACCTGTCATATACATGCATCAGAAGCAGAGATACATCATTGAATTCTTCTATGCAGAATAAATTGAACTGATCAACATTCACCGGCACCTGTTGATTGTTTATGAAGCCGATGCAATTGATGTCAGCATAGTTAGGGGATGAGTTGGTCTATTTCAGAGTGGCAACAGAGATGTGAGTGACAAAGAACTCTCCGGACTTTTATGATTGAGGTATCTAACAAGGTGGGTCAAAGTACATTGAGAATTGTAGTGACTATGTATAAAAATAAATTCTGGGGTACAAAAGGTTGCTTGTTTTTATGGTAGCACTCCCGTCTGTTCAACGTTTTAGTTCCCGAGGAAAAATTAGGAGGCCTTACTTTTGGAACAACTCCATACATCACAAAGACAAATATGTAGGGCAAATATTATAATAACACTGAAAGAAAAAGAAAAAAAAAAAAAAAGGGTTCTTGTACAGTTTGAGTCGTAATTCAATTTACCTCTTGTTCTGTAAAGTAGAGGTCAGCAGCAGCACGCACCGGGTTGTCCAGATGATTTTTCATGGTTTCCTTTACGAACAGGATGTTGTTAGCTGCCGTTTCCTAGCATATACAGAATAACATAAAATAAGGAGAGACATACGAAAAAACATTTACAAACAGGATGTTGTTAGCTGCCGTTTCCTAGCATATACAGAATAACATAAAATAAGGAGAGACATACGAAAAAACATTTACAAACAGGATGTTGTAAGCTGCCGTTTCCTAGCATATACAGAATAACATAAAATAAGGAGAGACATACGAAAAAACATTTACAAACAGGATGTTGTTAGCTGCGGTTTCCTAGCATATACAGAATAACATAAAATCAGGAGAGACATATGAAAAAACATTTACAAACAGGATGTTGTTAGCTGCAGTTTCCTAGCATATACAGAATAACATAAAATCAGGAGAGACATACGAAAAAACATTTACAAACAGGATGTTGTTAGCTGCCGTTTCCTAGCATATACAGAATAACATAAAATCAGGAGAGACATACGAAAAAACTTTTACAAACAGGATGTTGTTAGCTGCAGTTTCCTAGCATATACAGAATAACATAAAATCAGGAGAGACATACGAAAAAACATTTACAAACAGGATGTTGTTAGCTGCGGTTTCCTAGCATATACAGAATAACATAAAATCAGGAGAGACATACGAAAAAACATTTACAAACAGGATGTTGTTAGCTGCTGTTTCCTAGCATATACAGAATAACATAAAATCAGGAGAGACATACGAAAAAACATTTACAAACAGGATGTTGTTAGCTGCAGTTTCCTAGCATATACAGAATAACATAAAATCAGGAGAGACATACGAAAAAACATTTACAAACAGGATGTTGTTAGCTGCAGTTTCCTAGCATATACAGAATAACATAAAATCAGGAGAGACATACGAAAAAACATTTACAAACAGGATGTTGTTAGCTGCAGTTTCCTAGCATATACAGAATAACATAAAATCAGGAGAGACATACGAAAAAACATTTACAAACAGGATGTTGTTAGCTGCCGTTTCCTAGCATATACAGAATAACATAAAATCAGGAGAGACATACGAAAAAACATTTACAAACAGGATGTTGTTAGCTGCAGTTTCCTAGCATATACAGAATAACATAAAATCAGGAGAGACATACGAAAAAACATTTACAAACAGGATGTTGTTAGCTGCCGTTTCCTAGCATATACAGAATAACATAAAATCAGGAGAGACATACGAAAAAACATTTACAAACAGGATGTTGTTAGCTGCAGTTTCCTAGCATATACAGAATAACATAAAATAAGGAGAGACATACGAAAAAACATTTACAAACAGGATGTTGTTAGCTGCCGTTTCCTAGCATATACAGAATAACATAAAATCAGGAGAGACATATGAAAAAACATTTACAAACAGGATGTTGTTAGCTGCCGTTTCCTAGCATATACAGAATAACATAAAATCAGGAGAGACATACGAAAAAACATTTACAAACAGGATGTTGTTAGCTGCAGTTTCCTAGCATATACAGAATAACATAAAATCAGGAGAGACATACGAAAAAACATTTACAAACAGGATGTTGTTAGCTGCCGTTTCCTAGCATATACAGAATAACATAAAATCAGGAGAGACATACGAAAAAACATTTACAAACAGGATGTTGTTAGCTGCCGTTTCCTAGCATATACAGAATAACATAAAATCAGGAGAGACATACGAAAAAATATTTACGAACAAGATCTTATTAGCTGCCGTTTCCTAGCATATACAGAATAACATAAAATCAGGAGAGACATACGAAAAAACATAAAAAGAATAAATGTACCGTTGTGCACTTTTTAATGGTTCAGAATAATCTTCCGTAACATTTTAACGGACCCAGCAGGTTGTAGATGAAAGTCTCGCAAAGAAACAAAAGGAAAGGAAAAGGAAAGAAATTTGATCCCGCATTTTTTCTTTTTTTAAACAAAAAGCATTTATTTTTGGTATTTCCAACAACACATTGCATCTTGTTTTAAACAGCTCATTTATTTTATCTTGTTTGCCATGTCTTTTTAAGACGTTCCCCTCACCCACATGTTGTTTGCTGTTATTTTACAGCAAGATGTCTGTTCACATTACACTTGAACTTATGTATGTTAGTACAGTTGGGAAAGCAGGAACCTGGAAGGGAGTTCCAAAGTCTAGCAGTTCTGAGGAAGAAACTATTAGAGTAAAAGGCTTTCTTACATCTAGGGATCTCTACTGTGTAAGGGTAGGACTTCTGCTTGTCGGGTTTGTCGGGGGAATTTACGTTGAGGGGGTACAAGGGCGAGAAATTCGTCAGAGCATCCACCATTAAAATACTTGTAAAACAGGCAGTTTGGATTAACATATGTAGAACAGTTTAAGTAGCAAATCTAGTTTACAAAGAAAGGCCAAGGAAAACATGGTGATAAAATGGACTTGAAAGAAAAAGGGATAAATAAAGACCTGGCCAAAGATAAGTTAATTTGGAAGTCAATTCCTTAAAGCGGTCCAATATGTGCCAACATGTAAAACAGACATTAAACGAAACATGATAAAACTCTGCATTCCCTCTACAATAGATTTCAATTGGCTCATAATGTACTTTCCGATCGTTTCACTGACCCAAATGAACAAATTCATTATATTTTCCATGTACTCCGCTTATTGGCCACAATAACAAACTCCTTCCACGATATAGATATTTTCCAAATAATGCTCCCCTTTTTTTCCAAGGAGGTCACCACTTATCAAGATCTGAAGGCCACTCAAGGATAAGGGTTAATGGTTGCACTGTGGTCATCAGGACAACAGTGTAGTAATCATTAGTTGTGGAAATTTTGTAAAATTTGATTATTCAAGAGAACAGCTCAGCAAGAACTTGTTTACATTGGACTTGAAGGGAACTATATTGTAGTCAACTGGAAAGCAGGACAAAGTTCCACAGACAGGCAGTTCTAAGAAAGAAGCTTAGTTAATGGGATCCATGTTTAGGTTTAGGCACACATAGAGAGTGGGGGAAATTGTTGATTTGATAGTGATTGCAGCTAGACAAGTGTTTTTTGTGTGAAAATTTGACAAATGGGGGATCATAGATTGGAGCTCAGATGAGCAGTTGCCATGAAAATAACAATAGGACAGAGACTAGCAGCATCTCTTCTGTGGGAAAGAAGTTGCAAGGAAGAGAAAAAGGCATCACTCACCAGGTTTCGAAGCTGGTTTTGAACTCTGTCATGGCAGGATAGGTATCTCCGAGCAGATCCTGCCTAGATGTGGCAACAGTACTCCATCCTAGGATGTACTTGGCTCTTATACAGGTAGAGGATTGTTAGTGAGATATCTACTGGAGTGGTACAATGATCCAACCATTTTTCCGGTGACCTTGGCAACGGATTTGCTTCATTTCAGATTAGTAGTGTAGGTCAGACCCAGACACTTGTTAAAGCATAGTGCTCCCCTAAGACGAGAGTTTAGATGCATTAAAACTAACCAGCCATCTCGTTCCTCGTTGCATCATGTGCTCAAGATCAGAGAGATAGAAAATCAGAGAAACCTTGGTCATTACCAGCCTTTGAAGTATTGCTGTAGATGGCAGTATCATCTGCATAGATATCTATGAATGATTTAAGAATGTGATTAGGGAGATCATTGATGAAGATCAGGAAGAGAGTTGGGCCCAGGATGAAACCATGAAGCACATCAACATTGATACTATGAGTTTCTGATTTCTGCCCATCAACCATTACTCTTATGAAACTATCAGAAAGAAATGATTTAATAACTGAGAAGACATTTCTAGAAATTCCTTAGCTGGAGATCTTGTGAAACAGACCTTTATGCCATACCCTATCAAAAGCCTTTGATATGTCAAGAGCAATTGCTCTAGAAATGAAGCCCTTGTTGCAAAATTCATTAATCCTGTGTGATATTACAGTTAGTACATCAGCTGTAGATCTAGCAGAATGAAACTCTTTGCTCTGCGAGCATGCTAAGCATTTTGACATAAGAAACCAATCTTACCTTTTGCTCAAGTAACAAAAATGATTGGAATTGATAAGGTGACATCTCCCTACAAAAAAAAAAAAAAAAAAAAGTAATAACATTTTTTTCAGAAAACAATTTATTATTGAAAATAGCTCTGTTTGAAACTCATTACTTTTATTCTTCTGTTCACTTCAGGCCATTTTTGTTCCGTTCAAGGATCAGACATTTCCTAATATTATGCAAGCTCCCTTTCCAGTCCACACAATTCAGCAGGTTAACTGTCTCCAAATTCTACTGTGTAGTGTTGTCTAATCATCTGCTTTCAAGTTTTTCTTCTACAATAATTTATTCAAGAGGATGACTGCCATTCTTCTAATATATATTGAAAAATAAAAACATGGTATATTCAAGCATAAGAATTCTGTTAGACTTAACAGTTTGCTTGTGTATGTGTGTGTGTGTATATATATATATATATATATATATATATATATATATATATATATATATATATATATATATATATATAATAAATGACAAAAATGTTATATTCCAAAATACATGATGTTGACAATTTTATATTTTATTCCTTTACATCAATTGATCTTTACAGTTCCTGACAGTGTCTGTTTCGTAGCGCAAAATCAATCACTTAATAATTATATCAATTAGTAAATCTATTATGCCCTTAAATCATCAGAAGAAATAGCAACAATCAATCCACCAAAAAGAATTAAAATATGATACAACATGGTGAAAATCCGAAAATTTGGAAGAGAAGCTGCAGTTACCTTTATATTACCATTACGCCATCTTGGATTTTAATGTGTGTGTGTGTGTGTGTGTGTGTGTGTGTGTGTAGAGATCATGATGTTATAATCATAAGATCACTCTCGGCTGTCTTGACATTTATGCTTTATATAAATGGTAATTTTAATTGTATTTCTCGTGGTTAACGTTGGCCGTGCGGTTTGTTCCTTGCTAATGGAGTCAGAGATGCCTTCATAGCCGGGTTCAAATCTCCCGACCAGCTGTAATCCTGTAATCGTAACTCCCTGCACTAGTGTCTGTAGGTATTAAAATAATTATAGTAATAATTATATATATATATATATATATATAAGCAAACTGTTAAATCAAACAAAATTCTTATGCTTAATTATACCATATTTCATTTTTTTCAATAATTTTTTTGTGCATCAAAACAATAAAATTTAAAGTTAGTGCTACTTAATTAATGTTTTTTTTATGTTAACATACACAAAATAAAAAAAGGATTTGAAAAATTGCAAAATGTAAAAAAAAAAGGATATCAAGTTAGGGGATTCTATTATATTTAACAATGTTTGCTTAAGAATAATGCCTAAATACACACTACAGAAAAGAAGGAAAACATTAGTACCATCAGTTTCAAATCTAAACAAATGAGATCTATAGTTGGTCTCCTATACCAGATTATAATCAGCCTCTGTTTATGTCTGTCTTTCTGGAAAATGGTGCCTCACATGCTGTGAATTTTTTTACGATATTTTAAATCCTATTATTCTTATTTTTGTTATATTTTTTGTTAATTCGAGATTTCTACTTTTTAATATTGCCAATATATGCGCTGTGGTCAATTAAAAGCTTTGTTTCTTTGATCTGTAAATAAGTAATGTGATTTTCTGATCACCTTCCCTTCATTTTTAGTGTCCGAGAAAAAAAAAAAAATTTTTTAACAAAATTTATAAAAGTAAAAAACAAAAATTAAAATTCCTCCCATCCCCACTTGAAAAGGAACAAAAATTAGGATGTTGAATTAATATCATTAAATTCTTTTTTTGAGGAGATAAACATAAACAGAAGCTGATGAAGGCATAGGAGAATAACTATAAATCCCCTTTGTTTGGATTTAAAATTGATGGTACCAGTATTTTCCTGATCTTCCGTAATACATCTATATATATATATATAAAAGGCAAAAGTGGCGTGCACGTTTTTATATGTCAGTGAAAGGCTTTGGGGGGGGGGCTCTCTCGACCACGTTACTATTTTTTAGAACTTTTTATATACTCCCTAAATTATAATATCTACGCTTTGATAAACGGACGTCGTCTCTACATTTATTTTGATCGACTTTTATAAAATTCCCTCTATTCCATCCTTTCGTGTGTTTGTTCATCTTTTTCGTATAAAAGCGAAACTAATTGGAGCGAAGTAGGCATCGCCTGGCTTTCCTGCCAGGAATGTCTTGAAAGCAATTAGCTTTGATCAATGTGGGGAAAATCCTTCATATCAGACAATTACTATTCATTTGAAAGTTCCCCATTTTTGGGGGGAACTTGGTTTCCCCAACATCGTGAGGAAACAAGTAAATGAAATGGTGGAAAGCTGAACTGGCCTGCAGCCAATGTTTATTTCTGCGCTTGCATGAACTCATTTTTGCAAGTGAACTTTTTAATCGCTAAATTTGAACGCTTTTCACTTCCTCTTGCGTCTTAGCGTAACGGTAAAATGTCATGTTTTCTTTCACTTTCTTTTCCGCCTTCACGCATAGATTCGAGCCTGCCTGCCTAACACTTTTTTTTTTTTCCAAACACCCAGGCAACGCCGGGCACCCCCGCTAGTCTATTATATAAAAGGCAAAATGAGGGCGCATATTTTTGTATGTCCAATACAGGCTTTTTGCTGGGCTTCTCGTGTCGGTTTCGGTTACTATTTTGGAGAAGTTTGCTTATACTCCCTAGATTATAATATCTCAGATTCGCAAACGGACATCGTCTCTATCTTTATTTTCATCGACTTTTAAAAAATTCTCTCCATCCTGTCCTTTCCAGTGTTTGTTTGTCTTTTTTGTATAAAAGCGAAACTGATCAAAGCAAAGGTAATTGCTTCTCAGCCTTCCTGGCTGGGACGTCCAGAAGGCAATCAGCTTTGATCAATGTGAGGGAAACCCTTCATATCAAACAATTGTTATTTATTTGGACAATACCAGCGTTCCCTCTTGGGGGTGGGGGCTGATTTTCCCCAACACTGTGGAGAAACAAATACGGTAGCCAGACTTTCTGCACCCGCATGAATTCACTCACTTAGCTATCCATTTCTGCAAGTCAACTTTGATTGACATCACTCGCTTTTCACTTCCGGTCTCGTGTCATAGCTGATGTCAGGTTTTCTTTCACTTTCTTTTCCGCCGTCGCATCACAGGTTCGAGCCTGCCTGCCTACTACCACATTTTTTTTTTTCCACACACCTACAAACACCCAGGTAACGCTGGGCACCCCTGCTAGTCATATATAAATAAATAAGTATTACACTATTATTTTTAAATTTTTCTTAATAACTGAGCACTCGACAGATTCTCTCCTTATATATCATCATCATCATGACGGGCTCCTTGCCCGGACCAATGTGACTCTTCCTTTTTAAAAAAAAAAAAAAAAAAAAAAAAAATCCTTATATATATATATACGCACACACTAGATAAACCCTCTAGATCTGGAGAGTTATGACATTTTATGTCAGCTGTAACCTGATATATAAGAAGTAGATATAATTGGTAAGATTAATCATGTGACAGATTGGAAGTTGAATACTCATTTGTATGCACTTAAAATTTGCATTGGATGTGGAAAGCATGAAAAGTAGACAGACTGACAATTCTATACATAAACATGTCCTGTACATAAATGAAATCATCAATTATTTGCTGTGTAACGATGAAGTTGTCACCCTAAAATAAACAACATTATGGCTTTATTCTAAAACTTTCCGGTGGGAGCTCAGCGAATACTCGGCAGATGGCAGCAATCAGGCTGGCTTTTATGTTGTAGGAGGTCATGTTAGTGATTTTCTTGACGTATGACCAAACATAGTTCAGCGGGTTCCGGTCTGGGGAGGGGGGGGGTAGTGAGAGAAGGGTAAAAAGTCATAGCACTCCTTCTGAAGCCAAGCCTTGGTCTCTTTGAACTTATGGGCTGGCGACAAGTCCTGTTGCCACACCCAGGGCCACCTGATTGCACCAAGGGATCACCACACTCTTCAGCACATCCAGGTACACTTTGGTGTTGACTTTCAAGCCGACTTTGAAAATGTGAGGCATGATGTGGCCCTCACTTGAAACCACACCAAAAAACCATAACCAGAAACTTTTCTTCATTACTCTAGACACATCCCTGTTTTTCATGGCAATCCAGTGATGCAT
The DNA here is from genome assembly GCF_053919585.1 of Euprymna scolopes. Lineage (NCBI taxonomy): Eukaryota > Metazoa > Mollusca > Cephalopoda > Sepiida > Sepiolidae > Euprymna > Euprymna scolopes. The sequence goes on from NC_136490.1 coordinate 63,094,736, forward strand.
TTTGATGGTGCTGGCAACGGTCCTGTTGTCATAACTTGGATTGGTAGAGACCATGAGTTTTAAAGTGGCACATTTCCGATCCAGCTTGTTGGACATTGTGTCATGACATGATAGAAGGCTTTAATTGCTCTTGGGATTTGTACACATCTGGCCAACTAGTAGAGGTCTTCAACAACAAAAATAAACAAACCAGTTTTCATCAAATAGAAATGGAATTATGTCATCTTTTTCTAGGGCGACAATTTTATTGCCCCCTCCCCCCGTATGTACAAAAAACTAAATAACAAATGCAACAATTATAATACCAATATTGTAAATCCTTGTTATTTTGTCATTTTCCTAACCTACTTTCAACATTAATCTTTACCATCAGAACAACTTACCTGAGATCGCCAGTGTAACTAAAATACGGATGAAAACGTTCTGTGATAATCTGGAAAAAAATAAATAAATAAATAAAAGTAAAATATTCACAAGATATTTCAAAATCAATATTGATTATATAATTTTTTACTGTTTGGAAGTGAGTCTTATTTTTTTCTTCCACAAAACTTTCTTACTTTGCATTTTGTTATTGAACACCAATTTATATTGAACTAGCAGACGTACCCAGTGTTGCTCGGTATTAAACATAGTGTTAAATTCCTTTTAAAAAAATTAAAGAAAATGTATATTTTTTATTTTTATGAAAAACCAAAAAAAGCCAACTAAAATAATACAAAAAAACAAACAAAAAAACTTACGGATGGTACATGTATAAGATTCCTAAAAAGTGTGGCAAATTCTTCAAATACTATGGATCCTCTGTTGGTTGTATCGACTTCCTAGAAAGTAAAAATAATTAAATCTGATTGAAATGGAGGAAAAATACATATTGTCAGTCAGCAAAGAAAAAAGAAAGGAAAAATGATTTTTGAAAAATGAATAAATTTCAAGATTTACTGAAAAAACAATCAGATGGTTACATGGCAGTTTTAAGTTGTGTATTTTTGGATTCAAAATATATTTTAATCAGTAGAAAGACTTGATGTTTCTCAGCATTTAATGAGGACCACTATGTACTTTATTTTTCATTACGTTCATAACACCACATTTTTTTAAAATGTCCCTCATCACTCTCAGTTCATTTTAATCCCTAATATAGTTGGAAGAAACTGAAATTTTGAGAAACTCTGAATTAGTGTCTTATACATATCGTATAAATTTAATAAAAATCCAATATAGCTACATGAAGCTTTAGGGGGAATTTGCCCTCGCAGTTCCTTAGCTGTGAAGAGGTACACAGAGATTCAGAACACACTGAGGTACATAGAGATTCAGCAAAAAAATATTTTTTAAATTTAAGAAATATAAAATCTTATAAAAATCTAAAATAAAATTTTGAAAAATTAAAAAAAAAAAATCTTCCAATAAACTTTAAATTTAAATTATAAAACATAAATAAAGCAAAACAAATTAAGTACAGAAGAAATAAGAGAAGAGTTAGAAAAAGAAAATGAAAAAATAAATTAAAATGTAAATCAACTCAAATTCTTAAAAGATAATCCATCAAAAATTAGGTGTACCCCAGAATAAAATGAAAGTTAATAAATAAATGAAATGCTGTTAAAAGGGCTGGTAAACAGCAAAACAAAGTAAAATAAATACAATAAGCAACATTTCAGCTAGAATTCGTCACTGCCAACTTTCTCTCTCAACTTCCAGCACGTGTTCCCCAAACCACCTCTGCCAACAGGCATTTTATTAGAAAACTTACCCCATTCCATTTGCATACGTGCGTGTGCAGTGGAAGATGAGATCTCGTGAGATTCCACAAGACTACACCTTATAAATCCATGACTGCCATTTCTCTCTCTCTCAGATTCCATCCAAAGGTAAGTTGTATAACTGTGCGGGCGCTTTCTTCTTTGATTATTACATTCAACTCTACAACTCGCATGCAGAATAATCCAGAAGAAAGTTTTCAATGTCTGCAATTTCAATGGACCCATTTCGGATTTTTCCTGTTCTGAATTTTGCTGTTTTTCTCATTGGATTTTTACCAAATCCTTTTTATCCTTTTTTCCTGTTTCTTGCTTTCGTAATCTCTTTCTATAAACGGTCACTAACTGTTAAATACGTTTTTTGATGCAAATATGATTAATTTCATATTCTTTATTTGCCTTAATGGATTCACCTACAAAATTTATTATATATTTTGCAAACTATTTCTCTCTGATGAGAAGAATTGCATTCTTTGAAAATCCATGGAGTAAGTTTTTTTTGTTTATTTGTATTCCTTGGCAGATAATTAAAATTTTGTATACCCTCCTTAAAGGTTTATAACGTTTTCTTTTTTCTTTTTTTTTTTTTTTTTAAATTTATTCAAATTTTCAATAACAAGATTTTATTAATGTACATATTTGAAGCCTTAAGAAGGTTCTGCCTCCCTGAGTCATATAGAGGCTGAGGATAAGTAGATATTCAGGACGACTTTCATCATCTTCCCTAGAGAATTTTATATATTTAAATTTCATCAAAATAGGATATATTTTCACGTTTCAAGAGGGGGCTTGAATATATATATAAACAGATTTTTTGTGGTACAAAAGTTAATAATAGCTTTGAAAAAGATATCCGGAGCTGGGAAACAAATAATTCATCAAGGGGAAAGTGACAACTTGTTAATAAAAACGATTTAAGAGTAAATTTATATATTTATAAATTAGCGATAATAAAAAGAAAAAGGACCTAAAATAAACCTCGAGATGTCTTTCAACCGATATATTGTCAAGAGAAAACATTGGCAGTTGCGATTAAGCAAATAAACATGATGAATATCGTTTAAAAAAATAAGTAGATTTTTTTCTCTTCTCTAACGTGGGGTGGGGAAATGGAAAATTAGACAAGAAAAAAAAAAAAAAAAGCAAATCGTCACTAATATCAAGGTAAAAAAAAAGAAAAGAAAATGTAACACCCAAACAGATATCGATATAATGTAGGCAGAAAATTCATTATACGTAGCTACAATATGTGTATAAGAAAATCAACAATCCTATATATATGTGTGTGTGTGTGTGTGTGTGTATTAGAGCTCTTTGAACAATTCCAACTTGTGTGAGAGCTCCTTCTGCCTACAGAGCGAAGGCTTACGCATTGTTACACACAAAGCCTCCAAAATATTCATCAAATGTTTAGAGCGAGCCCTGTGCACGATACGAAAAAGACCATCTGAATAGGTATCTCCACACAATTTACTGTCGAGCAAATGTTGCCTGATCGCCGACTCATGAATCGGTGAGTACCTGGATATGCTAACTAAGCGTGCGAGCATATTCCTTAAACACTCGGATGTGCTTGTCAATACATTCTTATTAGACATACACAGATTCCGAAATCGTGCAGGTATATGTTGGGCCAGTTTGACCCCCAGGCATTGAAGAGTTCGACCCACATAGTCAGCGCTACACTGACATTTGAATTCATAAATTACTAAACTTTTGTCCAGTGTGGATAGAACATTTTTCTGAAAAGCCGGGAAAGCCTTCTTGGTACCAAATACCACACGGGGTTGCACCGCATAGTAACAGCGGGCCACCCCAGATCTGATTCTATTAGAAAAACCTTTACTGATAGCGCCAATGAAAGGGAGCTTTAAATATATTGGACATTTAGGTGGCCCAAAGTTTTTTACCAATGAAGTAGCATGGCTGCCCAGTATTGCCTGGGCATTTGTAGGTGTAAAAAAGAAAAAAAAAAGCGTTCAATTTTTTTTAATTTGACCCCTTGAAATTTATTGTTTTGGGCTCAAATCAAGTTATTAAGTTAGATCCATGTCCAAGGAACCTATATCTAAAATTTCAAGTGTTTAGACCCAAAATTGTCGGAGGAGTTTGATAGAGTTCTCAAAGGTCAAATGTTTGAACTTTGACCCCTTAACAGCCAAATTTCTGGTTGACAATCGATCACATAGATTTTCCAAAATTTCAGTACCCTGTATATCAAATTTCGGAACTGTAGACTAAAAATTGACAGAGTTATTGCGTAGGGAAATGTACGTACACACACGTTCACTTTTATAGATATATAGATTGTCGCTTTCCCCTTAATGAATTATTTGTTTCCCAGCTCGGTATGTCTCCGGATATCTTGTTCAAAGCTTATATGTTTTTACATGATAGTCACCACTTATCAAGGCCCGGAAGCCATTCGGGGATAAGGGTTATTGCATGTACAGTAATCAATGGGATAGTATCATGGTAATCATTAGTATTGGAGATTCAAGCACATCTTTGTTACTGTGACCAAAAATCTCTGTTGAAAGGCTGCATAATTTCTTTTTCTCGGTAAAACAATGAGAAAAGGGAGAAAAAATGTATATCAGGATTGAAACCGTATGCATTCCATTATGAGTATTCAGGACAACAATGCAAATACTTGACTGGATTTTTTGCTACGGAAAGATTTCAATTCGTTTTGTGGATGACAAAATGGTTCGTTTCTTTTTTTTTCTCAAGAGAGTTCAAATAAATTCTCAAGTGTCTTTTGTTCTCTGTGGAAAATTTAACATTTTTTTCTGTTAAAACCACATGCATGTGATTTTTTTCTTCGTGAATATCTTCTCCGTAAAATCACGGGTTTTCTGTTTATCATTTCTTAGACACAGGTTTGTCTGGTGAGTCTATTTTTTCAAAATGAAAGAACTCTCAAGGCTAGTTGAAATGATACGGTTATAGCAGACTCAGACTTTGGAATTACAGAAACAAAGAGAAGAAAGAGAAAGAAAAGAAAACGAAAAGAGAAAGAGAAGAAGAAAGAAGAGAAAGAAAAGTGGAAAGAAAAGAAGAGAAAGAGAAGTGGAAAGAAAAGAAGAGAAAGAGAATGGAAAGAAAAGAAGAAAAACAGAAGTGGAAAGAAAAGAAGAAAAAGAGAAGCAGTAAAAGAAAAGAGGAAAGAAAGCAATTCAGTGAAAAAAATACTGGAAATGCAGTCACAGGCAAAGAAAAAATTGGAACTATTAACTAAAGTAATAGCGAAGAAAGACAGCAACGAGTCAGACCAGAATGTTTTTTCCCCAAACCGTGATCTGGTCAGTATTAGAAACAATTTACTGTCATCCTGAAAAGAATTGGCCTTTTGAAGCCTATTTTTGCAGATTTGGTGATGTATTCAGGATTGACTGCAAGCTATGGAGTGAGTAGATGAAGGTTCGTCTTTTATTACAAAAATTGGGAGCTGTGGAACATAAGTTCGTGGACTACATCATTCCTAAACAGACAAGCGAATTGTCCTTCAATGAGACAGTGAACTCTTTGATGGAATTATACTAACATTACAAGTTGATTTTTTCTTTTTAGATAAGTGTTATTTTATCAACTTGCATGAAAAAAAAAGCTATGTAAAATATGCTTAAAACCGTTTGAATTATGCAAATACCATTAGTAGTTCAAGAGTTATGAGAATTTTAAATGCCAAAATTTATGCTTTTCTGTGGACATTTTTCTTTAGAAAAAGTGGGCTAAATTACAGACCTCAACATTTCAAGAAATTTGGTAATTTCACCACCATTTATTTATTTTTCAAGCTATTCTCATGAAACTTGACAGTCTTATGTAATTTTGTGTGCTCTTTCTGATTATGCAGTCAAATCTGATCTATCTCTTTACCATAAACTATTAATTATAAATTCAGATGTACAAATTAAAATTTTTTTTAAACTGGCGCATGGCATCATAGAGTGGGTGTCTATTCATGAACAAAACTAAGTATTATACTGGTATTTAAATATAGTTTTATTGAAAGTAGGTATTTACCTGCTTACCCACCAAAGGAGAGCTTAATCTCAGAAATAAATTGAAGAAAATTTTTCATATGGATTTTGGATTTCTGTAAAAGATGGAAATTCCCAGAGTCAAACAGAACTTATGCATTTTGGGACCAGTCCAATTTTCAATTTTGTAAATTCTCTCTATCTGGCCCAAAATATACCCCTATTTTCTGAGATGCAACTATAAATCGTACTCTACATGAATCCTCGATGTAGCTTTCACAGTACAAGGATACCAGGAATCCTGATAAACAACAACTATATATATTCACCAGTTGATGGTAATTTTTGTCATTTCTATTCTGTTGTTTTATTGAAAATTCAACTATGTAAATAAAAACATAAAACAGTAATTTTTTTTACCTTGTTTCCACCTTAACATTTTAAATGATTACTTTTATAGGTTTTAGGGAATGCTTAATGTGGCCATCTTGGAGCACACAAACGCAACTCCGAGAAACTATGCGCAAATGTGTGTACCAAGATGGCCAACAACAATAACATAAGAAATGACATTGCTTAATATCCCGAAAGCTACTTATTTGCAGAAAATTCAAATGTGATATTCGTTTTCAACATACCCGAAAACCTTAAGAGGTAGTCATTTTAAAGAAAAATGTTAAGGTGGAAACAAGGTAAAAATTTACGAAATATATCACAATGAAATTCTTTATCGAACCGCCTAATTATTATTATTATTGTTGCTGTTATTATTATTTAGATATCCTCAGTTAAAAAAAAACGGTTTTATTTTCCAGATTTGAAAAAAATGGTCTTGACAATGAGTTAAAAATAAAAAAAATTATACAAAATACTACTAGAAAGCCACCCAATAAATGTCACGAGGACATTTATTGGTTGGGTTTCTAACAGTATTTTGTATATTTTTAAGTCATTGTCAACATTTCTAAGACATGAGATACCATGTGGCTATTTTTCTTGTGCAATGTTCGACACTAATTGCCGAAATAAACAAACATTTTACATTAAATAAACACAATAAAAACTTATCCGACTAAATAGAAGAGTAATTTATCTTGCCTTTGGTAATATTTATTTGGGTGCTTATGTTACTGTGCCATTTTTTCAAATAGTATTTTCAAGTTAAATTCAAGTTTGACGATATCTTTTTTTTAATTTAATTTTTAGGTGAAAGTACAGAATAGTTAATAAAATACCCTTCCCCCCCCTTCATGTTAAGAATGGGTTTCTAAATAATAACATTATTTCTGCATGGTAGCATAAGCGCACAAGTACCTTTTATTTGTTATATTTTTTGTTTTTTACTACTAAAAAGCACAATTCTACCTTAAGCACAAGTAAGAAATTATAAATACCATGATAACAGAAACATGTGTACTTAATACATTTTGTTGTTTTTTAATACATTGTATTAAAAGCGTTAAAAATAACAAAATAGTTTTGGCTCGGTATTGTTTGGAAATCAAATTTGAAAAACTTGAAAATAATGTTTGTAAATTTACAAGCTCAGAAAAAAAAAATTTGAAAGCAGAAAAAACAGTTTTCTATTTTTAAGAGTATACACGAAATTCGTTAATGTGCTGACTTTAGTCAGCTTAGCGCTGGTCAGCACATAGCGAGTCGTTTTCCACTTCAACTTTATATTCTGTAATTTCTATAAAAGATAACATTTTAAAGAAATTTCCGCACAATTAATAATTATCAAATATTTGCATATTATACATGAAAATAATTCTGAAACTATTATCTATATGAAAATGGATGATATATACCGATTTATCTTATCAATTTTGAAATATTATTTGTCAACTTTGCTTAATCGTAAGTTTGTTTCCTGTGGTCGTAAAAATAAAAATCAAAGTCCAGTAGGCATGGACTTTTTTCGTTTATATAGCCTGTAAAATTTCAGCCATATACAATCAAATTTGACTCCACACATATGTATCCAAACCTAATGTAGGAAATGTAAACATTGAAAAAACAGTTTCCCCTTTTTGCTGTCGTCATTTTTTACCGTTTTTTTTTTTTCATTTTTAACTTGGAGCATAAAAACATTGAACGCATAAAAGAAAAATAAATTAACATCATTGGAATGCTTATTCTATTCTCTTTCCATCAATGTAATTCTTTAAAAAATTGACCCAAAAATAAAAAAAGATATGACTTGTTGAAGCACATTAGGGATGTAACATTGCCGATGTCCACGGAAATACAGCATACACTTGTAATGCTAATTATACTGTCCAAAAATCAGCTTCTTCCATACAAAATGGAGATGCATCAACCTGACCCGTAAAAAAGACCAAGATTACACCACATTTGCTTCAGTCATAAATAGACACCATGATGACTTTGAATTATCCTCATTGACAGCTAACAATTTTAAGATCCTGATTTTTATTCAAGACTTAGTGTCGACCAAGTACGCTGAACTCAGATGCCAGACACTAAACAGATTGGAAAAGGATCCAAACAGAACTCTTCAGCAATCGGCTGAGGAAACCTAAGAATCATTTCGGAGAAGCAAGACTCCAAAAATATAGAAGAGGCAGGTGAAGCACACATTAGAAAGGTACGAAGTAACAAAAAATCTTATTCTCCAAACAGTCAAGTGAAAGCCAAACATGATCCTCAGGAAAAAGCCCCAAACAAACCTGACTTACCCCCATTACCCATGCAAAGGATGTGGAAAACTCCACTGGCAGAAGTACTGTCCATACTGGTCCCGGAAATGTGATCGATGCAGATGCACCAGACACAAAGCCTCACATTGCAGAGCAAAAGGACGCCCGTAGGAGCTACGTAAAAACGAGGGTCAAGTGGAGAACGAAAATGTACGGAAGTATGTGACGGTAAAAATGGGGGACAAGAATGTTAGACTTTAATTTGACAGTTGTTCGGATTTGTCCATCATAAACCACCATACTTGGTGCAAAATCAGAAAACAAAAGATGATGAGAACCAAGAAAGTGGCTCGTTCAATAACTAGAGAAAGAATAAGATTTTAAGGTGAGGTTACCACTAACGTAAGGTTGAAGGGAAAAACACTGAATCACAAGGTGCAGCAGGATTTTAACCCCAGTCGACTACAGTGAGTGGGCTGCTCCCACCGTGTATATAAAGAAAAAAAATCAAATGATATCAGAGTCTGTGCAGACTTCTCAACCGGGTTGAATGCCACACTTAAGGATCATCATTACTCGCTACTCAGCCCCAAGGAAGTTTTTATGAAACTAAATGAGAAAATATTCTTAAAAATAGATCTGAGCGAAGCATACCTCCAGATTCCTGTTGAAGAAACTCCAAACTTTTGTGCATTAACACTCACAAGGGCCTATTTAAGTTCAACAGATTAGCTTTCGGGATCAAAGTCGCACCAGCTATCTTTCAACAGATAATCGACACGATTGATTTTTCCATAGGATACCTGGACAATGTTCTAATGAAAAACGAATCTATAAAGCAACATAGAAATCATGTTTTTCAGGTATTTGAAAAGATAAAGGAGCGCAGCTTCACACTTAAAGACACCAACTGTGAATTTTTCCTCAATCAAATAAAATACCTCAGGCAGATAATAGATAGGAATGGTAGACGGCCTGATCCAGAAAGATCCATAGCAATAAAAAATATGCCTGAGCCATACGACATAACAATACTACAAAGATTTTTAGGCTTAGCTAATTACTATCAAGCCTTCATTCCCAATATGTACACATTGTGTGCACCTTTAGATGAACTACTGAGGAAGGACAAGATTTGGAACCGGACCATTGAATGCAAGATGGCATTCGAAAGGCTATAAGAGGTGCTCACATCGGAGCTATCTCTGACACATTACAATCCAGATTTAGACATTATTGATGCAAGTGACGCAAGTGCATATGGAATCAGCGTGTGTATCATGCATAAAATGCACAACGATTCTACGAAACCGATAGCACATGCGTCAAGAACCCTACTACCTGCAGAAAGGAATTATTCACAGATAGAGAAAGAATCCTTAAGCATCATTTTTGCAGTAATAAGATTTCACAGAGTTCCCTGTGGATGACATTTCAAACTTCAAACGGATCACAAGCCGCTGATCTCTATCTTTGGCTCAAAGAAAGAGTTGCCTATACATAAATTGATTTTTTTTCCAATGGCAATATTTAAAATTTTGTTAATAAAATGGCACACGCTCCAAGAAAATTTAAGATTTTAACATATTAATTATTTTATATTTTATTTTCCAACCTCATTCATATTCTGGATTCAAAACTGCAGACTGAACAAGTAGCATAGGTTTTCTCAACATGCGACCAGGAATTATTAGATAGGGATTAAGTAGTTGTTCCAGTAACCCTCTGAAAGAAATCTTTAAGGATTTTTACACAGGACATCCTGGTGCTACCAGAATGAAAAGTTTAATACGTTCATACATGTGTACCAGAAAAACATGGACAAGGATATAAAAGAAAAGGTGAAAGCATGCAGAGGATGTGCACTGCTAAAGCGCTGCCAATTCAATTTAGCCCATAGCCCAAAGCTGACTACCCATGGTCACATGAACTACGCGGAAACACTTGATGGACAGTACTACCTCATAGTAGTGGACAGCTTCTCTAAGTGGCCTGAAGTCTTCAAGTGCAAAAGGCCAATTACTGACTTCATGATAAAAACTCTTCATGAGTTATTCGCATGGTTCGGAGTGGTCTACTACTTAGTGTAAGATAATGGCACTCAGGTTACATCCAGGGACTTTAAAGAGTTCAAGAAGAACTTCCAAGTGGACCATATCACAACTCTGACTTACCACCCCAGGTCAAATGGACAGGCCAAAAGATTTGTAGACACATTGAAGAAGGCTTTGAAGAAAGCAAAGGACATTCCATCCAAAAAAGCATTGCAAAAATTTCTTCAGGTATACCGTATAACACTTAATGAGAATACACCATCCCAGATGTCTTTGGCAGAAGTGATGTTTACATTAAATTATTGCTAAAACAGGTAAAACCCACAAAGGCAACTATTCCCAAAAAGAATTATGTGCTGGGAGAAAAAATATTCTTCCATATGCACAAAAATAATAATATTTTCTGGAAACAAGGGACAATCAAGAACAGGATCAGCCATATGGTCTACATGGTGGAAGGACTACTACTCTACTTTTTGACATATGTGAAGACATTAAATTTAACTCAAAACATGCATGTCCAGCTGCAGAACAATCGATTTGCAGAGATATTTTCGCATCAATTGTTGGAAATTGGGAACAGAAAAGTGCTGGCTGATTGGAATTGAGGGAGAATTTTGTTGCTTCATAAGATCCGTAGTTTAGTTACATCAAAAAAGAGTTGATAACAAGGTTTTTCAAGATATTCAAATTAATTATAAGAATTCTATTCTTGCAGCTAATAAGAAACCATAAAATATGAATAAGTAATTAACATTCGTTTTTCAAATGAAATATGCAAATTAATTGATCTTCATGGAGTTGCTCCCATATCCGTGACTGAGTATATTAAGAAGTTCGTTTTAATAATTTTTAAATTGAAAAAATCAGACCGAGAAAAAAACTCAACTTTATGGGTGTATATTTATAGGTAATTTATAGAAGATATAGGTGTCATGGATAAACACAAACTGAAGTATATTATGACACAATGATAAAATGAGTTTTTGCAGTTTCCACATTTTTATTAATACAATATATTTTTTTATATGTTACAAACAATAAAACTTAAGATTAATTGATTGTTTATATATATATATATATATATATATATATATATATATATATATATATATGCGCAGATCATCATATAATGATTAGATTACTCTGATAAACGTTAAAAAACATTTTAAAATAAATGTTTAAATTTCAACAGTACTTCTTGCGGTTAATGGTGGCCAAATGGATTAAGTCCTTGCTAATGGCGTCAGTGATGGCTTCTGTTGCCAGGTTCGAATCTATCGACCGTGATGATTCCCAAAAGGATGAAACACTAGTGTCTGTAGGTATTTAATAATTATATATATATATAATCTGGATAGTTTTTTTTTTTATCCATTAGAAGCGCTGAGTGAAATTTGAAGAATAAAATACGTTTGAAGCCAAAAACTGCAACGCAAAAATTTTAATAAAATAAACGAGTGTTTATTTTTTAAGAAATATATTTCGGAGTAAGACTCCTTTGTCAATCTTTTCTTTTTTCTCTTTTTTTTTTTTTCTTCGACATAATGTAGAGTGGAAGGTAGTTCGATGAAGATAAGAGAAATAAAAGAAAATTGACAAAGGAGTCTTACTCCGAAATATATTTCTTAAAAAATGAACACTCGTTTATTTTATAAAAAATTTTGCGTTGCAGTTTTTGGCTCCAAACGTATTTATACATATTTTATTAAATATATTATTATTATATATATATATATATATATGAGAGAGAGAGAGAAATAAAAATTATTCATTATTTTACCTCTGGCACAAATTTTACCATGATGAGGTCTGTTTGTTATATTACTTAAAGGAAAGTAACTCATACGTATCAATCAATCTTTACTTATTTGTAGTACTTTTCAAGCAAATATTTAATTACATAAAGAAAGCATTTAAACTATCATCATTATTATTATATACAATTTAACGTCTGCTTTTCATGAAAGCATGTGTTACTTCTAATGATATACACATACGGATACTCTCCAAAAATATATAAACAATAATAAAGATGTTTATCAAATAAATAAATAAAAATTGAAAAAAAAATAAATAAATAAAATTTAAAAAAAACACACACAGCAAAAATGATTCAAATTTGTATAGTAAAATTAGTTTCAATTTTATCCAGTTTTGGGGGGAAAAAATATACATTCCTGCAAGAAAATGTAGAAAATAAGAAATGAGATTTAAATGTCTCACCTGAAATCTATCTCTCAGTTTGCTTGTAGCAATCTTATAATTAATCCGCGACATCCAGGCTTTGAGGTGCTTCTGGGTGACACTGAAGTAGAAAGGAAATATCTCAGTATTACCAGTTTAGTGTACAAAAACAGTGAAATTTTTTTTTTCATTTCTACCCCCCCCCCATTTAGTGACAAGTGCTATTTTACCTGTACCATTTATCAAGTGTCATTTTTACTTTAATTTGTTATTGTAATATAGATTTTAGTTTTACTGGTAGTTTGACATCAATAAATATGACTTGGTAGTCTAAAATCAATAAATATTTATTATTTGATCATTAGTACTAGCAATGAAAAATTAAGTTTTAAATAGAGAGAGAGAGAGAGAATTAAAAGTATTGTTTTTTGGATTGGAATTGGAAATTTAGCTTAATTTTTTCTTATTCTGATACCAAACAAAATGTTCTGATTTTTCAGCTTCCTGATTGCGATTAATCATCTAAAGACTAGTTCCTATCAGTGGCATAGCATCAGTTTTTGCCACCTGGGGCGATCGGAAAATTCCCCCCCCCCCCCGGCATATCATTACCTGTTTTGCCCTCACCCACTGGTATATCATTACCCGTTTTGCCCCCCTCCCCGGCATATAATTATCCCCCCTCCCCGCTGGCATATGATTACCTGTTTTGTGCACCCCCCCCCCGCATACTGCTGGCATATGACAACCTGTTAAAACCTTCAAAATTCCAAAAAGCCCTCAAAATATTTATTTTCATTCATTTACACAATTCCCATTTTTTTTAATTTTATTTAATTTAACAATTTCTTTTCAATAATTTGAATAATAATAAGTATGCAAACAATCTTAAAGGAATTATGTAAACATTAATATGAAACAAAAGAAACCAAATATTTTTTTTCAAAACAAAAACATATAATTCAAATTATAAAAAAATTTGAAAATTAAATTAATTGGCTGCACAAACAAATATAATAATAATTTTAAATGAGAACATTTGAACACCTGAAAATGTTATGAAATGATAAAATCATTTTTATTTACTTTTTTGTTGTTTTTAAAATCCAAATTTTCGCAAAAACATGGCTGTATCAAAGAGAGGATACTCCGATATAGTTTTCTTTTTCTTCATAATGTTATTATTAAGAGGTTGAGCCTCGCGAAGAGAAAAAAAAAACGTATTGTATTGGCGTTTTTTGAAATCCTTGTGTGCAATCACTTGGTTTAAGTGCAAAATTTAAGACGTGGAAAATTACACATTTTAGAAAACATTTTTATAAATTTAAATGAGAACATTTGAAAACATGAAAAGGTTAAAAAATGATAAAATCATTTTTATTTACTTTTTTATTGTTATTTCCGAATTTTCACAAAAAACATGGCTGTATCAAGGAGAAGATAGTCTGATGTAGTTTTCTTTTCTTTTTTTTCATAATGTTATTATTACGAGGTGTAGCCTCCTGAAGAGAAAAAACATCTTGTATCCATGCTTTTTGAAATCCGTGTGTATAATCGCTTGGTTTCAGCGCAAAATTTAAGAAATTTGTTATGGTTTCAATCTTTTATAAAATAGTTTAAATTTTTTTTATATGAATGTATTTATGAATTGAAAATAAGGCTATAAATTTATTTTTTGTGAGAGAACTATCGCAAGGCATCAAGTCGGTTGAAAATTTACAAACATGCTTTTCGCGCTTTTTTTCAGCAAAGTTATCAACAGCTATCAAAATTTACTCTATCTACAAATTCCCTCTCTATGGAGAGGATTGCCAAGTCTGTGAGACTTGTCTGGCTTGTTTTTGATCGAAAGTAGTTTTTTATGAGTTTCAGTTTCAAGAAAGAGCGCTCACAGCTGGCAATGTTAGTAACTTGGGTAAGGAAAATGCGGAGCAAGATCACAATATTAGGGACGGAATTCCCAAGGTGGTATCTCTGTATAAAGTTCAAAAGTTCAAGAGGTTCATTGATTTTGTCTTTTCCTGAAGCTTACACAAAATACTGTAATCTCTTCCTTTCGGCAAAGAATTTATCTTTTTCTATATCTTCGTCAACTTAACCAAGCTGACAATCATAATTATCATCAAGCAGATTTGACGGTGTAAAAAAAGCGTATTTACTTGCAAGATTGTGAACTTGTTAAAATCTGCAAGATATTTCTTCAGTCAACCTGTCTATGACAGACAGCATTTCCCATCTCAACTTAGTATCAAACCCCAGTGCTGCATCAGTCAATTGTTCACCACCCATTCATTTCTTTTTGCAGATACGATGCTCCGGGCTTATCCCTATTTCAGAGCAGAGTTTTTTTGACTCGTCTATTGCAGTGTCCACCATCTTTTCTCTATTCTGAAGAAGGCAATCCCTCAACGCCATCAGCCTGGCAGAACTTTGTTGCAGATCCAGCCCCTTTTCTTGAAGATACTTCTGAGCATCATTGATTTCTGGGAGAATAGTTTTCCAAAAGCTCAGAAATAAAAGAAACGGAAATGAGAATACCGAGTTGAGAATTAAAGATGCATCTGATCTTTTCGTTACATTTTCTCCTTCTTCTGTGAGCTGTACCAGGGTAATGACGACTTCCAATAATTTTTTTACCACATCATTTACAGCATCTGCACGACTACTCCATCTAGTTTCCATAGTCCGCGTGATATGTGGACCGGTCAACTGGATCAAGATGTCCCAGCAATCTGTAGATGCAGAAAAGAACGAGAATAACTGGTCCAGTATGCCAAAAAAATGTAACAGAGTGAACCACTACAGAAGCGGAATGTACACAAGCCAGATTTAATGAATTGTTAGTGCATGGCATAATTAGAGCTTTTGGGTTGATTTCGGAAATTGGTTTCTGCACACCCGATCGGTGACGTACCATAATAGCAGCATTGTCAAATGCCTGGCCAATACAGTCACCAATCTGAATCCCATCGTTCTCCAGTTCTCTCAAAATCAGTTTAGAAAGCTTCTCCACGATTTTACCTTTTGTCTAGATTGAGCGGTCACTTTATTTTTGTCAATTTTTACGTAGCGCAACACCTCACTCATCTGGTCCTTTTGAGATCCATCAAGAGTGCTATCAAAAATTATACAATATATTTGCTTTCTTTGATCTGATCGATGATTTTCTTTCTCACCTGCTTTAATGCCAAAATGCTCACAAATTTATTTTGAATTTCTGGTGACATATAAGAAGTAACGATTTTCTTTCCCAGGTTAATTTTCACCAAATGTTCACGGAGCACAGGGTCATACTTGGCCAATAAATTTACCAATTCTAAAAAATTCCCTTTGTTTTCTTGATCTCTTTCATCATTAATGTTTCTACAATTCCAAAATCACATAATTTTTTGTTGCTTATTTTCCGTTCTATCATTTAATTATCAGTGATGTTTGAAAGTATTTTTCTTTACAAAAATGTTTTGTTTAATTTTTTAACATTTTTTGGAATTTTTTTAGCTTAATAGTTCGCACACTGTCTAACAAGCTTCATCTCTGTCAAATTTGCCACAGTGTTGCATCTTTGTGCTTATTTACAAGTAATTCTACAGAATGCTGTCGGATGAACTTAATGCACTTGTATCACCTCATGTTACAGAGAGAGAGAGAGAGAGAGAGAGAGATGTTACAGAGAGAGAGAGAGAGAGAGGTGAGTAAACGTGGAGGTAGACACGTTTACCAGAACCGAAGGTCAGCTGACCAGATTACGTATATGTGATGTGGTCAGGCAGGTTGGCTAGATCGGTGAGATTTGATTTGGGCTTTGAAGAAGACGGACGGTTTTTCCGTTGTCTCCCCCTCTTAACTGGGGAGGGGGGAGACGAACGTTGACATGTGTGAAGAAGAACCCACACAAGCCGATTTCACTTCCACTTCTGCAGGACCTCTGGGGAAAGTGAAATAAAAACTATAAAACCCATTCATCGTCTTGGAGTGATAAATCTTCGTCAAACAGGTATCAAGTCTCCCTCCAGGATGAGAAATTTCCAGATGGTTCAACATCGAAGAAGCAGAGGTAGGTTCTGAAAATACATGTCACACACACGATTCCCTTTATGATAATCAAACACACAACCATTTATATTAGAGACAATCATACGCCCACGGAATCCTTTTTTATGTTATACACCAAACGTAAATGGTGCCTTCAATGATAACCAATATATAACATATCTGTAATTTGGTGCCGTAATTGACCAGACCACCTAGCAAGGGTGGGTTTAAAAGGAAAAAAAGATGAAAAAAAAGGACTTCGGTTGGCACGGGGAAAAAAAGAAAAAAAAAGAGGACAAGAATAAAAATGTATGGAAAAAAAAAGAAAAAGAAAGAACAGTAGAAAAAAAAATACAAATCAACACACACACAACGTAGGGTCCATTAAAACACTAGGCGATTTAGAAAAATAATTAAGAAAAAAAAAAGAAAAGCAATACACACGTACAACCTTTTCACAAAGAAAGAAAAGGAAGACATACAGACACACAGATGTAAAACTTTATATATAGAAAATAGTTAAAAAAAATGTTTATCGTATTGGGAATTAGCTCGTTATGAACGAAGAAAAATATCACTTAATGTAAAAATTAGAAGGGAAAAACAACAGCCAGTGAGTAAACCAGAAAGAAGAAGAAAAAAAAAAAAAGAAATAGAACATATGACTTTAGTAAGTGTGCGTCAGCCTTTCAGCTTACCAAAAGATAAACACGTCAATCACAAATATGTGTTATGAATATTTCGTTGCATTTTTAAACTGTGAACTAAGTGTAACTTTTAATGAAAAACAATATGTACTTTTGATGAAAAACAATGGATAGGTTCTGAAATGTGATTTTTTTTCCTTTTTCACTAATTGTATGATTTTTTTTTTCTGACATGGACAATTTTAGTTCCATCGAGTGTTAGGATTGTCTGATTTTAGAAACGACTATGTATTTTAATTGTAAATGTCTAGGTATTTTTTGTAAACGACTGTGATTTTTCTTTAATTTTGAATTCTGTGGAATGGTAAAAGATGATGCACTATGCAGCCGACCTAGTTGATGACATGGTCAAATGGGTTTCCACGAATCTGTGTTTTGTTAATTGGAATTTTGTTATTAGTAAGATGGGACTTTGTGATTGCTTATAGGATGTGTTTGTATTTTTTAATTTATTATTTTGATGTAATTGATGTGTTGTCAAACGGTATTGGCAGAATTTTCTTGTTCTTTGACATGTATTTTTTTTTTTCGCAGAATGGGGAGGTGGAATCTTTGCTTGTGGGGTCTATTGAAAGAATGATTAATAAGAGAAAGAACGTGTTGTTAATTAATTAATAATCATAATAGTAATAATAAAATAGGGAAAAAGAGAAAGAAATAAGATTTAAACAGTGTAATAAATAATAAAAAAAAAAAAAAAAAAAAAAGTTTCGGAAGAGTCAAAGGTTCAGTCGGTATTAATTTTAATTTTCGAAAAGTAGAATAAATGTTCTATTCGACATGAGTGACCTTTTGACCACATAAGTAAGGTAGAAAAAAAAAAAGGATAAATATAGGGTTAAATAAACTATATGAAGAAATGAAAGAAAAAAGTGGGGCGTGAATGGAATTTAATTTCTGTGGCAAGCATGTTAGAATTTTGGAGAGGTGTTGAGTTACATGGGTAGTTATTAATTTCATTATTCTCGAGAAATGATTCGAATTTAATTTTTTTTTTATCGTGATTTCTATTGATTTGGATTAGAATCAACATGGAGCAACTTTGAGTACTTCATGTGTGGAAATCCGATGTTTTCCGTGAAGCTATGTGTCTTCAAGGCAGGTTGCGCTTACCGACTTTGGAAAAAAAAAGAAAGTTTTTTCTGACATAGCAGTAAACGGAATGTATTCTGTCCAGCGTGAGCGGATCTAGTTGTAATCAACTTCAGGGAGCAAATGAAATGCCCTCTGACATGGTGTAAGGGGCAGAGGGGGTGCAATGGCTGACGTGGCCATTATGTGACGAATCGCTCAAGAGAAGATGAATGAAATATGTATACAAGTACTGAGGAAAATAGAAGGCTACCCACCATATGGAATGTTAAGAGGTTTTTTGTTTCCCACAAAATACTAGTAATAAGAGTAGGCTTATGATGAATAGGATAAGGCATGGGATGGAAAATTTTTTTTTTTGTGCTACCTATGGGAAGAAAAGCTGATCTGTAAAGCCAAGGACGATGATAGTCCGTTTTGAAGAGGCAGATGGACCTCGATTTTATTATTCGGTTGATTGCCGAGAATTTATCGATCACGCGTAGTGTAAACGGGAGTAAAGGATGCTCCTGAAATTCTGATTTAAGTTATGAAGAGACCATGGGGTCACAGGGAGTTATTGACCTTCGAGGGCGCAAGGATTAGCACCACATGGTATTATTTGTTGATATTATTTTACTTAGTATATTGAATAAAGGTATGACAGTTTTCTTTGCCAGTGGGGTGAGCATATATATCCCATTCTTAGTAAATGTGGGAAGTAGAAAATGTATGCCTTCGCCATACATTTTGATAAAAAGGGGGGAAGGAATGTTACAGAGAGAGAGAGAGAGAGAGAGAGAGAGAGAGAGGGAGGTGAGTAAACGTGGAGGTAGACACGTTTACCAGAACCGAAGGTCAGCTGACCAGATTACGTATATGTGACGTGGTCAGGCAGGTTGGCTAGATCGGTGAGATTTGATTTGGGCTTTGAAGAAGACGGACGGTTTTTCCGTTGTCTCCCCCTCTTAACTGGGGAGGGGGGAGACGAACGTTGACGTGTGTGAAGAAGAACCCACACAAGCCGATTTCACTTCCACTTCTGCAGGACCATCTGGGGAAAGTGAAATAAAAACTATAAAACCCATTCATCGTCTTGGAGTGATAAATCTTCGTCAAACAGGTATCAAGTCTCCCTCCAGGATGAGAAATTTCCAGATGGTTCAACATCGAAGAAGCAGAGGTAGGTTCTGAAAATACATGTCACACACACGATTCCCTTTATGATAACCCTAGTGAGAACGCAGATGAAGAACAATATATAACACTCAACATAAATACCCCAAGCAGAAAAATCATACCTCTTTTCTGTAGAGGGCCTTAAATGCTGAAAGACTTTCTACTCTAATAGCTTCTTTCTTGGCATACACTCGATACTCCCTCAATCATACCAATACACAAAAATTCAAATGTAATATGAACAAAAATTTAAATGTAATATGAACAAAAATCCTACCAACTCCCTGCACTTTATTAAATTTATCCCTATCACAGTACTCATCTTCACTTCAGTGGAAAAATGCATTTTTGGGATTAAAAAAAAAACAAACAAACTACAAACTCAACAATGCAATTTTTCATATGACAATGAACACAGAGAAATAGGTTAAACAACTTACACATTTGTGCCAAGCTTTTCCATAAGGTAGAATTCTTTCCGGAGCCATCTGAAAAATATAAACAACAATAATAGAGTATTAAGAAAATAAATTCATATTATTTTATGATAATCAAATCTAACAGTACTTTAAAATTAACTAATAAAAACAGATCCATTCCAGGAAACAGTCTCTCAAAATCATTATCTGACTATTTATTTAGGACTAAAAACAAAATTTCTTAAAATTTTATTTTGAACATGAATACATTCTAGTGATTCTGATAGCTTTTCAAGTTAGTGATAAGTAGTTTTTATTAGATTTTTTTTTCCCTAAGAATCGCCACTTATCAAGGTCCAAAGGCAACTCGGGGATAAGGAGTTAATGACTGTCAGATGGGCAGTGAGACAATATTATGATTGGTAATGATGGTAATGGTTTGACACAATCCAATTATTTAAGAGAGCATATCAACAAAAATTTGTTCATATTAGACTTGAAAATTACAACAGTGTAGGCAGTTGAGAAACAGCTCCATGGTATTTTTTCTGCAGATGAGTAGTTCTAGGGGAAAAAAAACTTTGCGCATGGAAGTTTCATTTAGTTTTAGAGAGAGAGAGAGAGAGAGAGAGAGAGAGAGAGAGAGAGAGAGAGAGAGAGAGGAGGAACATTATTGACAGTAGTTGTAATTAGATGAGTTTTATTGAGATTGGATTTGAATGTCACCATTTTGTAGTCTGCAGAGAAGCAACCTTGTAGTAATGTGTTCTATGGAAAGAAACTATTTATGGAAACTGTCAAATGTGAAGTACACAGAGGAAGAAAGGAAAGTTCTTTTCTTGTTGTGAATGTTTTACAGAGAGAAACCAAAGATTATTTATTATTAGCACCTTCCATGGAAATAATGGTATCACAAAAGATGAACGCTGTCTTTTCTGATGATTATGGAAGAGACAACACCTAATACACTTAAACTAACCACTTGTAATAACTGTTCAATCATTGGCTTCATTTATTTCTGTTTTTCACTGTGTCCTGTTCACCACAGTCAGTTAGCAATTCCAAAGAGCCAGAGTTGGAGATATTTTTGCAAGAGTCAGATTTTAATCAAATCAATTCCAGAATTTGATTTTTTTTGTTTTTTTTTTAAATAATTCTCTGTCTCTCATTTTCACCTTTAATTTTAAGGTTTATCTATCATATAAAAGCGAATATGTGTGTTTGTGTGTGCGCTTTTTTGCATGTCTGGCAAAGGCATTTGTGTGTGTGTGAGGGGGGTATCACATCTTAGAACTTCTTATATACTCCCTAGATTATAAGATCTACGATTTGTGAATGGACGTCGTATCTATCTTTTATTTGAGCGACTTTTATTTTACAAAATTTGCACTATTTCTTCCTCTCGTGTGTTTGTTTGGCTCTTTTGTATAAAAAAACGAAACTGAACCCGGAACAAATGCGTCTACCTGGCACTCGTGCCAGGGACATCCAGAAAGCAATAAGCTTTGATCAATGTGGGGAAAACCTGTTATATCAGACAATTGCTATTCATTTGGACACTCCCCTGTTTATGGGGAGCTGGTTTTCCACAATATCTTGGGGAAACAGACAAATACGCAGAAAGCTTCAATCTTAACTGGCTTGCAGCCAAAGTTAAGTGCGTGATGTTTGACATCGTTAAATTTATGCACCTGTGTGAACTCCTTCACTTAACATTTTAATCGTTTAATTTGAATGATTCTCACTTCTTTGCCCTCTTAGTGTCGCGATAAGATATTACGCTTTCTTTCACTTTCTTTTCCGCCTTTGCCTCAAGGCTTTGTGTTCGAGCCTACCTGCCTACCAAAACTTTACTTTCCTCCTTCACTTTTTTTTTCCTACACACACACCGAGCAACACCGGGCCCCCTCACTTGTCTTCGATATTTCTTACTCTGTTTTTGGATCCAGACTAACTATTTCTAAGAACTAGTTGTAAATAAAAGCGTGGCTCATGTCAAAAGAAAAACAAAGGTTTTGTTATGACTGCCTTTCATTCTACTATCAAATTCATAGTTCTTATGTTCTTAAAGATGTTTAAGTTATTGAGTGTCACTTAGTTTAAGAAGACATCACAACAAATTATTATTAGACACCATATTGTGTCAGTGGGTCAAGATCTATTAACCTTCTTTTCTCCTGTGAAGAGGAGGAAGTCAGCAGTCATGTGCCATGAAAGTAGACCTGACCTGGGTAAGCTGGGCTAAAGTACATCAACAGGTTTAAAATAGCCAACTAAATCAAAAGAGACAGCCAATCCCTTATTCAATTTACCACTTTCCATTTCAAAACAATTGTCATTTTACACCATTTTCATATAGAAGATGTAATATTTAGAATTTTGATTTCATAAAAACTTTTACCCCCCCTTTTTCATTTCATATTTGGATGAAAATAAAAGTTGAATTATTGATGGGCACTTTTGATGTATACGAATACTGTTGCATAGTCGATGTACCTAAGAAAAAAAAAGAAAAAAGAAAAAAAAAAGGAAAATGATAATCAAATTAAGTCTAATTTATTATCAGACAACCTCTACCTATCCGGTATTGTCCGTAGCTTGTTTATTTACAATTTCTCCTGACTTTTCCTCTTTTAAAGTTTGCTAGATAATCTCCTCCTTCCCCATTTTTATTTTGTTTCAATAAAAAAAAAAAAAAAATACTCTGCATAGATGAATACAGAATTACACTCTCTTTTTATTTTTTTTAAGATAGAAGTTATTTGAATAATTTTGACCTGGACAAAGTATTTTATGGAAAGCATCAAACCTAATTACATTTTATTCTTTTTAACAACAAACTGCAACAATTTACAAGAAAAACTGATAAACCAGAATCAAATACTGATTTTGTAGGAAGAAAGTAATCAATGACAAAGAAATGAGAAACAGACTAACCTTACTTTATATATTAGATTTATAGGTTAGAGTAATTATTATTACTATTAACATATAGATCACATAACTCCTTAATAGCTATTATAAATAAACAGCTCTCCCTGTGTGAATTACAAATAATTAATAATGCTATGTTTTTCATGACTTTGACAATCATACACATTAACTCCCTGAAATATTAGATTTGAGAAAACAAACATTTAAATTACAAAGAATGTTTTTTAGGCCGATAGCAATAACAAAATCTCATTCATAAAACCCACTATGTCTGTCTGTTTGTTTGTCTGTCTCTATCTTTTAAAATTGTATCTCCTAGGACTTGTTTAGTTCAATCAAGACATTAAAAAAATGAAAACATTGAAAAATGATATTGTACATACCTGTTATGGAATTAATTTCTCATAAGAAAAATTTCACTTAACTTGATCAAGTAATTTTTTTTTTTTTTTTTACAGAGGAAAATCAAATTTTAATGAGATCGATCATATCCCTGCCATTTTGCCTATTTCGCAGATGAGGAGGAGGGCGCCAAGGGAGATAACTCCATCACTGCTTAGTTTGTCAAAATTTGACAAGATTATTTAAAAACATGGACAAAAAAAAAATACCTAGATAAATATTTCAGTTTTTTTCATTTATTTTATATAGTTTCTCTGTCTTTTTCATTCTGTCCTTTGTTAATCTTTTTTCATTTAAAGGCTACTAGTCTGCGAAATAGGCAAGATGGCCTTGAGATGATTGATCTCATTAAAATTGGATTTTCCTATGTAAAATATTGATCAAATTAAGTGAAATTTTTTATGAGAATTTAATTTCATAACGGGTACATACAATATATATATTAAAAAAAATATATATTTTCATTTTTTAATCTCTTGATTAACATAAACAAGTACCAAACTCTCATATATTCTTTCAATGTGGTCATAATGAATCATTTGCAATAGGTTTTGTTTCAGCATTAAATAATCAAAAAAAGGGTTGATATGCCATAAATCAAACAAAGAATCGAATTAATAGAAATGCCTGCTTGTAAACTCATCTAAAATTTAAACATCTTTGATGGCATAGAAGCAATATAGATAACAGTAATCATAAACATAAAAACATGCATATGAATAAAGTTAGTAGAAATAGTAAAAAGTCCACTCCTACAATAAAACAAAACAAAAAATAAATAAAATAAGTAACAACACTGTTACATTATACCAATTGATAGCAGATGGAACTTAAGTGGTCTCTAGTACTTCACTCACATACTTGATATCATAAGTGGCTCAAAATACTATCAGGCATTGTTAACATTTTCTTATTCTACAATGGATCAATCAAGTTTTTTTTTGTTTTTTAATAAAACCTGATTAAGATTAATTAAACATTTTTTTTATTATGATAAGAGCTAAATTATGTACGTGTGCATATGTACAGTGGGTGTAGATGATATTTATTCTTAAGATTATTGTTTAAGAAAAATGAACACAGTAGTTTTATATTGTTTAGATTTATTCACCAAACTTTTGTTAGTTTGGTTTGGTTTGGTTAATTATTTTGTTTTATGGCATATCAACCCTTTTTGAGTCATCCAATGCTGAATCCAGTAATTTTGGTTGGTTGGTTGGTTGTTTTTGTTTTACAGCATATCAACCCTTTTTGGGTTATTTAATGCCGAATCCAAAAATTTTGAAGAAAAATTTTTTTAATAGAATATATTTGTTGTTTTCACATCGGTTTCTATTTAACCCATAGTTGGGACCCTAACAGGTACTACCACTCCGGGTCAGAGTAGACCTGGGAGCAACGGTATTTAAAGGGTGGCTCCACACTCCCCAAAGCCCACAAGCTGGGGCCGCACCACTGGATATAGTTTAAGGTCATATCCAGGACCCCCATTGAGGGACTTTTACCATCTGCAGGGGGGGGGGGGGCAGTTGGCGTATTCTAATGCCCCACCGACAGGGCCCCAGTAATTTTGGAAAACGTTTTTATGGTTTAAGTTTGTAATGGACGTCATTGAATGTTGCGTTGAACACACACGCACAAAAGCATTGCTAGTCAATAAAGTAAAAAACTATTCTTGAAACCTTTTTTATGGCATATCATCTTTTTTCAATTCATTTAATGCCAAATCAAGTTGAATTTATGTCTTTACTTCTTTATATTTTTTATAATACATCAACTGCTTTTAAAAAAAGTTCATTTTATCTAATTCATTTTTTTTTTTTAAAGCGTTCCTTTATTGTACCTGATGTGTTGGAACCAGATCAATGCATTTAGTAAGAATGTGTTTGTGCATGTGTTCAGCATACATGACATTGTTTACTGTTTGTTCTCAAGTATTTTTGTTGTTTGCTATATGCATTGCTACTTCAAGTAGGAATGTGTAATCGTTGCATGACCTATGCGAACTATGGATAACACTATTTCCTCCATTTGACTTTTTTTGTGAGCTCTCTTTCCATTCTCCTGTTATAGTCTTGATAGCTAGGAGTTTTTTTTTTTTATATGTATTGCTACTCTAACGTTGTTATCTATGTTGTTTGTCTTCATTTTTAAGTCTGTGTAAGCAATGTTAACATTGGTTTCTAGAGCTTATGCCTAAAGTAGACTTGGCTGCTTTATCAACTTTGTCTTTTCTACTGATTTCTGTATGACTTGGAATCCTACAGAGTAATATTGCATTATCTCTACTTTATTTTTTGAATAGTTTAGAATGTTTCTTTTATAGGGGCCAGATCAATGCATTCAGTAAGAATGTGTTTGATTGTATACGTAGTCTGGCCTACATGGCATATTGGTTGCTGTTTGTGTTCAAGTAAATAGGAATGTGTAACTTTTGTGTAACATATACCAAGTTTGAATAAAACTACTTCCCTCTCTCAACTTTTTCATGAGCTTTCTTCTGATTCTTGTATTGTAATTAAGATCGCTAGTAATTTGTCTACTGCTACTTCAACATTGTCGAAAACAGATATGCACTACAAAATCTAATATTAAACAGAATATAGGATGTAGTCATATTTGATCCGCTAAATTTCATAAAATCTTTAAGTTACATGTGAAACTATTACTATTAGTAAATTTGGGTATATTTCTATGTGTGGTCTTAATCTTATTTTTTTTTCTTTTTAGTATTATGACTAACACAGAAGCTAAAAGATTTAAAACTATATGTATACTTGGTTCTCCATTTAAAATCTAAGAGAAAAAAAGCATGCAAAAATTGCAATGCCTTATATACCAAAATGGTAATTCCATGAACATTTGTATCTATAGATTTGTCAGTTGGTAAGTGTGCTTTTAATATAAGCAGGAAAACAGTCAAATGATAAGGAAGGAGAGAAGGAAAGAGGAGTAACAAAAGGGAAAAGAGAAATACTAAGGAAAATGTAAGGGACACTAGAAAGATGGGAGACACAAAAAAATGGGGAAGAAACAGAGGGGGGAGAAAAACAGTGAAGGGAGAAAGACTAAGGAAGAAAGAAAGACGTGGGGGGACAGAAAACAGGGGAAAAAGAAAAAAACAAGGGGAAAAAGACGAGAGAGGGGGGGGGGAAGAAAAAGGGGGGAGAAAAATGTGAGGAAAAAAGAAAAATGGGGGAAAAAAGAAAGACGGGAAAAAAGACAGGGAAAAAGAAAGACGGGAGAAAAAGAAAGGCAGGGAGGAAAAGAGAAAGACAAGGAGGAAAAATGAAAGACAGGAAGGAAAAAAGAAAGACAGGGAGGAAAAAGACAAAGGAAAAAGGAAACAAAAGAAAGAAGCAGAGTGGCATTATAGTTTCTTGTCACATTACAGGAGAAGAAAACTGACTGCTAACATTTTTATTTGAAAAAAAAAAAAAAAAATCAATCAAATATTTTACTATTATTTCTGTTTGGTTATATCTAACTTGTATAGTTTCCAATCAAATACTATTAGGAGTGTGTTTAAACATAATTAGGCATGACTGACTAATTTATCGTAATGAATGTCACCAGTATTTCATGATAGTATTTCAATGGTGGCAGTGTTTGTCATGCTATAAATTATTAAAGCAAAAATGTAATTTGATTAAATAATATCGCTATGAAGTCACTCTAGGCAGGAGACTATCTAAGCATAAAATTATGACTTATAATAGGGAAAAATAAAAAATTAACATCTCTACTGGTGATAGCACTCTCTATTCTGGTTTCTTACCCATCTCTCCCAGATCAGTTGAAATATGTACCTAATTTATAGTTGACCTAGATTCAGTTATGGCTTGTTTCATTTAATCCTGTTAAAACTTAGCTTGTGTCTTTCAATCATAGGAGTATCTATTTTCTTCCCGAGATTCTCATAGATTGCTTTGAACTCCGAAACTTATTAGTCTTTCTTTTCATCAAATCTTTCTTAGATTTTATACATTATATCCATTGCACTTTCTGCTTCTTGTAAAGCCGGTTATCTCTATTGTTCTAAACACTTTCTCACATGTGAGACTATTCTCTATCTATACAAATATACTATCAGAGCATGTAAGTATTGTTGTCATATTTGGACTAGTGAAGCTTTATATCACTTGAAGGTTCTTAAGGTAGAGAAAAGTATCCGTAATTTGATTGATTGCACCCTTTCTTCTTCTCTGCAACCTATCTCTCACAGACGTGATGTTGTTAATTTCAATCTTTTCTACGAATACTATTATGGCATGTGTTCTCCAGAATTGTCTGATCTATATCCTGCTTCTTTTGTTTTACCTCGTCTGACTTGCTGGTTTAGTGGTCTCCATCAATTCACGGTTTTGATACCTCATTGAAATATAGTTTCCTATTCCAGTAGCTTCTTTCTAAGAACTGCATGCTTGTGAAACTCTTCTTGCTGACTGGATTACTCTTGAAAAAAAAAAAATTATTTTTTTCTTTTTTTAACAAGTGAATCACCACCTATCAAAGCCCACAGGCCACTTGAGGATATGGTTGTTACCAAGACAATAGCATAGTTATCGTTAGTGGTGGAAATTATGTAGAATTTGATTATTTCAAGAACTTGCTTACATTGGACTTGAAGATGACCATGTTGTAGTTAGCTGGAAAGTAGTCCAACAGAAGAGTTTTAGAAGAGGGCAGTTCTAAGAAAGAAGTTTTGCTTATAGAACTTGCATTTAGACTTAAACACATAAAATGAGAGAAATTGTTGACAGTGGTTGTAGCTAGACGAGTGCTTTTTGTGAAAGTTTGGCAAGGGGGTACCATAGATTGACACTCGGTTTTTCAAGACCAATTCAATAGGCATCTCCTGTCTTTGTGATAATCATCTTTTTAGCTTGTTACAATAAGCATTTTCACACCTTGTTTGGAGCAAATTCCATTAAACATTTTTATTTGTTGTTTTTTTAATAGTCAATATGAGAACTCAACATCATGGAGAGAATTTTTGAACCACTTCAGCAATCAAATATGGTAGGCATAAAATTTATTTTTTATGTATTTACATGGGAGTCACCAGTTATCAAGGTCCGAAAGCTGCTCAAGTATAAGGGTTAATGAGTGTACAGTAGTCACTGAGACAACAATGTATTAATAGTTAGTGATAGAAATGGATTATTTAGGGGAGAGGGTACCACAACAAGAACTTGTTTACATTGGACTTGAAGACAACCATATTGTAGTCAGCTGGAAAACTGGCCAGTGGAACAGTGTTCCACGCGTGAATAATTCCAAGAAAGAAGCTTTTTTTCATGGAATTTGCATTTAGATTTTGGCACAGATAGAGAGTGTGGGAAACTGCTAATGTTTATTGTCGCTAGATGAATTTTTTTTGTGAAAATTTGGCAAGAAGGGCACCATAGATTGAAGCTCAGATGAGCCCTTGCCATGAAAATAACAATATATTAAGTATAGGCAATGTTAATGACATCCATATAAGAATCATAAATGTCTTGCATAGACAAAATTTAAAAAAAAAAAAAAAGAAATTAATAAAACCTCAATGCAAAATGTGATCACTCACCTTAATGAACATCAAAATTTAT
The DNA here is from genome assembly GCF_053919585.1 of Euprymna scolopes. NCBI lineage: Eukaryota > Metazoa > Mollusca > Cephalopoda > Sepiida > Sepiolidae > Euprymna > Euprymna scolopes. Next base: position 63,123,727 of record NC_136490.1, read on the forward strand.
TAATGTTCTTTGAATAACAAATAAATATTGTTCAACCCAAAATATTTTTGATTTGATTGGTCTTGTATATTTGGTGGCTATCCACTTTTTCATCTATTTTTTATTATAATTTTGGCAGATTTAACATGTATATGATTTCTAATTATCGAGGGAGAGAGGGAGTGTAATTAATTAGTGGAACAAGTCGTCGGCGAATGTTAAGAATGTAAATAGTTTTAAAAATTCTGTTGGCCAATTTTGTGATTATGATATAAAGAATAGATTGTCTGGCTAATGACATGTCTTTTTCAAGACAGACACAAAGAGAGAAAGGGGGAAAAGAAAGGGAAAAAGAGAGGGTGAGAGAGATGGAGAGAGTAAGAAAGAGGGAGAGGATAAATGAAAAAGGGAGAGGGGTGGAGAAAGAGAGAGGAAAAGGAGGAAAAAAAGGGAGAAAGCGGAAAAATAGAAAGTGGGGAGAAAAATAAATGAGAGAAAAAGAGAACGGCGGAAGATTATATATATAGATATATATATATATATATATATATATATATATGATGAAAATAATGGGAATAGTATTCCGACAAAATAGAGAAATAAAAGGAACAAACCGTATTATGTATTCGTTTTCTCTTTATTTTTCATCCATAGGAAGTCTCGAAATAAAGACGAAACATTGATGAACACATAATACGGTTTGTTTCTTTTTATTTCTCTCTCATATATATATATATATATATATATATATATATATATATATATATATATATATAAGATTAAGTGATAGAGAGAGGAGGGCAGAAAGAAAAGAGAGGTAGTGAGGTAATAATTTTTAGTACTAGTTGTTTCATATTAGCAAGAACTAGCCGATAGTATTCACCAGAATGAAAAATAACACCCTTTTTCTCCACTTATTGTACTGAAAGATTTTAAAGAAATATTTACATTAATAAATATATGCAAATTATTTCCCTTTTCTGTTTGTGGAGATCCATTAAAAAATGATATATACACTATTTTACATCGCATTTTTTGCTTTGCATTATTATAATTATATTGCAATCTATGTGAACAAAAAAACTGAGGTGAAGAGGTTTTTCACACTGAAGCTATTTGCAAAATTAATGTAAATTTCTTCAATTGACCTCTCATTGCTTATCCTATTCCTAGTGTTAACATTGCAAAAAAATTATAACTTCATGCGTATATGCCCCCCTGCCCTTCGTATTGACATAAATAATTACAGTGAATTATTTTTATTTTTGAATTTCTGAGATGAGGATAATAATATGTATTATTTGGATTAGAATTTTCATATTTGTACAACGTTTCAGATGATGTAAACTCTGATTTTTTTTCAGATAGATTTCGTTGAATTTGGGAATGTTTCTACCGCACTTGGGATGATTGGTTGGTTGGTTGGTTGTTTTTGTTTTACGGCATATCAACCCTTTTCGGGTTATTTAATGCCGAATCCAAAGATTTTGAAGAAAAATTTTTTTTAATAGAATATATTTGTTGTTTTCAAGTCGGTTTCTATTTAACCCATAGTTCGAACCTTAACAGGTACTACCACTCCGGGTCAGAGTGGACCTGGGAGCAATGATAATTAAAGGGTGGCTCCACACTCCCCAAAGCCCGCAAGCTGGGGCCTCACCACTGGATATAGTTTAAGGTCATATCCAGGACCCCCATTGAGGGACTTTTACCCTCTGCAGGGAGGCAGTCGGTGTATTCTAATGCCCCACCGACAGGGCCTGCACTTGGGATGAATATCATTGCGAATTACTTAAGGCTTCTACTTGGTCATGCCCCAGCTAGTGCAGACATGTCTGGGAGAGGAGGGAAAACATGCCTGGAAGATTTGCTTTGGCAAGAACGTCTTTGTTCGGAATGCGGTCCTACCAGGTAATGTCTCAGATTTTTCTTAGATTGCGCAAATGGAAGGAATTTAGTCTGCGCTCTTGATGCTTGTAGAGAACCCATGTCTCACTGCAGTAGAGTAATCTGCTGAGGACACAGGCTTGATATATTTTCATCTTTGTGTTTATGGTCAGCATGTTGTTACTCCACGCTCTCCTTGTCAGACGGTCCATACCTGTTGCTGCTTTCCCAATGCAGGTGTTTAGCTCAGCATCCAGTGAGAAGTTCACCTCCAGTGTGTGATCGCCAATGGATATGTAGGGGGCGTTGCTGACGTTTTTTGCATGCAGGATGGCTGAATCCCCAAAGACATCCTGTATTGCGAGCTCTTAACTGGCAGTAGACCAACCGGTAGACCACTTTTCAAATTTAAGGATGTGTGCAAAAGGGACAACATCAACCCTGTTGACCTTGAATCCCATGCAACAGACCGTGACTGCTGGAGGGTCAAAGTTCAGAAATGTGTCTAACTGAGCAAGGAGAGAAGAGATGAACAGTGGAAGGAGAAGAGAGGCAGGTGCAAAAGGACAGCATCGGCAGAGCATGACAGAGGGTATCTCTGCGGGAAGTGCAACAGAATCTGTCGCTCCCGCATCGGTCTGCTCAGTCACAGCAACAGTTGCTACCACTCATAACAACCTTCAGATGTGATTCTCCATCGTCTATTTAGACCGAAGGGTGCCAACTACCTGGTCATGAGAATTCCACCCTCGTAGACTAAAAAAAAGTTCCTTTCAAAATTTTGTGCGGATTCCAAACTTCAATAGAAAGATTCCTTAGTTTGACAAGATACATCTGAAAAATGTCAGCAGTTTCATCGACCAAAACATTTTGCAAATAAAACTCAAAATGAGAACAGTAGTTCAACAAATAATCCAAATAATACACATTTATTTTATTAATCTAATTATTGAAATAAAAAAAAAACTGAATTTTGAAAAATCATATTTCAAACTTCATTAATATTCAAACTTCTTCCCTTTGGCTGGTACTGTGTAGCTAGTTTCCTTCTACCCCTGCATTCATCATATAGTTAGCATTTCCCTATCTATTGGTCTGCTTGCTCATTTTTTTTTGTTAAGAAATCGCTCCAGACAAAACATGAAGCCACTTAATGAAGGTATTAAAAAGAATGAAAGATGATTATGGCAAAGACTTCTTCTTCCTGTGTCATGGCATGTTCATGTCATAGATAAAATCATGGTTAGTGTTCTCCACAGGCTTAGGGCCATTGCTGGTTCTCAGAGTCCAATGGTACTGTTGATACCCATTACTTTGCATATCCAATCTAATATCCTTATCCTTTGCCTACCCCCTGGCTCTCTTTCCGTCAATTTCTTTCTCCAAGATGTGGCCTTTGATGCCCTCTTTTTCGTGCAACAGATATCCAACAAAGCGGCATTGCCTTTCCTTGATGGTCCACATCAGCAAGCAATTGCAAAGACAGGCAATGCCTTATTGGCTTAAATCTTGAAAAGACCAAGGTTATATGTAGGAGGAAAACAGTCAGCAGAAATAAAGAGAGGTCCACACACCTGCAGTTCTTGGAAACAAATTATTGGAATGACAAGGTATCAAAACAATGCCTTGATGAAGATCACCAGACCAAGGTTGGTTGGTTGGTTGTTTTTGTTTTATGGCATATCAACCCTTTTCGGGTTATTTAATGCCGAATCCAAAGATTTTGAAGAAAAAATTTTTTAATAGAATATATTTGTTGTTTTCACGTCGGTTTCTATTTAACTCATAGTTGGGACCCTAACAGGTACTACCACTCCGGGTCAGAGTGGACCTGGGAGCAATGGTAATTAAAGGGTGGCTCCACACTCCCCAAAGCCCACAAGCTGGGGCCTCACCACTGGATATAGTTTAAGGTCATATCCAGGACCCTCATTGAGGGACTTTTACCCTCTGCCGGGGGACAGTCGGCGTATTCTAATGCCCTACCGACAGAGCCACCAGACCAAGGAGTTGGAGCAAAGGAAACAGAAAATAGATCAGATAATCCTGAAGGACACATGCTATAATAGTATTTATAGGAAAGACTGAGACTAGCAAAGTCATATTCATGAGAGAGAAGGTGTAAAGAAGGCATGTGGAAGGTGGTAACCAAACTACAGATATGTTTTTGATTCAGCATATTTGGTTCTTAGCTTTTATTATTTATAAATTCATGTGGAAAAAAATAAAGATCTAAAAGAAAACTTAAAAAATATTTATGCAATCTACGAAAACAAAAAGTAAAACAAAAAGCCAAAAAACTCTCGGGCAATGCACAATAGATACAGCTATTCTATATAATTATAAAATTCTGTGCACCATCCACCCTTGCTTAAATCCTGTCCACAAAAAACATAGTTTTATACGTATATATCTTTTATATATATTTTTATATGTATCTCCATATTTCTTATCTATTTTTTTCTCTATTCCCACTATTTTTTATTTACCTTTTTCTTTTTTTAGGTCTTCTCCTTTCTCTCTTCTTTTTAGTCCTTTTTAATGATCACGATAATTTTTTTAATGAACTCCATTATCAATTTTGATCTTGGTTTTGATTTTAGCTAATGACACTCAAATCATATTTCTTTTTTACTTTTGAAATCATGACTGTATATTAGGTACAATACAATATGAAATAATCGATAGAGAATTGACTCTATAATAATACAAAATCTGTGTAAATTAAAATATCATATTTAAGCATATTTTATGACAAAGCAATGCTGGGTGTCCCTGCTAGTTATAAAATAAAACTCAACTGACCTTTCAACTTGAAGTTGGTAAGACGCAGTCTGTGTATCGGTGACAAGGTGTTCCAATCCCACCATCCATTTCCGGTACTCATCTTTATTTGATGCTAATATACACAAATAAAAGACAAAATAGTTCTAAATTAAAGAAATCCAAATGTTATATGAATTATTTATTCAACTTAGTAAATTCAAAGTTGGAAAAAAATTTTTGTTTAGATTAATAAGACATTGTTGGAAATCATAACATTTTTGTAATGCATCAAAAACTAATTTACACATAAATGCAACATTGATAAAAAAAAATTATTTTATTCCTATCAAGGCAAATCACCCCAAAACGTCTGCATCTTTTGGTTATCTCAGCAGGCCAGAATGTAGATGTTCTGAAAAATCTACATTAAAAAAGTTATAACAAATCTGGGTTTTCCAGGGCAGCTAAAAAGAATTTCATTTTCAGACAGTCAGGGTTTAAAATGAAAATGTTATAATTATCCTATGGTTTTATTTGCTACTGAAAAAACAAAGACAATACATTACAGTAAATTTTCTGGGTGCTTATTCATATTGAAACTCAAGTGAAACATAGCAGTTTCAAATAAAATAACAGAAAAACTTATGAATATACTAACTTATCAGTGAAAAATATTAGTGTACACCAAAAATTATGGAATATTACCAAGAAGAATTTTAATGAAACATAAAATTAATTTACTATTCATAGTCCATGAACTCCAAACTACATTTGGATCAAGTCAGTTTAGCATAGAATATTATCTCCCTTGTTTTAATATGAAAACTTATCATTCATAGTTTGTTGACTCTGAATAGTAAGTTAATTACACTAATATTTTTCGACTGATAAATTCGTATATTAATATGTTTTTCTGTTAGAACTGTCATATTTCATTCTCAGTAAAAATAAACACCGACTTTTGATTAGGTATCACAAAGCAGTCTAGTGTAGAGTGGAAAATGGATGAATTTCAATTTGCAATATTCGTGTCTTTGATGAATGGAGGTATTTTGATAAAATTTGAATGTAAGCAAAATGTACTCTTTTCTCTTTATAAATGTACAGAAATTATATCTGTCTCAGGATAGGTAAAAAAAATAATTATTCAAACAGAAGTTTTCCTTTTTCTTTTTTCTTTTTTTACTCTTCAATTTTCCTATCTTTTTTTTTTTTCTAGGTGGAGATGGGGAATTCTACCAGATAACAGACATTCTCCCACTATCTCATTCATTCCAACCAAGAGATCATTTTAAGATTCTAACTGTTTTTAAAGTGCAGTTGTTTGCATCTCTCCTACACTTGGTGCACCAAGTATATTTTCCAGGTAGTTTTGGAAATTCTTTGTCATGAGTCTCGTTGCTTTTATAATTATTGGAATGATGGAAATCTTCCTTAGATTCCAGTTTCTTTTCATGTTGTACATAAGACCTTGGTATTTCATTATCTTTGCTCCTCAGTTCTGTTTAACCCAGCATAATTTTGGACACTAACTTCTACCATGGTTGCTTCTTTCTTCTTGCCTCATTTAACTGTCAGGTTTAACAGCTCTGTTTCCTAGGTACATAATTATAGAAATTGCATGTTCCCTTATGAAGACTGAAATCAACAATATTATACTAATCAATAAGTCTAGAATACTTATTCCACTTTTGATAAAAATCCATAACATGATTTTGCTTCATTAGAAATACACCTGTTAGTCATAAGAGTGCATACTGGAGGCTATATTAAATTAAGTTTCATACAAACGAGGTACAGAGATAGTGAAAATGTTTTGTAAAAATCCAGATACCTTTGATTTTTGTCATATTTTAACACCAGATATAAGGAATCAATTATAAATATTCTCAAAATTTCAATTACATTAGACTATTTTAAATGGTTTTTAAAGAGGTGTAACACAAGCAGAACCTCCCATTTGAAAATTAAAATATTTCAGATTTGCATTAAATTTGATCTATAGTCACACACCAATTAAACAAGATTTCCTGAACTTAAATTTTCTTCTAAAGTTCCCTTTAAAATTAATTTGCTTGTTTGAGACATTTTCTAAAATCAAAATCATGTAATGGCTTTTGATCAAAATTTGAACAAAGGATTCTAGAAATAAGGTTTAATACGATTATATACTGATTTTAATCTTCATAAGGGGAAATAAATGTGGTACAAATTTTTTCTGTGGAAATTCATTTCAATCATCCTGGAATGGTATTTTCCAGTTAAAATATAAATACCAACAGCATTAATTGGATTCATCAGACTACTGTTCTTGAGTGTCATTTTCACAATGTTTCGGTCGATGTGACCCCTGACCTACTTCAGGTGTATCTTTTTGAACTTGGAAATGTTTCTGTCGAACTTGGGATGGAATTTCAAACCCTTCATTTACTTCATAGGGGTAGCATGCTCTTGTTCCATCAACTATGACTAGATAGAGGTCCTAGCACAGTGGTTTGAGTACTTGGAAAAATCAATTGAAAAAGTGATATTCTCCTGAAGATTGAAGGTATAATTCTCAGTGTGGGCAACCGAAAAATACAATTATGAATTACTTAGGACTTCTACAAGATACACTTGAAAAGGTCAGAGGTTATTGTAAAAATGACACTTAAGATGAGAACAGTAGTCTGATGAATCCAAATATGAATAACCTATCCTCATCTAAAAAATTCAGAAACGGAAAAATAAACAGTAGATAATAATTCATCATGAAAAAAGTTCATGCAATAAATAAATAAATAAATATACGTACCAGTAACTGATAAAGTATGCAGTTTGAATTCTGAACCATAAAATATCACAAAGCACAAGTTTTTGTCCACTTTTCTGGCCTCATCTGCCCATTTCTCAAAGTCTTTGGAATTTCTTCCTGGACGTATTTCTTTTACTTCTCGGAGGTCAACTGTGAAAAGAAATTGAGTTGCAGTCAATACCTTTTTTTATTTTTTATTTTTTAGAAAATTTATAATAAAATATATAAAATACAACACCATTAGCAGGTGAAATTTTGTTGAATACTAACTAGATCACCTGTAAGTTGTTAAGTCAGTATTTGTTATAGATATTACAAGCATTCAAAGGACTGATTAAAAGTATTATTAATGGACAGAGAGAAGTTCTGAAAATGAAGCATTCTGATATTCACTTATTCTTGGAATATAATCATGGCACTATTTGAATGTAAAGGAAAATGATGGAGTGTTTATTGTTTTTTTCTTGTTTTTTTAAATGTATTGTAGTATGTTGAAATTAGTATAATTGAAAACATGAAGTAATAAACTGTGACCTAAAAATAATTACACCACTGAAGGAAATAAGTAGGTGATGTGAGGGGAGTGAGAGGATTTAATATATAAAGAGTGAAACTCTTTATTACATTTTTGAGGACTATGTATTTGAGAGTAGTAGTTTTCTCAGAATCTATATTATATTTCTCTTTGTTTGTCTGTTCCACTTTTTCCCAGAAACTACTGGGCCAATCTGAATTAAATTCTGTAGGAAACTCGATTATAATAAGGTGCAGTGAACTAAGTATTAGGATATCCATTCGATGCACAATTAGGGACTAGTATTTAATGCAAAAAGTAAAACAAATTTAACAATATTTAACCATCAATTTGGCATAAAACACTAAATCTAAGTCAATTTTTGTGCATTTTTAATGAGCTAAAAAGTCTAGTGAATTTAATAATTTTTAAACAGAGATGAAATGTGGGTACAGTTTCTAGGGACACCCATTTGCAATCGATGTTAGTGGTGTGATTAAAAGATTCATTTAGAAAGTGTTCATTTTTTTTCCAATTGAAACTGAGATAGAAATTTATTATATAGGTTAGATATTTCATAACTATTTAATAATATCTGAGGGGCATTCCAAAAGTAATGCCTCTTATTTTTATTCTATCCAAATGGATCAGAGGAGATTGCAAATTGCATTGTTATGATAACTAGACTTATGCATCCATGACTTGAAAGTTTTGTGTTTCTGTTGCAGATATTGATGGTGTTAGACTCTAAGAAAGTAATGATGTGCGTCAGAAGCAGAGATGTGTCATTGAATTCCTCTATGCAGAAAAAAAACTGAATCGATTAACATTCACCGGTGCCTGTTGAATGTTTACGAAGCCAATGTAAATGATGTTAGCACAGCTAGGAGATGGTTAGTCTATTCCAGAGTAGAGACAGAGATGTGACAAAGCGCACTCCAGATGCCCATGCACAGCCATAACCTCATCGCTGGCAAAAGTGCATTGAGAATGGTGGTAACTGTAGAAAAATAAATTCTGGAGCACAAACGGTGGCTCGTTTTAAAGGTAGCTCTTCAGTTTTTGTAGCTCTTCAACTTTTTTTTTTTTAAAATTAAATATAAGATGCATTACTTTTAGAATGACTCTTATATATAAGAAATCTTTTTTTTTATATATATACAGGTAGAAAATTATTATGCCAACACATTTATTTACATTTTTTTTCTTGTACAATTATCTCGGTTTATAAATACTTTAACATATTTTTTTTCCATTTCGTTCCATTTAGCCCAACATAACTGGCAGTTTTGAAACAGGTTTACACTGATGTCATAATAAACCCTCTCCCTTGTGACGTTATAAGAGGGCCTCCCCCCTCTCTCTGAGTTTTGGTAATATCAAAAAAAAAGAAAAAAATGGTTTACTATAAAGTAAAGTGAACATGAAACTTTCTACTAGACCAACAAGTACATGGTTCCCACTTTTAATATTTTTATTTACTTAATATGAAAAAGTACAGGAAAATATTCTTGCATATAATTCTTGTACAGATCTATGTCTTTAATTAAATATAATAAAAACATTTTTATCAAAAAATATTTTATGAATAACAAAGCATTGTTTGGTTATTCCATCCCAGTCAGATGGTGAAAATATTATCTCGCTCTACCACCAGTGTAAAATATTTTAATATACCAAACTTTTTATCGAAAAATTTACTTTTATATTAAAACTTATCTCCTTCCCACAATGGGAAGATGTGACACAAGGTCAGAAAGTAACGTTTAAAAAAAAAAAAAGGAGCACTCTGGCCTACAAAAATGCCAGTAGCAGTGACTCAGGCGATTAGTAATAAACTAACCCATTCTCAAAGGGTTAAAAACATTGAAAAAAAAACACAAAAAAAACTAACATAAGGCAAACGAACGATGTTAAATGTAAAAATCGAAAAAACAAAAAAGAAAACAGAAAAACGAACGTTAAAACTGCTTTAAAAAATCTGAAAAAAAAAAAAAAAAAAAAAAGTGAAAAATGGCTTAAATAAGCCTGTTTTGATATTAAAATTTAAAAAAATTGGTGGGTATCCGGGTGTTTTTGAGCGTGTGTGGTCGGTCGGGGATGGGGGTGGGGGTGTTAATGAAAACCTAAGAATAAGCGAAGTAAAAAAAAAACCCAGAAAAACGAACGTTACGTGAAAAATGGCTTAAATAACCCTATTAAAATTTTAAAAATCGAAATAAAAAAAAGACATCTCACACCACGATTCGAACTCAAAACTTTTAGATAATGACCCAACGCTCTAATCAACCGAGCTAAAACGACGTACATGAAATTGTATCGGTTCTTCAAATATTTAAATTAAATCAGGTTATGACGTTGTCTGACGCATGCATAGAACTGATCTCGTCATGAGAGGACGGTTTTTGCTCCCCCCCCATAGAAAAGTGCCGATTCCAGGGTGAAAGAATTAACGTTTTTGGCCAATTTTTCAACATTTGTCGGGCGAAGGATGGGGTTTTCATATGAGACCAAATTTGTGAATTTTTGTTCTGTCTGTCGAAAGTTTTTAGCAGACATACAAACATACATACATACATTTTCGCTTTTATATATATAGATTTACAAAAAAAGTTTATATATATATATATATATATATATATATATATATATATATATATATATATATATATATATGGTAAAAAAAAAAGGACTGGGAGATCTTTTTCCATGTGAAATAGACTTGATTTAGTTCACATCCAGTACAATTTTCACCTTCCTAATCTTTTATATCAAGAGATAATATTGTCATTTTCCAATATTTTGCTTCTCTTTTTACCACCAATTTAATCTATATATAAAAGCGAAAATGTATGTATGTATATACGCTTTTCCTCGATGTCCACAAAAGGCTTCTTTCAGAGAAGCGCTCGCTCGCTCGCTTCACAACTTCTTAAAACTTTTTATATCATCTATAAATTGTAATATCTCACAGTTAACCACGGAGCTCACCTGTCTATTTAATTTTATTGACTTTCAAACGTTAATTATTCGACATTTCCCGCATCGGCACGCGTTACATTCGGTTTTCGGTATAAACAAAAAGCAAAACTCGACTCTAATCACTGGCTGAAAGCCAGTGGTCTCTAGAGAGCTAAGTAATGTTTGGTCAATGTCGACTTCGTCATATCAGACGGTAGCTTTCATTTCGAGACGAGACGCTCCCCCTAATAAACAGGGAGCGGGTTTTTAAAAACAAACAAACCGATTTATTGACCTCATTAAAAACTGTCCCGCACAAAATGCTAACTGCTGAATACCTATCGCCGTCACGTCACTCAAAAACGCGCACCTGTTTTTTATTCACACTTTACTATTTTCCAACTGCGCGTCAAGGCTTAGTTTTTTTTTCACGGGCACCTGTTTTTTTTTTCACATTTCGGGTTTTTTTCACACACACCTATAAACACCTGGGCAACGCCGGGTACCTCTCGCTAGTCTATCTATATATCTATAAAAGTGAAAATGTGTGTGTGTGTGTACCAAATAACCCTGTCAATTATCGGCCTACAGACTCGAAATTTGACATAAGGGGTATTGAGTTTGGGAAAATCTTTTTAATTGGGTTTCGGCCAGAAATTTTGCTGTTAAGGGGGGGGGACGTCAAAGTTCAATGATTTGACCTTTGAGAACTCTACCAAACTCCTCTGCCAATTTTGGGTTTAAACACTTGAAATTTTGAATATAGGTTACTTGGACATGAATCTAACTTTATTTATTTGATTTGAGGCCAAAACAGTAAATGCTAAGGGATCAAAATTGGGGTCAAAGTTTTAAAAAATCTGATCTCTGCTGTCTCTAACAAATAACTCAGCCAATTTTTGGTCTCAACATTTGAAATTTTACATGAAAGGTATTCAGACACAGGGCAAGCTTTTTAATGTTTTTTTTTTTTTTGCTGAAAGTTTGGTTTCCAAGGGGCCAAAAGTTCAAAAGATTTGACCTGGCAAAGTATTAAGCCAATTTTAGGTCTAAACATTTGAAATTTGACATAAAGGGTATTCAGACTTTCAGCAAATTTTTTAATCAGTACTTGGGCGAAAATTTGACTGCGAAGAGGTCAAAGTTGAATTAGTTTAAGTTTGCAGATTCTACCAAACTCCTCCATCAGTTTTGGGTCTAAACACTTGAAATTTTAGATGTAGGTTACTTGGATATTGGTCAGACATTTGAATTTAATTTGAGCTCAAAACAATAAATGTTAAGTGGTCAAAATTAGGGTCAAAGTAAAAAAAAAACTTGACCTCTGCGGTCTCTAGCAACTTTTCTCTATGGTACTTAAGGAAGCCTATTATATAGAAAGGCATTATCATACATATGCACTTTTTAATATATACATATGCATATAAAGTTATGAACAGTACATAGGGCCCGAGCAAAGCTGGGCTGAACTGCTAGTATACCCATAAAAGTGAAATTGTCTGTGTGTGCCTGTGTGTCTACATTTCCCTACCAAATTACTTTGTCAATTTTCAGTCTACAGACTCGAGATTTGACATAAGTGGTATTGAGATTTGGGAAAATCTTTTTAATCAGTTTTCGGACAGAAATTTGGCTGTCAAAGGGTCAAAGTTCAACAATTTGACTTTTGAAAACTCTACCAAACTCCTTCACCAATTTTGTGTCAAAACACTTGAAATTTTAGATGTAGATTATTTGACCATGGGTCAAACTTTTCAATTTGATTTGAGCCAAAAACAAATGTTAAGGGGTCAAAATTGGGGTCAAAGTTAAAAAGAGTTTGACCTCTGCAGTCTCTACCAAATTACTCAGCCAATTTTTGGTCTAAACATTTGAAATTTTACATACATGCAGCAAGCTTTTTAATCAGTTTTTGGGCGAAAATTTTGCTGCCAAGAGGTCAAAGTTGAAAGAGTTGACCTCTGCAGACTCTACCAAACTCCTCCACCAATTCTGGATCTAAACACTTGAAATTTTAGATGTAGGTTACCTGGATACGTGTCAAACTTGTTAATATATATATATATATATATAGATATACACATAAAGTTATGAACAGTACATAGAACCCGAGCAAAGCCGAGCTGAACACTTCCTCCTTCTTTGTTTACTCTCACTCTCCTCTTTTACTCAACTAATGAAATTATAAATATAGCATGATCATCATATTCCATTTACATCTTTTGATGCTGGTATGTATTTGACAACTTTTAGAAATTGACTTCCAACCAAACCTATCTCTTATTAGACCTTTACTGTAAAGTCTTTAGATACAGTTAAAAGTGCATGAGTGTTCTTAGGTTAGTAGATGTAAAACGATTGAGGTAGCCGATTCAATCCACAGAGGAAAGCCAAGGAAAACATGAGAAGTGATTCGAATGGATACACAAGAAAGAGGGATGAACATTGACAAGAGATTGTTTAGTACAGAAGTCAATTTCATTAAAGTTGTTCAACACATGCCAGGATGTAAATTGGACGTTTAATCAAATATAATACTCTTATGAGATTTTCCAAAAGAAGAAAATACTGCTTGTTAGAAGATATGTACAAATGAAATATGGCAGGTCAAAAAAAATGAACAGGACAACTTTTTGATATACTTATGTATTCAGTAAAAGTAAATATGTAAAAAAAAAAAAAAAAAAAAAAAAAAAAAAGAAAATTATTGAGAAGAATGTTAATGAAAAAAAAACCCCAAAAAACAGTTTGATCAAATATGTCGAATTCTATATTGAAACAAACCATTTTATATTTTAAATTTAAGAGCTAAAATGAAGAAAAAGGGAGGTTAAGATGTAAAATGAGTTTGGTCCAACCTAGAATCTCTATTACATAAAAGGAGCTCTATCTGTGTGAGTGAATTCCCTATGGACTTTAAAACGGCTGGGCTGATTTTTATGAAATTTCACAGGATGGTATTTATGTGCATAGCAGTGTTCTTAGTTTTGTATCAAAATGTCTTCGATAAGTATCGCTAATTGAAATAATCTGGTAAAAGAATAAACAAGCAATTCTTACTAAAGTTAACACATTACACAGCCTAACATCACAATAGATTTTCATTAATGTAACATGCAAGTGAGAGTACTCATTGAATGTAGATTTCTTTCGAATGCATAATATATATAGAAATCATGCTGAGATAAGGAAGCAGGAGAAGACAGGGCTTACTGCCTGGATCCAGAGAATATACCGGCCGCTCCAGCGGAACAAAAAGATGTCAAAGCGGCACCCAAAGAGGATCCTCAGAAAGGAGACAAAAAAGAGGGGACATACCACTTGGAAATAAATAATAGCCAGGAGCCAGCCGCCTCAACAGACATTAAGAAGGGGGACGCTCCTCCAGAGGAAAGCTCCCCTAAAGAAGCAGCAGTTCCAGATGCACCCAAGGAAAGCACAGGAGAAAAAGCTCCTAAAGGAACACCCCCAAGACAGCGAAAGAGTCAAACCCTACAAAAGACTCCTCATCTAAACCATGAGAGGAATCTGCATGGAATAAGACCGTGGAAAAGAAACTCTCCCTGCAAGAATATAAAGACCTGTACCTCACAAAGTACAGTGAGTATATATATTGAGGGGAATGTCCTCAAACCAATACCAGTGGATTGGGAGCCAATGGTGGACAAGGTCCTGTCCTTCACTGTTGGTTTTGTCAGAAACATGGTCTCATGGCAGCCACTAAAACTAAGGAAGTACTAACACCAGCCCCGGAGTTGACAAAGCCCAGTGAAAAGGCCAAAGGTCAGTGGAGTACGGTGGCGGGACGTAAATGGAAGAACATATCCATCACCGCTGCAACCTCACCACCTACTCAACAGCGACAATAACAACAACCGTAGCAGCAGCAACAAGCAGCAAAAGTCTCCCAGCACTAACGAGCCCACGAATATAGAGGACCCCACACCAATATTCTCCACTGGGGGCAAGCGGAGCCTTCTGGTCTCCCCACCTGAGTCAGAAGAAGAGGCAGTGTCTGAGGAGGAGGTAGAGAGCACCATGTCGGCTTGGGTTGAGAGCAAAGAGAAGGGAAAGAAGAAGTAGAAGAGCAGAGAGGCAGCTCTCAGTCCCCCCCCCCGGGAAGGCTCAACAGAGACTTCAAAAGAGAAGAAACCTCAGTCCCCAAACACCTCTCAAGCTGAGAAGACTACTCCGTCTCCTACCACAACCTCCCCAAGACTCTTCACATATTCCTTCTGGCGATAGGCCTCTAGACAACAAGCCAGAGCTGGAGAGACCTAAACCCGCCCCTCCAGTCCGTACAGAATGGACCAAGAAATTTCCATTCCTGTCGGGAGACAAGTTGTGTGCGACTGACCTTTTGCAAGCCTACCCAGACTTTAAAGGTAAGCACAGGGCGCTCTACAACGAGCATAAAAACTTTGTTTATGTCCAGGGGGACAATGTCACAGACCCCAAAAAGTTTAAGGACGCCCCAATGCTGACCCCCTTGTGAGAAGACGCAGAGACAACAGAACCAGAGCATTGTGGAACATGGTGAAGGAGGCCAAGAAGGCGTTTCCAGATCAGAAGCTGGTGGACGAAGAACACCTGTCACTTTAGCAGCTGGAAGTGAAATACAAAGGTTGGGTTCCTCTTTACGTTTACCCTTCATTTTACAGGACACTAAAACTAATGTTTCCCTTGAACGTGGGAGGTGCTGTACAAGGCAAACAAATTACATCCGAACTGCTCTCGAGCAATCTCAGTCAAGCCTGTGAAGTCCTCACTCTGAAAGAGTTCAGTCTTGTGTGTGACACTGTGTAAAGTTAGTGATCATATCTTTGAACCTGGCTACATTTAATGCGAGGGACATGAGATGTCGAAGCAAAGCTGCACACGTGCTAAGAGATCTTGTGTCCCTCAAGGTAGATATTGCAGCTATTCAAGAGACCCAGTTTATTTTGGACGGGGATTGATTTGGAAGGGGTTCTGATCAATTTAGATCAGTCCAAGGCCTTCAATAGGGTCAACCATCGATTCCTGGGATCTGTTTTAGAAGCCGCCAGTTTTAATCTGGACTTCCATAAGTGGGTCTCTGTTGAGTCTCCATTCTGTACCACAGGCCGACGGTAACGGTGCAGATCAACAATAGGTTTCGGAGTCTTTTGCTGTCTCTTGGTCAGTGTGTCAGGGCTACACGCAGTCACCTTTTTTTAATACATCCTGGAGTTGGAACCTCTCCTTCGCAAATTAAGGGATGAGGTGGCTACAGCAGTCCTCTGCAGAATAGCCAGAGTTACTGCATTCACCGATGATGTCACTGTGTGTGTGTTGAGCCGCACAGACATCAGAACGGTAACCAAGGAGCTTGCTCACTCGCTCGCTACAAAGAAGTAACAGGAGCCGTCTTCAACCACAGCAAGTCTGTCGGCCTACGGCTGGGCACCTGGAGCAATGAATCTGTGTTTCCCGGCATATTCAGTTGGACCTATGACCCAGTTTGTGTTCTCGGTGTCTGGTTGGAACCGGATCTACAGCAGAATAAAAACTGGTTGGAAGTACAGACAAAGGTTGAATCATGGATGCGTGCGCTACTTATGTCTTCTCGCTCATCCTTTATCAGTTGTCTGTACTGCCACTTCCTGCAAAACGCCTCCAAGCTTTCACAGAGCTTTTCTCTTCGCTTTGTGGGAGAGGGTAAAGCATTGTTTGTAGGGAGGTCTGTACTCAAAATCCAAGCAAGGGAGGCCTAGGACTGCCTGATCTCAAATGTCATAGACATGCCGAGAGGTTGGCTTTCCCTAGGTCATTTGCTAGGAGTCCCTGCTGTAGGAAGAGCTTTCCTAACCTTGAACCTAACCCCTTGGTCGAAGGCTGTCGTAGGCCGAGGGGGAAATCAAAGTTCTTTGCCGAATGCCGAGCTGTGCTTAGAGCTGTGCCGGAAAATAGTGTCTTCTTACAGCCTAAGAAGAAACTTTTTTGGGCACTAGTAGTGGGTACTGCTTTGGATCCCCTTAGGAAGCAGCTGGGATGGTCAAAAGAGGAGATCCACTCACAATGGAATTGGGCGCTGGTACAGGACTTTCTTAATAATTCTGAATTTTCCCTTAACTGGCGACTGGTTTGGAATGCGCTGCCCCTCTTTGCCAAACTTCACAAAGATGAAAGCATTGCTCCCTGGTATCTGTGCTGCAATGAGCATTAAATTGAAATGGCCGAGCACGCCTTTTTTTATTGCAACTGACTTTGGGGACTCATGGAGTATGTCAATGAGGTAACGGCTTGCATCAATGCCGAATGCTTGCTTTTCCTTGATGCAACATACATTATAGATAACATAGATCTGCCATTGTCCGGGAAGGAAAGAATGGTTTTCTGGTCAGCAGTAGCGAGAATGGTGATATGGATCACCTCCCTCAAAAAGATCTATCAGGGGACATCTGTTCATGATCGAGATCTGATTGTTTACTTTAAACATTTGCTTAAAGTGAAAATCAGATGCGATCAGAGGAGATTGCCTTGAGTGGACTTTAATAAGAGGTGGGTGCATAACATTAGTTTATGCATTCATGGAGGAGCCAGATTCGAATTTGTGTTCCCTCCGTAAAGCATGGCACATACTTTCCTGGGTTCTTTGGAACCCATCCCGCAGAATAGTATGGTCTTTAAAAGGACTTTTAGCTGGTGGTACAAATAAGATCATGTTCCTGCTTTGTTTTTTGGTACTAGAGAACCTTAGAGTTTGCCCAACCTATGCATCCCTTTCTTTTACTCCCGGTCTTCCCTCCACTCGGAGGTCACATTCCACCCCCACTTTCCCTCCCTAATGTTTTCTCTCCACATCCTCTAGTACATCACTGTACGCCAACTAGAGACCGTCCTGCTTGTTTTTGGTTCCTGGAAAACAGTGGGTGATCTAATACTAGATTAGGGTTGGGAGGGACCATACTTACCCTCACCCCCAATAGGCATTTTATTTGGTTCAATCTTAGCTCTTCCCCACTCCCCACCAACAAACTTTTTACATAAATCAAATTCAAGACTTTTGCAATGAACGTTTTTCTCTATTCCATTTATCAATTTAAAAAAAAAAAAAAATTTATATACACACCCGATCGTATGTACATAACATTTATAAAAACTCCTGGGGAATCTATTAAGTAGGTTTTAACTCCACAGTGTGAATGCGGTATTATGGTGAATAGTGCCAGCCAAGTTTTATAGACCTTTTAGAAAGACCTTGCGTCCATTCCCTCCTTCCACCAAATTTCTTATAGGGCTTGATACCTAAGTTTTTGTTTGCAATTTTTGCATTTTTTGTTTAACAATTGTAAATCGTATGAGCAATAAACTATATAAACAAGATCACAACGTAGTATCTGTTCTGATGCTACACTTACACCTTTTCTGCTTTTGGTCATTGGAGGGGAAATCCTTAATGACTGAGACAATTTTTATTTTTGTTCATATCCAGAGCGCCCTTTTTGGGGAGCTGAATTTCCCCCCACGTTAAAAACCGACCATGTGACTAACTCTGCCCTCATGGAAGTGGGTGGGGGGGGGGCAAGTAAATAAGTACATAAGTTTATAAAAGAGTTTTCCTGTTAATTTATTTTGAAATGCCATATTTCACATGTGTCTTGAAACAAGTACCAAAAATACTATTTAAAAATAGAATTTTTTTTTTATCAGTCAATTTTTTTTTTCCCATTGAAGAACAAGTCAGTTATGTTTAAAATAGAGTAAGAAATAAAACGAACTAGTGTGACCAGTGTCAAGTTTACATATAAAATCACTACAAGCAGTCTAGTTTGTGAAAAACACACACACACACAAATGCTTTAGAAAAGATTAATTGGAGCAGTATGATATTAGTATAAGATTAATTAATGGGTCAGGGATGAAAAGTTAATTATAGGTTTATAACAATTTGGTTCAATTAATAATTAATGACAAAATGATACAATATTTAGCTTGCAAAATTACACACTCATTCAAAATGGCAAAATGTAAACATATTACAACGTATTTACAACTTCTCTCTCAATTTTCGGATTTTTAATCATGTCAAAAAAATTGTTGCTATTTCTTCCTATGAGTTAAGGGTAAAATAGATTCACTGATTAATATAATAATTAAGTGATTGATTTTGTGCTACGAAACAGATACTGTCAACTGAATTAAAGGAATAAAATTGTAAGATGGTTAACATCATGAACTTTGAAATATAGACTTTAGTCATTCATTCATTATATTGCTCTGTAATTACTAGGGCTATGACAAGAGAATATCCTTATCATTGTTTTGACTCTCAAGTATATATCCGACACAGTTAATCAATCAAGAACCACATCACTCTATATAAAAACATATACAATATTAACTGATATATACTCGAGAGTCAAAATAATGAAAAGAATATTCTTTTGTCATAGCCCTAGTCATTACATTGAGCTTCTTAAATAAGGATTGGTATATATTATAAGGAAATAAAGTATATTTCCAAAGAAATATATATAAGTGAGATAAGTCACAGATTAGAGATTAAGTGAATTATCCTGTCATATATTACATTGAGGTAGTACTTTCAGGATCCATTCAAATAACATTTTCAATATATGTGCTGAAAAGCAAAATACTTGTTTATTCATAGCTGAACATTTTGCTAATTGTATTTCATCTCCTCTGATGACATGAGCCATTCTTGAAAATCTTTGGACTAAGGAAATAAACATAATTTTTATCTATATATTCCTTGTTTCAAACAATAAATTCTTAACTTAAATATATGTGTATGTATTTTGATTTAGAGAATTTAACTTTATCTTTAACTTAAAGTACACTTTTTTTTTTGGAAAGAAAGGGCTAACCTGCCTGGATAGATGAAGCTCTACCCGATTAAGAGGAGCAACTATAAGATAGAGGGATAATAATTAAAGTTAAATTAAAACTTTATTACATTATCATATATATATATTAATAAATATATATATAATTTTTATATACGGCATGATCATGTTGACATACTGGTTCTCACCAGATCATCAAAGTCAAGCAACGATGAGCCTGGCCATTACCAGATGGGTGACCATTTGGGAAGGCTAGGCACTGTATGTACTGCAGCAAGACACAGAAATTTCCAGGTTAGTATCTGGACATGTGTTTAATTCACTGGGAAAGATGCCCTCTCAGTCTTGGTTAAGAAATGCATCTAGGAGAAGGAAAAACTCTGATGTAAAACCTGTGGTCTACTGTCTGTTCTGTCTTGTAGCAGCCATTGCACCGACAAAGATTAGCAGTTGTACCAGAAAGTGCTGTTGGTTGTGCACAAAGCTTTAAACACTATAAACCTACTATAAACCTATAAACACTATAAATCATCTGTGTGGATTTCAGAGCAAGTTTTTGTAGTGAAACTCGGATGTTGAAATCGACAGGAGGGTTCCATAAGTATAATTTTTATTTATTTTTACAAAAATTATTGGCTGCATATGTGCATACATGTTTCTGTAGAAATAGTTCTTTAGAAATACGTCATCAGGTCAGATTTTACAATGAAACCAGATTATAAACAGTAATTCTTTTTATGCAAAATTTTTCTCGGAAAGGAAAAGAGAAATGAAAAATCAGAAAGAGGGGTAGAAAAAATATATATGTATGTACGTTGTAGCCTTGCAGGTCGGTTGATAATCAAAAACATAGTGGTATGATTAATGAGTGCGTATTAACAAATGTTAGAGAAGTACACATGATTCTAGAGGCCATAACTGCTACGAATCACTGCCCACAGCGTTAAAGTTAGAAGTTTTAAATTTTGTGTAATATATTCTGAGTTTAATCTTTTTAGTTTGCTTGATGGATTTAGTGCATCGTTTTATAGGTTCGTCATTTTTTTTTTTTTTTTTTATCCAGTTAATAGCATGAAAGTGTTTTGTGGAATATAGCTGGAAGTTATCATTTTTGTTACTATTGAGGGGTTGGGTTGTGTTCTTATGAATAAAGTTTATAAAAGTTTTGTGGATTAATCGATTAGTTTGTTCGGAAAATTGTTCTTTATTAGAATCTGTTTTATGACTGTTAGTATATATATATATATATATATATATATATATATATATATATATATATATATATATATATACACACACAGGATGCTTCCACAAAGTCTGGCTACATAATGTAGCCAGACTTTGTGGACACCATATATATATGAACTCCTGTTTCTGATGACGAATTTTTAACTTGGATTACTCAGATGCATACTTGTTATTTTTTTTTCACCTACAACTCATAACCTCCATTACAGTGGACTTTCCTTTATATACGGTTGGTTGTTTTTTGTCTTAATGTTGAACTCTGAATCAAATATATACCTATGGATCTATATATGTACCAATTGACTATATACCTATACACATCTAATCGACCTTTTCCTTAAGCTATTTCTGAAAGAACTTCGCATGAATTGTTTTCCCTATTTATATTCTCATATTTTTTATATTTTAGGATTAAAACTCATAAAATTTTTAATTTCATCTCATGCAGTAACCAGCAAATGCATAGAAATGCTAGTATCTAGCATTCCTATCTGATTATTTTGCTAACAGTTTTTCTCTGATGAAAAGAATTAGCATTCTTTGAAACTCCGCGGATTAAGGATTACCGAACACACCAGTTTTGGGGTATTCTGCTGAATAATAAAAACTAATTGTAAACTTCTATTTTTCAGCTTTATTCTTACTTATATATATATATATATATATATATATATATGTGTGAACATTTCTCTTTATTATAGAGTAGAGGATAATGAGGTAGAAAGAGCTTCCACACAATGCCAGATAGATATAGCTAGTTATCAATAAAACACTAGAACAAGGTTTTTGTATTTCGTTGCCATTGCTGGTTTAAATCATTAAACTAGGCTAGTATTCAGGAGAGCCGACGAAACATGATTTTAGGCCATTATAGCCATCCATAACTATGGTCTAATTTTCATAAAAATACCCATAGAGTTAATATTGTCACATTATTTTTAACAAACAACAAAATGACTACCTACACAAGAACATTAATTTGGATCATGTCAACGGCACCAAATGTTTTACTGACTATAAAAGTATAATAAAAGATTACACTTTTCAACGATCAATTTGTTGGGCAATTTCAGTGACACAAAAAGGTGAGAGGTCACTGATAAACTAGGTTAAGAATTTAAAGAGATGCTCATCTAGAGTCAATTCTTGAAGCCATACAGTGAATCGCTTTTAAACATTAGTAAAAAAAAAAACTTTTTTAAATGCATCACTGGTTATAGCATAAATTTTAAAATATACAAAAAATAACCAAGAAATTTTTTGCAAAAAATAAAAGGCTTTTACAAGAGCATAACAAATTAAATCAATCAACCAATTAGCCAGTCCATCAATTAATTCATGAAACAGTAATCCACGTATACTTCTTCCTCAAGAGTATCTTGTCAAATTCGGGAATCTGTACAGAATTATGAATGTGACCCTTTATTTAATCTACAGGGGTATCATGCTCTCATTCTGTCAGCCATGATTGAGCAAAAGTCTTAAGTAATTCCCAATTGTATTCTTAGTATCGCCTGCAGTGTGGATTGAACCTTCAACTTCCTGAAGAGTGTCACTTATAACTGAATGTTATGTAGTACTTTATCTGTTACATCACAGGTTTAACAGAAAGATTCCATAGTTTGACAAGATACACTTGAAGAAGGTCGCAAGTCACATCAGCTGAAATATTGTGACAATAACACTCAATATGAGAATAGTAGTAAGATTAATTCAAATAATAAAAACCGATATTTGTTTTAATGTATTTCTGGGCAGTGTGAAGTTTCTCTAACCCTTACTTATACCATTCACTCTTCCTCCCTTTTATGGCCTCCATTTTGTTTCAGGAGACAATGGATACCCCTTGTAAGAATGCTTACGCATGAACTCATGAACAAGGGTTGCACAATCCCAAACCTCACCTCTCCTGAGTTGGCACTGCCTGATTCCAGTGGCAAGTCCAGAATGACTAGAAACAATGCTGAGATAAATAGAGAGCACATACAGCACCTGGTATTCCCAATTTAGATATTTATTTAAATACTCATTTAGTACTGATCAGATTCAACGCTGCTTAATTTCTGCAATCTAATGGAAACAGGTTTGCCGTACTACATCTTCTATCGCTCAATCAAACTCCTGATCTGAAATGGAACACATACATCAAATCCGTTGCAAAGGTCACTGGAAAAATGATGGGTTCATTCTAGCGCTCCAATAGCTATCTCACTGCTGATGCAATTCTCTACCTGCATAAGAGCCAAGTACGTCCAAGGATGAAGTACTGTTGCCACATCTAGGCAGGAGCTACTAGAAGCAGCTTATCCTGCGTTGACAGAGTTTAAAATAGACAGAAGAGATGTTGCGAGCCTGTTTCTTCTTTATCGTTATTTTCATGACAAGTGCCTGTCTAAGCTCTAATATATGGTCCCTCCTCGCCAAACTTTCATCAAAAATACTCAACTTATCTGATTCCAGTGGCAAACAGAAGTCCAACACAAGTGGAAACAATGTCAAGATAAGCGGAGAGTACATACAACACTTCGTATTCCCAAATGATCACCCATCTAGTATTGATCACCACATAAAATATTCATACACAAGGTGAAACAATAAAATTGTCGCTCTAAAAAAGACGACAGGATTCCATTTCCGTTTGATGAAACCCTGTTTTCTTTTTTTGTTGCAGACCCTCTACTAGTTGGCCAGTTGTGTACAAATCCCAAGAGCGATAGGAGCCTTCTATCATGCTCTCTACCAATACAAGTTATGACAACAGGACCGTTGGCAGAACCCTCAAAATGCAAATCCGGATGGTTCAATGCTTGAAGGCACAACTCACAGAAGTTTCCAGCCACAGTTATGGTCTTTTGTGTAGTTTCAAATGAGGGTCACATCATACCACTTCACATCTTTGAAGTCAGCTTAAAAGTCAACATGAAAGTCAACCTGGATGTGGTGAAGAGTGTGGTGATCCCCTGGTGCAATCAGGTGGCTGCTGGCAGACCCTGAGTGTGGCAGCAGGACTCGGCACTGGCCCACAAATCAAGAGAAACCGAAGCTTTGATTCAGAAGGAGTGCTACAAATTTGTACCCTTCTCTCACTGGACTTCCTCCTTCTCCGACCTGAACTCGCTGGACTACTTCGTTTGGTCATACGTAGAGAACACCATCAACATGACCTCTCACAACACCAAAGCCAGCCTAATCGCTGCCATTCACCAAGCTCCTGCTGGCGCTTGTGGAAAAGGCATGCTCCCAGTTTTGGACCCGTATCGAGGCAGTGATTGAGGCTGAAGGTGGCTACATTAAATAGATGTTAGTTCTACTAGATAATCAAGTTACCCGAATTGATTTTTCAGTAAAAGTTTTATAATAAATCTGTAGTGTTGTTTTCTTTAAGGTGACATCCTTATCGTTTCACTTTGTACAAGTGAACCGTGCACATTGACATGTATGCACTAATACTGTACAAGCAGAATCAATTTGTGTATACATATCGCAAGCAGTGCACCATTACATGCCTCGCTGTTAATCATGTATTCATTTGATTTGAATAGAAACAGACGATTAGGATAATTAGAAAATACATGGAGATTCTCGGAAGCTGGAAATCGCCAGTCGTTGACATTTCAATACTCAGAGGAGAATATAATAAAAACGTAACCTTTCAACTAAATCAGGCTAAATTTAATTTCTGAATGCTACGCACCAATTTATTAATACTTAATTAAAATCAAGATAACCATAGAAACTCCCTTGGTGTTTAATGTCCAGTACTGAAATATCAAAATAGATCTAAATGGTTGCCATATAAAAGAAGGTCATTGCTATGCTAAGCCACTTCATATTCATGCGTTATCACGTTTCATGCACATATTTTAAAAATGCGATTGCCCAATTAGTAAAAGATAGTGATTGGCTTAATCTGATGCTGCTAAAGTAAAATATTTTGAATTTTTAAAATGAATTGTTAAAAAAAATCAAATTATGCTGTTCGATCGATTAAAACAGCCAAGGTTCATACAGCCTATTTTCAAAACCTTCTCCAGACAAAATTCAAACTTTAAAAATAAAATTTTATATATAAAGAATAAAATAATAAACCAAAACACTAATAGTTTAAGCACTATTTTAAAAGATATTTTAATATTATTGACACTTTTGTGCTTATTAAAAAAAAAAAAATAGATGCCTTGGATTTTTATAAAACTTTCTGAAAAGTTGTAACCAACTGATTTCTATGTAATTTTGTTACAACTCTTATAATTTTGTTATAACTCTTTGGTGTGCCTCAGGGGGTCTTTTAGAGATAATAAAAACACTCCATTTTTGGGACTATTTTACCATATTTGTCCAAAATCTGCTGTCTCTCTATTTAGCAGTTTTGCATGAACTCAAATTTAAATATATTAAGGCCTTGGGGACTTTTGGAGCTAAAATGGAGGAGGGGAGGGGGCAATGCTGAACTTAGTCATTGTTTTTATGCCTCGTTCAATGTGCACTTACAAGGGGACATGCTTCACTTGTTTTGATTTTGAATTTCACTTTGGCTACATTCGTAACGTATATGGATAACATGGAATAGTTTTGTAGTAAAAAGAGTGTAACTCTTGTATTGACAATACCGGAAATACTAATTTGATCCAATTTCAGAAGAATGTATTTCGGTTTTATTTTTGATATTTAAAAAATATTTTAATAGTATTTTTAATTAATATTTTAAAAATATTTTGGTAGTATTATAATTAATATTTAAAAACTATTTTAATAGTATTCATTTCGACACTCGGGCGTCAAAACAATGAAAAGAATATTTGTTATAACACAAATTTTTACTGCATATAACGAATACAATTTTCAAGTCCTTTTTCAAGACATTTCCCATATTTTCAAGACCTTATCAAGGTAATAATCAAAATAATATTTTTTCAAGACAAAACTCAAAATTCAAGGCTTTTCCCTAAGAGCACAATTAATTTTAAATACATTTCGAAAAAGTTATATTCGTTTATTGATTTGAAAATTATTCAGCTAGCAATTATTTTTATGGTCAAAGACATCAAACAGTTATTGTTTTTAAAAAGAATTAAATCTCAATGGTTTTAAATAAATAAAGAAGAAACACAATCTATTTAATAAATGAATATTTAGCTGTCAATGACAATTACGTTTTCTTACTAGTATTGACTAACAGATATTGTTTCAACACAAACATTATTATTAACAGTAAATAATACAGACTGATGTAAAGAAATTCATAAAATTTACATATGATCTTGCAAGTCATGATAAAAGCTTTTAGTTCTCTCCCACTGCAAGAACTTAGACACCAGGGTCGGAAAGTGGGATTGAGAAATCAGCGCCCCAGAGGAAGAGCACTCTGACCTGCAAAAAGTGCCGGAGCAGCCCCATTGGCATTGCCCGGTAAGGGCGCTCCAGGCAATTAGCAATAGACTAACCTCTTTCCAAAAAGAAAAGGCAGGGCTTGGGAGGGAGGGTCTCTTAGAAGTGCACAGAACTAAACTCCCACCACAAAATCAACAGAGACTGGATCATTATAGGAATGGTCTAATCTCTGTTGATTTGGGGGAGCAAAGGATGTTATGGTAAATATTAATTTATTGATGCTGTTTTGCTTAGAGATAGTGATTTAGAGCTGGTGCTTGCATTGAGATAGAACACAAAAGACAACAAGAGATTAGATATCTGTTAAAAAACAAATACCAGGTATACAGAAATCAGTTTCCCAGTGGGGAAAAATAGAGAACTATCTAGTTCTTGCATTTAGAAACAGAGAAACTAGCTAGAACTCGTTGAATTACCACAACTGTAAAGAACTGTCCTTTCTTCCTTCATGTGCCTAACATCAAACGGAATTTCTATGAAGAGATTCTTTCCAAGAACTTACCATCTGTGGAACACATTACCAGTACTTCCCTACAAACTATAACATGGTTATCTTCAAATCCAATACTATAAACAGAATTGCAAATAAAGTCATAAACTACAATCATAAATAGTCAGATTAATTCCATTCATTTTCAATCCTTTTATAATATTCTTCATCATTCGGTCATTAATCCTGAAGTGACATTTGGCCTTTATAAATCATGAATCATTTTCTTTTTAACGAAAGGGGAGGTAATAATTTAGTTTACAACATTGCTAGATACACTTTCTGCATCCTCGATGCATGAATCTAAAAGGACACAAACTCCTTATCTGTGCAATTTTGTTTTTAAGAAGTTACTTTAAAAAATAAGAAAATTTCTAATCTATAATGAAAAGGTATTCTGACCATATCTTATACCTTCTTTTGATGTCATCGTAAGTGCAACAAGCCTTCAATATTAGTACCAACTGAAATAATCACCTGCAGATTCTGAACACTCACTATATAAAAAATCTACAGCATCACTGATGAGTTTTGTTAATTAAATCTTTTGAGTGACTGAATAATTAATGTAGGTGACAATGACAAGTAATTTACACAGGAATTGTTGTGACAATCTGTTTGTCAATTACTTTTAATTAATATCTGTGTACATAAGCTTTAATGCGACGTGAAATAATGAAATCCAAACACTCATAAAAACACAACTTATTGAGTTGAGGATGGAGGGGGGGGGTTACCACATTGTGAAACTCTAATGATTTCTTTGCAGTCTGAATTCTCAGATTTGGTTCACTGTCACAGAATACCTTTAGCCAATCCCATCCGGAGACCAAACTGTAACTGGTTCCTTTTCGCTTTTATAATTCCTGGCAGCCTCTTCTCAAATTCCATTATCTTTAGCAGTTATTTGTTCTGCTTCTAAGAACGTTTTAACTAGTGTTGTGCCGATTAATTAGAATATGAAATGAAAAAAAAAAAAAATGGAATTTTGGGGGAGGGAATTGGAAAAAATTGTGTCTATTTTCCAATGCCTAAAATAATTCTTTTAAATTGCTTTTTGTTTGTTTAAAACTTAATTTAACATTGCTGGTACAAACAATAAAATAATAAATATTTATTGATTTGAAAATACTAGTAAAACTAAAATCTATAGATTACCCCTCCTCCAAGTGTATTTTTACATTTGCGAAAATAAATGCGCATATTAAATAGGTGTTTAAGATAATCAAAAAAAATCTACAGTTAAATATTTAGAGATATTAAAAGAATCGAAATTAAAATCAGTAATTGTATTTGGAATCAAGGAAAAATATTGAAATCATCCCATCACTACTTTTAACACATTTAGTTGAAAATCCAATCCATTTCCTCTCAAAGTTTTCACTTCTATGACAACATAATGGCTCCTGGTAGAAAAATCTAATATCTAATGAAGGAAAACTTATTTCTTTACTTCCTATCAAGTATTAATTTGAGATAGTATCTGTTGAGATATGATTCATCTAATACTATGACAATAAAAAATTATTTTATGTTGAATCTTTAATTTTAGGAGTTGAAACTGATTGAACTAATGACTTCACAGCCATGTTTTCAGCATTTATACCTTTAGTTTAATTACAGAAACACACCAATTCTCTTTGAATCAAAAATACTCTAAATACATATTCTTTTTTCTATATAATAAAGTCAGTTGGATCCTCGATTTTTATGAACATGTTCCTGCCTTTAAAATCAACATTTTATTCTGAATAGCCATTTTAGTTTGCTGATGATTAAGATTCAGATCATGTTGTTTATGTATTGTTAATTTACAGCAATGTTTTGCTTTTCCATATTTAAGTAAACTTGTTGCTGAATATTTGTGTACATTAATGTTTCTTACATAGTTACATCTGATTAACTAATGATTTTGACCTTTATTTTTAAATTAATGTTCATGTGATGTGGAGAATGATTGTTCTTTGATTGAAACTTATCTCACTTTTTGATATAAAAAAATGGCAGCTATATGAAAATAAATATAACTGTATAAATTATTTTCTTGATGGCGTTAACTTGAATAACAATTTATTTTTATACCGTATCATTGACAATATAATAATGTACATTGCTATAATTTATTTAAAAAAATATTTAGTCTGCCACAGATGATTGTTAATATAAAACATTTTTAAATAATCACCTAAAAATAAAAATCAGTAAGTCATTTTAAATTGAAGAATATAATAGTTTGTTTGTCTTTTTTACTAGCTAAGCCAATGGGTGGAATTTGACTATTTTAAAGAACGGCCTAACAAGAACTTGTTGACATTAAACTCGAAAACAATCATGTTATGTTATATAAGTTGCCTACTTAAAGTTTAAACATGGGTAAACAAATAAAAATTAAAAGCTAAAATGATTACACTACATCCTAAGCAACGTCATATACCTACAATAAGTGTTAAATAGGCAAAAAGATTTCATTTTCTCTGAAGAAAGTATAACAAATTTTCACCAATGCCTACGAGGACCATGAGCAGAGTTTACATGAAATGACCTAAATGCAGGCTGCCTGGTGTTGCCTGAACACAAGCGACACTTAAATATTTTAATTCATGTAGATTACATATTATTATATAGACAATTCTCCATCGATTATTATATTAAACCTAATATATAGTAGTGAGATCAAAACTAAAAAAATATATATATGACTTGGGTGCCATCAGGTAGAATTGAAACCAAGACTTAGTCCATATGTGCGCATATATATATATATATATATATATATATATTAGTCCTCGTGCGAAAGAGCAGGACACAAAATGTTTTAAATAATAATAGAATAACAATAACCAAGACTTTCGCGGGCGAGGACTACTATTGACCGTAACCAGTTATACAGTCCTTTTGAAATTTTCATCTCTTTTTTTCTTGTTATGTACTGAATATTTGTTAATGAAACCTATATGAAATATGTTCCTTATTAAATTTTAAAGACTTTCTATTCCGAAAGAAGTTTTAAAAAATTTAATCTAAAAAAGTTATTTTAAAATTTTTGTTAAAAAAATTCAGATTTTCTCATTATTCAGACCTGTATTACAAAGAGGGGGCTGCAAAAATGAGTTGTGGTGTGAGGAAAAATACAAACTGAAACAGAGAGAATATTCAGACCTGTAATAATACAAAGAAGGTGTTGCAAAATGAGTTGTGGTGTGAGGAGAAATACAAACTGAAATAGAGAGGAGAAGAGTTTTAAAATATAATCTTAGAAAGATAAGATACAAGTTAGAAAAGCATTTCAAAGGTCTGAAAATTGTTAAACAAAATGTTTTTACTATAGACTTTAAAAATAAAGGTACAAGATTCAATTTGAAATGTATTTATCTTCAAAGTGCACTTTTATAAATTTTACAAAGTAAGGTATAAAAATTTAATTTAAATTGAATCAAAAAATTACCTTAGATTTATTTTATGTAATGTACATTTTGTTGCAATTTAAAAACATTATCTTTCATCTAGCAATTAATGATATAGATATAAAATTTTCAATGATTTTTTTTTAAAAAGTGCAACAGAATGTACATTACATAAAATAAATCCAAGGTAATTTTTTGATTCAATTTAAATTAAATTTTTATACCTTACTTAGTAAAATTTATAAAAGTGCACTTTGAAGATAGATACA
Organism: Euprymna scolopes; assembly: GCF_053919585.1. NCBI lineage: Eukaryota > Metazoa > Mollusca > Cephalopoda > Sepiida > Sepiolidae > Euprymna > Euprymna scolopes. The sequence goes on from NC_136490.1 coordinate 63,154,261, forward strand.
TTTCAAATTGAATCTTGTACCTTTATTTTTAAAGCCTATAGTAAAAACATTTTGTTTAACAATTTTCAGGCCTTGGATGAAATGCTTTTTTTTCTAACTTGTATATATATATCCGTCATCGCTTTTTTAAAAGATGGAATTGCCCAATCATGAAAGACAAGATGCAAGCAAGCAAGGTCCACAGAGTTTTCTACATATTTACAGCCATGGTCAAAATTATGGATTATGACAAATTGAAATTATGATTCAAACTTACATATTTCAAAGTTAAGAATAGTGGAATAAACATTAATAAATCTATTTTAACAACAAACAATATTTGGTATGAACAATCAACATTTGTCATATCCTAATTTTGCCTTTATAACAGCTTTTCGTTTTTGCATATTATTGGCTAAATTGTTGCAGGTGGTAGGATCTATTTTCTGCCACTCTTCACGAAGTTTGGCCTCTAATTTTTTTTTTTTTTTTTTTTTTTTTTTTAACATTTGTGCATTCTCACTCTTTTCCCTAGATGGAACCACAAAGTTTCAATAGGATTTAGGTCTGGGGATTGAGCAGGCCACTTCATTACTGTAACCCCTTTTTTTCTCAAACCAACCCATTAAATCTTTTGACATATGGCATGGCGCATTGTCTTGTTGGAAGATTACATCACTTGGAAAATATTATTAAATATTTTAGTCAAAGAGGTTTGGTAAACCTGGTCCAGCATGTTAGTATAAATTGTGGCGTTCATTCTGCCCTCACATGTGTACAACAGTCCAGTGCCTGAAGAAGCTATGCAACCCCAAACCATTATGTTTCCTCCTTCAAATTTGATAGTTGAAACAAGACAATCAGCCTCTCCTTCCCTATGGCAAACATAAAATGCTCCAGGGACGCCAAAAATCTGATGATAAAAATGAGAATTTGCTACAATTTTTGAAATAAATGTTATGAGTATTCACATAAAAGTTTCAATTATTCCTTTCAAAATTTAGGAAATAGAAGCTGTTAATTTATCTCAAAGTTACTTTCATCAAACCAAACAATTTTGACCCAATTATTAGGTGTCAGATTTTCATGTTTTTTGAAAATTCCAGTGTTTTTTTTTTCTTGTTGGCCTGAGACAAGTACAGCTTTTTCCTTGTTTTGCATCCTTTTAATCCCGCTTCTAATAACCTTCTTCTCACTGTCCGGGCTGATATGTTTTTGTTTACATCCTCCCTAAGTTCAGCAGCAAGCTCTGAAGAACTTTTCTTCCTATCTGCCAGGGATGCTCTTTTCAAAAATCTGTCTTCCCTGATGGTTGTAGACTTTTAACGGCCTTGTCCATTTCTATTTTTGAAAGACTGTTTCCTTGTACCTTTAATCGTTGTTTGAACTCCCTTCCTGGAACATTTCATCTTTCTGGCAATTTCTACCTGAGAATATCCTTCACCAGCTAAAGCAACAATTTGTGCCTTTTTAATCTCTGAAAGATGCAACTTTCGAGGCATTTTCAATTAAATATACTATTATAGCACTGGAAGGAATCAAATATTACCTAAAAAATAAGAAACAACTTTTAGTATGACAATGAATTATTTTGAATATTGGAATGGATTTAGTATGAAACTAAGCTAAAACTATTGACAAAGGCTTTAAAGCAAATAAATACTACAATCTATTGTTAAATATTTTACATTTGCTCTCAACTCTTCACTGTACAATTCTTAACCTTTAAATGCGTAGGTTTAAACTATTATTTAAATTTTTTATAGGTTCCCGATAATTTTGACCATAGCTGTATATATATATATATATATATATATATATATATATATATATATATATATATATATATATATGTATATAATATAAAGCTGAACGTCTGTGTGTGTGTCTCGTCACGAATAGGCTCCTATATGGTTGAAACTGATCACATATAATGATAGAAGATGTATCGAGACACAGGAATGTGTATGTTTGATCTGGCATAATGAGGATTCATTAAAATTGTGGGGTCTGCGTTCGCGCCTGGGCCACAAAGTATGGAAATAAAAAATTTAAAAATTAAAAAAAAACGTTTACAAGTGCTTTTGATATAGATGTACATAATACTTTGATAAGTATGTTTTAACTTAAATTGGGATGGTATAATAAAATTGTGGGGTCTGCGTTCGTGCCTGGCCTCCATAGAATGGAAATAGGCACAAACTTTAATAAAGACTTTTCAGATCTATCTGCGTAAGTATACTTTGATAATTATGTTTCAGTTTGAAGAAATATGGTATAAATAACAAAATTATGGGGTGTTCGTTCGCGCCTGACCTCCATAGAACGGAAATATGTCACAAAGTTTAACAAGGTTTTTTAATATAGATCACCAGACTATTGTGATAAGTGTTTCAGTGTTAACAGGTATGGTATAATAAATTATGGGGTTTATCTATTTTATTTTTACTTTCATCATATTTTGCTTTGGTTTTGATACCCCCAAATTCGAAGCTATCTCTTTACAACCCTTCCTTTTCATAACCTATCATACTTTCATAAATCAGAGTCCATTTTCTGTAGGCTGTTTTTGAACCCAGTCAACGACGGGTACTTTTGCTAGTATATATATATATGTTGGCATACAAATATATAAAAAAAGAAACTAAGCTCTTCAAATGACTAATTGAATTATTACATATTTATGAAAATTTAGCCCACAACAAATCTAAATGTAGACTTATTAATGTCACTGTGCTCAGAAATTAAAAAAAAAATACACGATTTAAAAAGGAAAATAAATAAATAATTTGAGAGTGATTTTTTTATGACAAGGTTTGCACTGAAATCAGTGATCAGCAACTTGTTTCGACAAAATGGAGAGAATTTTACAAGTAATATTTTTAGCATGAGGAGGAGATAGATAGAAAGAGAGAAGGGAGAGTTAATGGCACAGACAGAAAGAGAAAGACAGAGGTTGGAAGCACAGGGAGAGAGAGGGGGAGAAGGTTGGAGGAACACAGAGAGATAAGGTTGGTTGCACAACGAAAGAAAAACAGAAATTTAAAGGCACAGTGAAAGAAAGAGAAAGAGAAGGATTGGAGAGAGAAAGACAGAGGCAGAAGAGTTGAGGGCACACAGAAGGATGAGGCAAGTAAACGAGAGAGAGAGAGAGAGAGAGAGAGAGAGAGAGAGAGAGAGAGATGCAAGAAGGATGAATGGTAGAGGGAGAGAAAGAAAGCAGAAAGGGGTTAAGAGCAGAGATAGAGAGACCCTTGGAGGCAGACAAAGAGAGAAAAAGAGAATAGGTAGCTAAAGAGAGAGAGAGAAAGGGAGAGACAAGGAAGACAGTTAAGGGCAGAGAGAAAGAGGTTTGGTTAACGGCATATCAACCATTTATGGATTATTTAATGCCAAAGCAAGTTGTCAAATGTAATTCTGTAGTTAGGATGATTATTTTATATTCCTGGAATACATTGCAGAAAGAGAAGAGGGAAAGGGAAAGAGAGAGCAGGGTTGGAGGCAGAAAGAAAGGGGGAAGCAGAGCTGAAGTAAACCAAAGGGAGAAGGAGCGAAGGATAAGAGAAGCGATGGTTAACAAGCTAGTTACTTATAAAGAGTTGAAGCAAGCATCAAAAAATGTTTGGTCTTCTCAGCTGAAATAAAATAGACTGCACACTTATCTAGTATGTCGGGATAAAAAGGTCAGGTCACTCAAAAATTGGTTAGTTTGTATCTGGGATTTAAACCACACAAAATAATTTGGTATGTGAACTTTTAAAATTATTAAGCAATAAAAAAAAAATGCAGCAAAAGTAATGACTTCATAGTGTGATATTTTAAACATTACCAAAGCATATTTTTTAAGACGTGGAATATATATCTCAAAATCAAGAAATATATTTCATGTAATAAAAATATAATGAATGACTATACAAATGCAATCATGTATAGATTATAGATCTCACCATCTTTTCCACCTAATAAGTATTTGTTAATTTATTTTATTGCGGACTATTATTCTCATCTTTCTTAGTCGTTGTTTCACAACGTTTCGGCCAACTATTCCTCTGGCCTTCGTCAGGTGGTAACTGCGACGGGATAGGAACTCCGAATCTCCTAACTGCTTCTTCAGCAATTACTACCATTCATAGTTGTTGTCGTCTCACCAAGTTTTTGGCCAAGTAAGCCTCTAGTCGGCTTTGGATAGGATTAAAACTTTCTCTCTCTTTCGCTGTGCCTTTAAATTTCTGTTTCTCTTTCGTTGTGCAACCAACCTTAGCTCTCTGTGTTCCTCCAACCTTCCACCCCGCCTCTCTCTCCCTGAGCTTCCAACCTCTGTCTTTCTCTTTCTGTGTCATTAAGACAATTCTCACCTGGAATCATAGAGATTCAACGTCTCTATCCACTGCGCCATGGGCCCAGAGGCTTACCTGGCCAAAAATCTGGTGAGACGACAACAACTATGGATGGCAGTAATTGCTGAGAATGCAGTTAGAAGATTTGGAGTTCCTATCCCGTCGCGGTTACCACCTGACTGAAGGCCAGAGGAATAGTTAACCGAAACGTCGTGAAACAACAACTAATAAAAAGATGAGAATAATAGTCTGCAATAAAAAAACTTAATAAATAATATTCATCTCAATAATGAATTCCAATTAAATAATATATATAATAAGTATTTGTTTATAGAACCAAACTTTTATACTTATAGATGGGTCAAGTAACCTATAATTTTTCTCCATCTCTCCTGAACACTAGTCTAGTTTAATACTTAACCAAAAATGACAATAGGTTGTTTTGTTTCATGGCTTATCAACCCTTTTCAGGTTATTTAATGCCAAATTGGATCATTTTGGTAAAATGTTTTTCTGCACCGAGTTGTTTATATTTTCCAATATTTCTTTATAGGATATTTGGTTTATTCATTTTTTTATTGCAGACTAATATCAACGTCTCTATCCCTTGTGCCATGGGCCGCGAAGGCGCAATGGATAGAGACGTTGAATCTCTATGGTTCCAGGTGAGCATTGTCTGAGGATAGTCGTTTCAATCCTACCCAAAGCCGGCCAGAGGCTTACTTGGCCAAAAACATGATGAGACGACAACTATGGATGGCAGTAATTGCTGAGAATGCAGTTAGGAGATTCGGAGTTCCTATCCCGTCGGCCAAAACATCATGAAACAACAACTAAAAAGATGAGGATAATAGTCCGCAATAAATAAATAAATAAATAAATAAATAATACTCATTCCAATAAACATTCCAATTAATTAAATAATTTATGCTTGGTTTCGTTGTTCATTTTTTATTTACAGTATATCAGCCCTTTTCGGATTATTTAATGCAGAATCTGGTCATTTTGGTAAAAAAATTTATGCTGCAAGTTCTTCAAAATACCTTCAAATGTTGTTTGGTTTTGTTGTTTTATAGACGAAAACTTGTTTTTTTGTTTTCGGTTTTGCCAAATATGATTGACTGCAAAGCAAAAGGAAAAAAAACAAAAAAACAATAACATCAATGTTTGGTGCATTTTAGATTAGGAAGCCAATATCTGCAAACAACCTCATCTGGTAGCACCAGTAGTGACAATAGGAATATAGGTACAGAATATATAACATACATCTAAAGTGATACAAAGACTATCATCAATAAACCAGCATCAGAAGAAATAAAGATAAATAGTGCAAAAGCAAAAGCATGAACAAGACTAGAATAGGACATTGATAGTATACTTCTGGGCTTTTTGGTATTTATTTGGTACTAGCAGGACCTGTTAACCGGCATTGCCTGGTGGAAACATGCCCCTCCTCCTCGTAAAAAGTTTAAGTATGGCTGTTGTTGGTATTGCCCAACCCCTAACCTCCTCATGTTAAGAACGGTTTTCAGAATAGACACTCCATTTTGTGTGTGTGCATGTATCTGGGGGGGGGGTATCAAAATATCTGCCCCAAATTTAATCTTGATAATCGCTTTCATGATCCTCACATGCAAATATTTTGAACCAACCTGAAAATTTTGAGTGTGCAGTATCGGTCGGAAAAAATGTAAATGTTGGGTGTTTATGTATTTTTGTTACTGTGCTGAAATAATAATGTTATTATTTTGAAAGTCATTCTGAACATATTAGAGAAGTGTGTTTTGTAAGTAATCAGTGCTTCTACCTTAAAATTTAATAATCACATGATACCATGTTCAATAATAACGTTATTAGATTTTACCTCTATAAAGTTTATGAAGCATTTATAACAGACAAATTGTTCATGTCAAAATCTAGAAAAAAACTTATGTTTATATCAAGCAAGATACACGTGTTGATCTTAAAGATCCCCTTTGTTAGAGGGTGTGCGTCGGTCTAGAAAAAAAAAACAGTAAAGAGAAAGAAAAGGGAACGTCCCGTCATAAAATAAAGTAAAAAAACATTTAAAAAATAGCGTCGTCGGTAACTACCTTGCCTAAAAACTTCTATTAGCTATTAGTTTTTTTTTAAACGCAAATAGATCACAAATACATAGGTAAACCAAATTTTTTTTTTTTTTTTTAAATAATTTCGCAACTGTAGTTTCTATAAAATAATTTTGTACTTATGCAGATAGATTATACCCACGGTCATTTTTGCAAAAAACAGTCATATAAAAACTTATATTGCTTAATAATCAAAAAACTACTTATTTGTGGACAATTGAAATGCTGTATTTGTTGTCAGCATACTATTTCCTGCATAAAATTATAAAAAGTTTGGTGCATAAAATTAAAAATAAAAAAATACAAAAAAAGTTCTGTTCGTATTGTTTGTAAGTAAAGGAAAGGTTTATAATGTTTAAAAATATAAAAAATTGTATGTATTGTTTAAAAGCAAAGTGTGTTGTTTAAATGAGTGAGAAGTGCTGGAATTATATAAGGGAGAAATTATTATTTCCTATAACAGGAAATGGAAAGTTAATTGTTTGTATAGGAGTTTATGAAAGGTGCCTGAAAAACATTGTTATAATGTGTATATATCTTCCGGGTGTAGACTGGAGGTGAGAAGAGTACTGTGGATAGAGAAAGAAAAATAAGAACTACTTCGTCTGTAGATGATGGTGTTTGTGATGATATCTCTCCTAGGATGAAATATAGGGTTTTATTCTAATGAATAAATGTGTCTATAACGGCATTCTAAAGTTATATAAGATGGTGGATAATAGTTTAGACATTATGTGGCATCTGTTCTTGAAAACCTACGGTAATTTGGTCCAGAGGGGAATTATATATATATATATATAGGATTAGTAGTATTTATCCTTAGACAACACTTTATTTATTGTCTGCTCTCAGTCAGTGAAGGAAAAATCCTTCAAGACTGAAGTTATTTATCTCCTTTGCATGGCAAGATGATGTAACACAACAGCCAGAAAGTGTGATTTGAAAAACCAGCAAACTAAAGGAAACGCACTCTGGTTTGCAAAAAAAATGCCCCAGGTGATTAGCAATAAACTAACCTTTTCTCAAAGGGGTGAATGTAACAGAGAATAAGTCGTTTCAACAATGACTTAGACTCTATTGGCTTTGGTGTAATTGGACTGATGCAATTTTTATTTTTGTTGCAATCCAGGGAGCTGGATTTTCCCCACATTAACACTTGATCTTGTGAAGTAAATACAGACATTGTATATATTACTGCCGGTTTAGCTATACTGAGTTAGTGTTCAGCAGAGCTCTAGAAACTTAAAAGATTTAAGCACTTTCTGAAATTAAAGCAAAAGACCAATGTTCAGAAATAAAAAAAAGAAAATTAGAAAAATGATTTGGGTTTACTTTTGACCGACTACTAATTTTCGATTTCTCTATTTTGTCATTTATTGCTCACAATTCATAAGCGATATTTCTGACAAAGGGAAAAGAATGGCTGTTTTCTGGGGCAGAATCTATTCATCAAACACTTATCATTGGCTAGTTTTTGGCCTCAAAATAGTATTTATTTATTTTTAGCTCCTTACATCAAACATAAAGTATCTCCATGCCTTCTCTGGAGTGATTTCCATCGAAAAACAAATGCATGTCTGTCTATAATCTCCATTGAGATTATTTTTACAAAAAGTTATATGAAATGAATATTCTGATTATCACACAGACTGACATTCACTAATTGTAATGTGGGAAATATCACAAGACAGAAAAAGAAGCAACCTGTTAGATACAATAGAATAACTATATTTGACAATAGCAAAGAAAAAAAAAGAAAAAAAAGAAAAAAAGAAAAAAAAGAAAAAGAGTCTATCTTGAAAGACATCTGTTAGATTTGGAATATTAGAAGATGTAGAATATTATGGTTTTACAACAGCAAATAAAAAGTTCTCAGCTCACCTTTGGTTGAGAAATAATAATGGAACGATAAAATTGTCGCCCTAGAAAAGATGACATGATTCCGTTTCCGTTTGATGTAAATCAGTTTTATTTTTTCTTGTTGCAGACCAGCTACTAGTTGGCCAGTTACATACAAATCCCAAGAACGATAGGAGCCTCCTATCATGTCTGAAAGTGACACAATGTTCAACGAGTGAGATCTAAGATGCGCCGCTGTACAACTCATGCTGTCTACCGATCCAAGTTATGACAACAGGACCATTGCCAACACCCTCAAAATGCAAATCAAGACAGTTTAACACTTGAGGGCATGCCCAGGGTGATGAAAAAGTTTCCGACTAAGATTATGGTCTTTGGTGTGGTTTCAAGTGAGGGCCACATCATGCTACCTCACATCTTCGAAGTCGGCTTGAAAGTAAACACCAAAGTGTACCTGGATGTGCTGAAGAGTGTGGTAATCCCCTGGTGCAATCAGGTGGCTGCTGACAGACCCTGGGTGTGACAGCAGGACTCAGCGCCAGCTGACAAGTCCTAAGAAACCCGGGAGTTTTACGACTTTGTACCATTCTTTCACTGTCCCTCTCCTCCCACGACCTGAACCTGCTACTTTGTTTGGTCATATGTCGAGAACATCACCAACATGACCTCCCACAACACCAAAGCCAGCCTGATTGCCACCATCCGTCATCCAGCATTTGCCGGCACTTATGGAAAAGGCATGCTCCTAGTTCTGGACCCATATCAAGGCTGTGATTGAAGCTGAAGACGGCTACATTGAATAGATGTTAGCTCTACTACAACCTGAATTGATTTTTTCAATAAAAGTTTTAAAATAAAGCTATAGTATTGTTTTCTTAGGGCGACAATTTTATACTTCTACCCTGTAAATAGTTCCTATTTACTTTGCCTCCCCACGAGGGCAGAGTTAGACACCAGGGTCGTTTTTTAATGTGGAGAAAAGGAACAAAAATGAAAAATTGTCTCAGTTGTGAATGATTTCTCTTCTGCTAACTGAAAACAAAAAATTGAAGTGTAGCATCAGAACAGATACTACACTTTGAGTTATATATTTTTAATTCACTCTGAAAGTTTACAACCAAAACAGAAATAAACAACAAATTAGGCACAAGGCCACTCAAAAATTGGAGGGATTGTCTATGGTCATCCTCGTCAGTGTACCTTTGTTAGTCTGTGCTTGATCCTAGCTAAAGTTCTCATTCACCACAATACCTCAAGCACATCAGGGGTCGTCCTACTTAAGAGTCCCAAATCACATTGTGTATGTGTTTTTATATTTTTAATTTAATTTTATATATATATATATATATATAAGTAATAAAATAAATTTATAAACATAAAATTTTCTAAAAAGTCGTTTGTTTACTACACTTTGATCTTGACCCAAAGGCCAAGAAATCTCTTATAGAATTAAAAGTTGTTGGACAAGTTTATGCATAGTAATAACAGATGCAAATGCGTATATATTAGACATGTGAAAAAGTTTTTGTTGATTTAAAATTTTGTTTTGAAAATGAAAAACTGTTTTTAAAAATGGTTTATAAGCTTATAAATATTCATATTTAGTGTAATTTCTTTTCTTCATGTGCGAGCCTATATTTCTTCTCAATCGAAACTCAGCATAATTTGTAATTTTTCCTTTCTAGCATTATTTTTACGCTCAAAATACCCTTATTCTGCAATATTAAGCTTACAGATGTCAATAGGTTATATTAGACTCCTCATCTTTTCTATGTCTTAATATTTACGCGTTTCTGCAGCTATTTTCTTTTTCTTTTTTTTTTTCAGTTTTACCTTATTTAACTGTCAATAAACCTGTGTCTAAAATATAGCATGCCTCAGTTTTGATTGTTGACAAGAGTTTATGCTGATTTCCTAAGGTCTGCACACATTTCAACAAAATATATGTATCCCAGAAATAGTATACTGACAATCTTTTGGAAGTTGATGGTTCAAGTCTTATTACAGGTGGGAATAACTTGATAAGACATAAAAATTAAAACTTCCACCTGACGGAAATAGAACAATTTATCCCGGTCTATTTAACGAAAAGCTTAGTTAGACATTTGGTATAGGTTCATGAGAGTGAAAAGATGTTTCTGAAGAAGGTCGGAGGTGACATTGTCCATGACATTGTGAAAATACAATTTTCGTCTTATATAGATGAAAAATAATTAAAAGAGATATTTTTTTTTTTAATAAAAAAAAAAAATAATAAAAAGAATATAGACAGGAGCTCTATTGTGCATCGAGCACTACACTAAAAACTAAATTCAATTTGTGAAAACATGTTAAACAACTCATAAATTAAGTACCTTTATATGTTTTGGCATATATGACAATCAAGTTGACACACTGGGTTTCATTAGATCACTGAAGTTAGCCAATGTTGAACTTGACCAATACAGGATGGGTGACCGTGTGGAAATACCAGGCACTGTATGCTGGCATGTGTTGAATAACTTTTAGAAATTTACTTCCAAACTGACCTATGCCTATCCAGGTCTTTATTTATTCCACTTCCTCTCAAGTACATCTTTATCACTTCTTTTTATGTTTTTCCTGACCTTCTCCTGCAAACTGACCCTGCTACTTCAACTGTTCTACATCTACTAACTCGAGCACTTTCATTTATGACTTCAATGTGATCAAACAACCAATTCTCAGTTCTACACACATTTGCCTATACTCTCCTGATCTAATCTTTCTCTAAGTGATCATTAATATGAGTACAGGAACTCTTGTGTGCATTCCACTTTGGCGATCAGGTATCCATACTAAGCCTGCCATCAATATGCTCGGTCAAAGAGAGATCTGAGAGACCAGGTTGACTAAGGATGGGGTAACTCGGTCGAGGGCGGAAATGTGCAGACATGTGAGCGTTTCTGAAGTATGCTGTTTTCGCACTTGTCACAATTTTCCGTAGCCCATCTTTAAAACTCCCATGCATCCATTATATCATTCTCGTACCATTTTTCTCCATGCAACGCATGTCCTCAACTCTCATTGACTGGGTTTCACTTCCGTACATCATCACACTGCATATGCATGCAAAAAGAGTAAAACAGAGTTACAAGTGTTAACAGATTGTTAGGGTGATAAGATTCAACTTGGTCATGGCAAAGTAAAGTGGAAATGTGACTACGGGTGAATTGCTTAAAACTGCGAGGTAATAGATACTTAGATGAAATTAGAAGTCATTATGGAAATGATAGTTCAGCAAATAGTTAGAGAAACATATCCTAAAATTAAGGAGATAATAATAACAATTTGTCAGGGCAAAGTTGCTTTTATATAAATGCTGCTTATCTATAAGTGGTCGTAATGTAAGTAAAATAGAGTGGGTAGCTTATATAATTAGCTAAATGAGGTCTCAGGTGAGGGTGCGGGGTAATGGCCTAACTGAAGCCAACTCTAAAAGCTAAACTAGCAGAAGTGCGAATATAAAGAAAGCTTTATATATATATAAATATATACTAGCAGAGAGACTTGATGTTGCCCGGAATCGAATGAGGGCTAAACAAAATGTTAATTATTTTTATATAATGGCTTGAATTAAAGTTTAAAATGCAAAAGTCAAGTATCATGTTTCAATTGTGTTCTAAACAAAAACATTCATTTTGGATGCGCCCCTGTCATATCAAAGAACCTAATCTTGATTTTATATACCTGGTCTTACTGTCTTCGCGATGATAATGGCAAGAATTTAAGTTTATAATGGAAAAGTCAAGTATCATGGTGCAATTGTGCTTTAAATAGAAACATTCATTTTGAACGCATCCCTGTTATATAAAAAATCTACTGTTTATTTTATATATTGAGCCTTTCAGTTTGTGTGGTAATAAAACTTCTCACATGCACTTGTTATGTTAAGCTGTGGAAGGTGTTAATTTTGGTCAAAATCACCTGTTCCTTCTTTCATCGGATTATTTTGATTATTGATACTTATCAAAGAAATCCCTATACAAAACCTATCTAAGAACACTGCTTAGCATATAAAGTACCTTTGTGTGGAATTTCATAAAAATCGGCCCAGCCATATATATATATATATATATATATATATATAAGAGCAAACAGTTAATAAAACATATTTGAAAAAGAGTTAAAAACATATTTAATCTGAAAAGGAAACACTTGATAAGTGGATAGTCCTTAATCTACAGAGTTTTGTAGAAATACTTTCCTTCTCATCAGAGGGTAGGAATTAGCAAAATGCGGGATCGGATTTTGCATACAAAAGTATTTGATGAAACTATAAGTAAGTCAAAGATCTTACTTGATAACAAAAAGTGAAGCAGAGGGAATATGGTGAAGAAAAAGGTGATTACACATGAATGGATAGTCTAGTGAAAGGTAAATAATCCAATGACGGTAAAATCCAAAAATATAACTTTAAGAAAGTTAATTGAGTTTCCATTTGCACAAGTAAAATCACGTAATTGGAAGATGGTCCAAAATAATCCAAAAGGACGAAATTCCTTGAATAATTCACAAATATGTACAAAGAAAAGAAAACGGGAAAATTCCAATAATATTAATAAAAGAAAAATAAGATATGCTTTTCACACGGTTGCGGAGACATAAGAAAGATCAGAGAAGAAATGTTTTATTAACTGTTTGCTCTTATTATAAGCTCTATCTCCTATTTGGTTTTATTGAGCTTTTACATCTGGTTGAGATTACTTTATAAATATTAATTCTTTAATATTTATAATATACTTTAGTTTTACCATCTTGGATCATTTTGGTAAATTTAATTGTAATTTTTATTTTATATATATATATATATATATATATATATATATAGTGTGTGTGATGAGAATAATGGAAAAAATATTCCGAAATAGAGAGATAAAAAAGGAACAGACAAAGTTATGTGTTCACCAACGTTTCATCTTTATTGTGAGACTTTATCTGGATGAATGTAAGAAAACAAAATGTTTTGTTTTCTTACATTCATCCAGAGGGAGCCTCACAATAAAGACAAAATGTTGAAGAACTCATAACTTGGTTTGTTCCTTTTTTATATAAATATATATGCTAGAATACCGATCCCAGGATAGGTAAACATTTAATTCCCCAAACAGAACAGTTGGTATAACTTTTATATCCTCTTACGATGATTGAAATCCAGATAAAATTATACTAGACCTTATGCATTATTCAAACTACTGTTCTAGTTTTGGATGTGATTCACACAATATTTTTGGCCAATGTAACCTTCGCCTTTCTTCAGGTGTGTTTTGTTGAAGTTTGAAATCTGTACAGAATTTCAAACAAAACCATGAAATTCCACACAGCTTCCCGAGTTTTACAAAACACATCTAAAGAATGTTAGAAGTTACAAATTATCAACCCACATCTTAAAAATTCCCAAACACTGAACCGTATGTCTAAAATCCATATTCTAACTTTAATCAAAATTCATTACATAATTTTGATTCTAGAAAATGTCTCAAATTTAAGATTAAGGGGTCGTAAGAAGAAGAAATTGAAATTCATTTTGCTTAATTGATTTCTAATGACTATGAATCAAATTTAAATGTCCATCTCAACCTATTTTGTCATCCTAAAAACTTTTTATAAAGTAACTGGAATTTTGAGAATATTTATTGATTGTTAAAATTTTGCAAAAATCAGAAGTATCTAAACTTACGTGGAGGGCTTTCATTCTCTTTTCACGCCTTTGCATAAAATTAAATGAACCTAAATATAGTTCACATTACCACCACTTACACATATCAGATGTATTCCAGAATTCATAATCATCAGTTTATTAGTTTAGGAGTGGAAAGTGGAGGTATCCAATCAGTCCCGAAAGACTACGGATATCCCCAGTAAGGGTAGCTGCACATGAAATTGTGAGGCAAGGGTTCTGCAATCCCCCAACCACACCTCTCCTGAATCAGCACTGCTTGAGTCCAGTGGCAAGGAGAAATCCAGGACGACTGGAAACAATGTTGAGATAAGTGGAAAGCACATACAACACCTAGAATTTCCAAATGGCCACCCATTTCAGTACTAACCAGGTTCAACATTGCTTAACTTCGGTGATCTAAAGGGAACTGCTGTGTCAACGTGATTATGCTGTATAATGTATGGTTTAGGAGTGAATCATGTCCATAATATATTAACATACACATGCCTAACTTATACGAGGTGCTTATGTCTAGGATAATTTCGATGCTTTTGGGAAAGGAAAGAAAAAAATGTAATATCTTGACCAATAATTGGAATATTCTTAAAATCCAAAATGCAACTCTAAGTGATTCTGATGAATACAGTTCACTCAAAGAAACAGCCCTGAGCCACCGCCGCCACCACAATCTACAGACAGAACCTGAACCTGGAAGCATGAGACCTTAAATGTTCTTGGAGAGATGCCTGAATGCCAGCTTGTTCCTGGCATGGCTTTGCTTTTGAGAAAAATATTGACTCTGAAACTTTATTGGTTTTTCTTTCTCATCAAATTTTCCTTGGAGTACATATATTGGATGCATTGCTCTTTCTGCTTCTTGTAAAGTCTATCGTCCTAAACACTTTATCATATCTGAGGTTATTCTCTATCTCTACAAATATACTATCAGACCATGTATGGAGCATTGCCGTCATATTTGGGCTCTTGAATCTCTGTCTCATTTGAAGGTTCTTGATAAGATGTAGAAACGTATCTGCAATTTTATTAACCCCATTATCTTTTTCTTTGCAACCTCTCTCTCACAGACATAATACTACTAGTCCAAGTCTTTTCTATAAACACTATTATGGCATGTGTTCCTCAGGATTGTCTGAGCTATTCCCTGCTGGTTTTGTTGTTAGTAGTCTCGATCAATTCACTGTTTTTATACCTCATTGTAATACAGCTTCCTACTCCAGTAGTTTCTTTCCAAAAACCGCAGACTTGTGGAACTCTCTTGCTGATGACTGTTTTCCCTCTACTTTTAACTTTAGTCTTTTCAAGACTATGGTCTATAGGCATCTTTTGTATGTGCGATAATTATCTTTTGTTCGTGTTAGCTCCTTACAATAAGTGACTTCACACCTTGTCTGGAGCAAGTTCCATAAAAAAATAAAAATTAGAAAAATAATCAGCTCATCCTTGGTGTTGCAGGTGGTAGGATTAGTGTCTTTTTCAACTGTGCGTCATTCAAATGAGGCAGCTTTTTTAAAAAAATAAAATAAACAAATTCCTGGCATAGATGAGGATACAGGACATTTTTTTTTACAGATTATTAAGCATTCAGATGTTTTTGTTGTTGTTAGTATAATATTGACACATTTACTCCATAGGAAATTATGTTCTAAGGAGAAGAGATAATTTTTTGTTGCATCTTGCATTTGAAGCTGACTCATTTACGAACACTATTAAAATGGTTCCTCATTAATGTCCATTTGAAGCTCTTCATTTAAATGCTAAATTGTAACTCTTTGAACACATATTAAGCTACATTTAGTGTACATTGAATATTGAGCTTTCACAAGGCAATTTGAAATTAATTTGTATAGTTAACTCTAAACAGTTTTTCTTATATGAATTTAACCATCTATAATATAAATCTCACCAGTCTGTTTAAATGTATGTATATATATATATATATATATATATATATATATATATATATATATATATATATATATATATGTATGTTTGTATGTCTCGCAAAAACTTTCGACAGAGTCGACGGATTTTCACAAGATCAGTATTGTTTTAAAGCTTGAACCTTCGGATAACAAATATTGATAAATTCTATATATTTGTTTCGAAATGACACAAGGTCAATTTAATCTAGCCAGAGAAGACATAGATGTACAGGTGGGCAAATTGTCATAAGCCTACAGAGAGATAGCCAACTTAATTGTGTTGCATTTTATTTTTGAAGATTGTGACATCTTTATTTTATCTCCACATCACTAGTTGAATGTAATCGTCATCTATTTCAGTAATATTCTCGATTTTGATCATTAATATGTCCCTTTCTATAAAAATAATATTTAATTATGAATAGACATTTTATTTTAATGAATGTTGGTCCATGTTAAGAATAAAATGTAAAGTAAAAGTGCTCAACCATAGTCGAAGGTAACCTGAAGACTCCTTTTTTTCTTAGCTACTCCAAGTTAATGTAGAGGAGAGCATCACTTCTTTTCCAGAATTACTCCACTTACCCTTGATCCTTCATCTTATTGCTGAGTGTTTAACAAAGGAGCGTCAAGAACTATATTTTAAGTCTTTGGTACGACTCAGTTGAGGATTGAACTTTCATTTCCTGCCCCATGAGCCAACACTAATCCAAATGGGACAGTGAGAGTAATGAAATGTAATCAGAGTTAATTCTTTCAGAAAATAAATTTTGGGGATTGCATTTATTTGCATGCATTCACTATTTTTATTTTTTTTTTTATTTTCACAAAAAAAAAAAAAGGGTAGTAACTGTACATTTATTACAGACTTACTTCCCTTTATTTTGAATAAAAATATAATATCTATGTAAAATAAAAAAGACATATAATTAAAAAAGAGAAAAGAAAATTAAATGTAAAAGTAAGTACACTACTGGGTAATGTAATGTAAAGTTAAGTAAAACTAGCAGTCAATATAACAAGCTATTATAGATTAAATTTCTTTTATTATTATTTTTGTGTGTGTATGTGAATCAGAAAACATTGTGTAACACTGTGGTATCAATTGCCATTTTTCTTTTTTGCGTAATAAAACATCATTCGATGTAGGTGTGAGAGATGACTCAATAGCAGCTAATGCTTTTTGCATCTACCCAGTTTCAAAATCGAAGCTAGAAGAGAAAATGAATGACATCACTTCAACTCTCACAATATGTCATAGTCATGCAAGATTCCCTCTGCCGCACCTTCTATATCTCAATATATAATTGCAGCTATGAGTCACAGTGCTAGAAATTAGATATTGTAGTTATTACCTCTGTCACGGAGTTTATGTTTTCGGGTACAGTTTGTAACTGTTTGTTTGTGTACAGCCTAGCAGCCATATCGCTTGACCAATTGTTACCAAATATGGTCAAAATATGAATGTTAGGCCATATACAGTGAAAAACTGAACTGAAAACATGAGCTCTGCCTTGGCAGAGGTAACACTAATGATGACTTTATTAACGATCTACAAAAGAACCTGACTTCATGTGGGACCAAATATAAATATAGTGAATAAATGATGATGTGCTCTACTTGCTTCTTCATTCAGGACAAAAGCCGATATTTAATACATTGACTAGTTGAACATAAGCAATTGAGTTTCTCTTTTCTTTCTCTTCTGTTCATCCTCCACTCTATAATAATGCCCGATATGAATTTAATAAAGGAACCAAAGAGTGTTAAAAAAAAAGAGAAAAAAAAGGAAAATATCAATATTTCCCATTTTTTTAACAACATTCTTTGGTTCCTTCCTTATTGCAAAAGAGATGATATTCTCAATATATTAAAAACTCCACCATCCCCATTGTCTCAAACAGTAAGTCCATATTTATTGAATTTCATCTTTTGATCTTCACCTGTTCTGCAATGGACCTTTCACTAGTGGTCAAGCCTTCGGTTACCTTTTTCTCCAGATGTTGTGGACTTTAGCTTTGGGCTCCCGGCTGGTAGGGTCAATATCACATGCTTTCATGTCACGTTTGTACACGTCGACATAGTGGAAATAAGGACGACCAATTTTCCTTTTGCCAGTAGCGAGTCCACCATAGAGAATGTCTTTTGGGATTCTCCTATTGTCCATGCAGTGCATATGGTCTATCCAGCATAGACATCTTTGGTGAAGAAGGATGAACATGGAGAGGATACCAACCCTTGTGAGCACAGCATTGTTTGTAACTTTGTCTTTCCAAGAAATTCCAAGAATTCTCCACATACTATGCATTTGAAGTGTGTTAAGTTTTCATTCTTGGTGGCTGTAGGTTGTCCATGCCTTGCTGCCATACTGATGACACAGGCCACGTAAACGTTCACTTTTGTTGAGATGTTTATTTTCCCACACCAGAACTGTCAATTGTGCACTTGTTGAGTTCTATATCAAGAGATAGGTAGTCTTAGACTGTAGACCAGGATGGGATGATTAATCGGAATCGGGGATCATAAAAATCTGAACATTAGAGAGAATCGGGATCGGAAATATTGGTGTCTATTTTCCAATGCCAAATCGATTCTTTTAAATATCTTTTTTTTTATCTGATTTTGTTTCAAGTAAAATCTTCTATTGCTGGTAATAATGATAAAGTAGTAAATAATCATTGATTATAAAATACAAATAAAGCGAAAATCGATAGATCATCCTCCACAAGTGTAAATTTACATTTAGGAAAATATCTGCACATTTAACATGTGTTTTTACGAAAATCGGGGAAAATAACAATCTTATAGTTAAATATTTAGAGATTTATAAAGAATCGGAATCGGGAATTTAGCACGGAATCGGTAATTGTATCGGAATCGGGAAAAATATTAGAATTGTCCCATTACTAATATATATATACACATTTTATAAATTGTTCAAAACCAGTTAGATTAATTTATCCCTGACAATGAATCCTGAAGGATTGGAAAGTACTCGGACTTATGATAAACATGGTTATTACATCAGCCAGTTCCCATCAGAAGTGAAGACTGTTATTTGGAAGTTGGAAAGGATCGAAAATAGAATTAATAAACAAAAAAATGTCTATTTTATTTAATGAGATATGCCATAGAGAAAAAAATGCTTCCTACACACATATATATATATATATATATATATATATATATATACACACACACACACACACACACTATTTTAGAATCATATTGTGGAAAAAGAAACTGTACTGATAAATGCAGTATTTACACTTTTCATTCACACAGCTGGTTAATTAAGTTAGATGTTGGGCTACAAATCCCCAGATACAATCCATGTGGTCAGTTGTATAGTCACACTGATGAGTATTTAAAAACAAAAAACAAAAAAAATGGAATGAAAGGAAAAGAAAGAAATCAATTTATCTTTTTACATGCAATTTAGAAATATATCGCAACGCAACTTGTCGAAAATAAAGTTGAAGAAAGGGGCAATTGAAAACAAATACTAAATACTTTTCTAGGAAATAAAACGATATACAAAACAGAACTATTTGTACAGTGATCCATAAAAGAGGACTTTTATGATGTCATGTCTGATTGTTCTGTTCATTCAAATTGAAAACTGACCACATACAGATCGGGTGGTGGTAGGAGGAGGTTCACTCTATAGTATTACATATATACACTTTTGTTTTGATTAAGTACATAAACTATACTGCAAAACATTTCCACGGTGTTTTTCTTTCTATAAATGCTGTTAATAATAACATTCATTTGGAATTAAGAAATGTCTCTAAGAGTAATACTATTAAGAAAAGTTTTTAAAAAAATTTTTTTTTCTTTAAAAAAAAATTGTGATTGTCAACTAAATATTCTTTAGATAAATAAAACAAATATATCTATTTAAAATTCTAGCAATTTAATTATTTTTAAAACAATAAATATTCTATCTTCTGACTCAGAACTTTACGGGCAAATTGATAAGTTGACTCTTGATAACTAAATATTTTTATTTATTAGCCAAATAGAAAAGTTACTAGCCAAACCAATGTGATTTTTGGAATATGATATCTTCATTCCGTGATCAGTACATATATCAAAGATTTTTTTGTATTTTTTAAAAAAATAAGTGCAATTCTAAATATACACAGAATTCTATGTTAAGATTTGAAGGTATAAACATTAAAAAATTTTTTTTTTTTTCAAAACAGTTCACTTCTCGTAAGGAAAAAAAAATACTTGAGCTGAGATTGAAACCAAACCCTAAAAACATCGAGTCAAATGTTACAACCATTACAGTGTTTAAAAAATTTTTCCTAATCATACACGCTTAGTCGTGAAACAGTTGACAAACAGATAAAATCGGCCCCCGCCCCCGTACCAATTTCCTAATTTTTACCTCTTAGCAGCCCTTTTTTCCCCCGGATGAAAACTGATCAAAAAGTTTTCCACATGTCTGAATATCTTGTATACCAAATTTCAAGTCTGAAGATCCAAAATTCGTTGAGTAAATAGGTTGAGAAGTGTCCTCACACACAGAAAGTCACTTTTATAGATATATATATTATCTATCGACATAATTTGATTTAAGAAGAATCCATTTTAAAATGGGTAAAGTCAAAATTTATTTACTTTAGTTTTATATCAGATTGATTACTATCTTTGCTGATCAGACGATTTCATTTTTTTATGTGCATAAAAGGTGATAACTTACATGCAAATATTAGGTGAATTAGCATATTATTATACACATCTAGTAAAATCAATATCGTTCTCACAATGCAAAAAATGCATAATGAAACGAAGTGAAATGTAATGGTGTTAAAAGCAAAAGCTAGAAAAATACATTTAAGTGTGCGAAAAAAATGATTGAAAATATTAATGGATTTGCCACCAAAATCAATAAAATAATTCAGTTCTCTGAGCACTTTCTTTTTTTTTTGCATCTTTTGTCACCTTTGCTCGTTACAATTTGGTTGTTTTATGGCATATCAACCTTTTTTGGGTTATTCGAGGCCAGTTTCAGTAATTCTGGAAAAAAAAGTTTTATCCTTTAAGTTCTTTATATCTTTAAATATTTATTCAGAGTTTAGTTTTAGCTGTTTTGTGGAAGAAAATTGTTTTTAACTTTGCAGAACATGACTGAGTTTTGCAGAGGGAAGGGGGAAAAATAACAATAACATCAATGTTGGGTGCATCTAGGATCAGGACGCCAATATCTTCAGACAGCCTAATCTGATAGCACCAATGCCTTTCGCAAAATCAAGTTCAGAATGAACTAACTCAAAATTCAAATTCTTTTCTTTTTAACTGATTTAAATACAACTTATTCAAACCAACTCAACTGACATAACTACATACCTGGTCTCATTGTCTTGATGTTAAAATAAACATTATGAATTGTCTCTTCTAAAGTCAGTGTTGGTAATCAACAGGGCAGTGTTCAACCGCCCCCCCCCCCGCCGATAAATTCCACAAAGCAGAAATGTTCTATTACAGGGCTATTCCTTCCAACATTCATTACAGTAACTCCTTCCCTACTTCATGTCGTCATCCTGAACAGCTTAATGTTATCCGGATTGTTTGGTTAAAGAAAATAATATTTCTATGCATTAAATTACTAGATATTTTGTTCTTTTAGTCTCCATAAAACAATGGCTTCAAAGAAGGATGGACAGTTAAACACTTGTTGAAGGACACTGCATACACAAAAATTACCCAGTGGAACAGGAATATGAGAAGAAACTAAGATTAGAATTTTTATAAGATAAAAAAATAAATAATTTCCTTTTGTTTTTGTAGATGTGAATAACAAAAATTTCAAAAAGTAAATAAAAATTTAAGATCAGGATATTTCTTTAGCCAATAACAAAGCACTAAAACATGGAAGGAACTGACTCAGTTTTATCAGTCTATTGTCTTTTTTCACTGACCAATCAAAATCGTTTGCTTCTTTTCATTGACCAATCAAAACTCTTGACAGCTTCACAATTTGTGTCGGTTCCTTTCAAAAGAGATCAACAAAGAGACCTTCAATGGAACAATGTTCTAAAGTTCTAAAAGAATATGATACTTGTTAAGGGAATGAGAAACCAGATATTTCATTTTTATTTTAATCCTGACAATAGTAGCGATGGGAGTGGGGGAAAATAGTCAGTCTTAAAGTGGGACAACACCAAGCTGCCTTAAGTGTAAAAATTGCAGTCTTCAAGCATATTTCCAAAGCTGAAGATAAAAGAATATAATTTTAATCCTGAAGACTGTTCCAAGAAAAAAATCATTAATATTGCTTACCCTAAAGTAATATTTTACTTTCTGATCTAAAATGCCTTAAAAAATACTAATGGTTCGCCACTGGTTTCAACTTTTTATGTAATGTTATTTAGGAGGGCTTTAGAGAAAGCAGCACACTCTTTTTTGCTGCAGTGAAGAGCTTATTTTTTGATCTAGCAATGGAGAGTAAGTAGAGTTTATTTAAAAATAAAAAGATTTTTTTAACCTCTTAAAAAGGGGGAAAAGTTATAGTCCATTGATTAATGAGTGCTTTATGCCAAACTTCTAGAGTAAATGTGGTATTATAGTGACTAATCTCTAACTATGCATTAAGCAGATACCATAATTAGTTTGCTGCACTTTGTAATAAGAAAGGTCCATACAAAATTTCAGCAAGATTGGCCCAGTAGCTTCTGAAAACAAGTGGAATGGACAGACTAAAATATAATATAGATTTTGGATATGTGTTGAATTTTTCAACGGATTATTTAAAGGTACGTTGCAGATGGAATGGGGAAGGGATGCCTCTTGTTTTTTTCTTTTTTTCAAAGAGAAGGAGCTGCTTTTAAATTAGTAGAGAGATGTAAAACTTGGGTTATTTTGGGCAAGATACGGATTGGAAACTGAAGTCGGCTGATAGATTTTGTTCATGCACAAGTTCTGATATGCCATACAATTTTATGACAACGATTAAATTATATTCCCTCAAAAACCCACCTACATTATCTTTGCTCATCATTTCTATATGTAGTTTTATAGAAAATTGGTGAAAAGAGAAAAAAATGTTTTATCCTTTTCCGTTTCAAATCAATATTTACAATTAGAAAATAGTAAGAATAAAAATTTTATCTTCATTTGGAAGAAATTGACGAAATCTGCTGAAAACCAACTTAATCAAAAGGAAACAACAAATACAAAAAAAAACAAAAAAAACACATTATGCTTTATGTTTCAGAAATTCTTTAGATAAACATTGATAATTGGGATTATTTGGACTACTGTTCGCATCTTGAGTGTCATTCGCACAATGTTTCGGCTAATTCAACCTGAGCTTCTTCAGGTGTGTCTTATCAAAATCTGGAATCTTTCTGTCAAACCTGATAATCTGTATGGAACCCTTTATTTAATAGTTTCCTCTGCTGGGTAGAAGTCTTAAGTTATTTGCAATTGTATTTTAGTATCACTCGCACTGAAGATTGAACCTTCAACTTTCAGAAGAGTGTCACTTACAACTGAATTTAACGTAGTACTTTATCTGTTATGCAATGGGTCCAGAATTCAACATATACCTATATAAAGAAGGTTAGAAATTATATCAACCAAAACGTTGTGTGAATAATACTCAAGATGACAACAGCATCTTGAATATTCATGCATTAACTTGAGAACATCATCATCATCTTCATAGTTTTTAATGTTTCACCACGTTTCAGCCATTAAATATATATATATATATATATATATATATATATATATATATATGTAAGTAAATTTTTGGTACAGCAAAATGGAAGGAGAAATTTCAGAGGAAACATAATTTAATTTAAATACCAAAAAACAAGAAATGGGCAGGTGAAATTAAAATTTCCTTAAGGCCTTATCGTCTGACCCTCTAAGAGGAAACGTCAGAATGATAAATTAAAAACTAAGAAAACGAATGAGGGAAGAGGGGAATTTTGGTTTCAGTTGGAAGAACAGTGAGGAAAAAAAAAAAAAAAAAAAAAATTCTCACTGTTCAGGTGGTTTTAAATCAATGAATATCTCCAACTGATGTTTCAGAATCTTTTGTCTACACAGGCTAGGTCGAGAGTTGTTAATAACTAACGCCTCAATGATATTGAGATGATAGTTCGACCTAGCACTGTATAAAACAGAAAACCACCCATCGGAATATTGATCGGCACACCTATTTATACTCAACAGGTGATTGCCAATGGCGGACTCATGAGCTTGGGAGTGCCCGGATGTTCTCGAAACCTGGTGTAGTCGAATATCCCGAGGGATATGTTGGGATATTCTCATTTCTAATCTTTGGGATGTTTTGCCAACGTAGTCAGCTCCACACTGACAAACGAATTTATAAACAACAGAGTTCTTTTGAATGGTTGGCAAAACATCTTTACGAAAAGAAGAGAAAAAGGTTCGAGTTGTGTAAACTACTCTAAGCATAGTAGCTGGAAAACAACGTTGAGTAGCAGAAGAAATCCTTTTAACAATATGAAGGCCATCAGGACCCAACCATGGTAATTTTAGATAAATGGGACAACGTGATGGACCAATATGTTTACCACTATTAAATGTAGTAATTTTACGTTCAATAGTAGATTTTATTATATTAATGGGATATCCATTATTAAGAAAAATATTTGTGATTTCACCAAGTTCCGTATCAAGACGGTTTGGTGAACAAATCATAAGTGCACGATGCGTAAGAGCGCTAATGAGGTTTATTTTTCTAGACTGAGGGGCAAAAGAAAACCAATTAAGATAGAGCCCTGTAAATGTAGGTTTTCTATAAACAGAGGTCTCAAACGTAGTACCAACTTTAGAAACACGAACGTCGAGGAATGGGAGAGAGCTACAGTCTTCAACCTCCATAGTAAATTGTAAAGATGGATGCAGGTTGCAAAGAAGACGAAGAAACTGTTCAGCTTCGCTCCGAGAGGGAAAGCATGCAAAAGTATCATCAACGTAGCGTGTGTAGAATGCTGGCTTAGTAATTTTGGAAAATAATTTGTTTTCCAAAAATCCAACGAAAATGTTGGCTAACGAAGGACCAAGAGGGCTACCCATAGATATCCCATCAATTTGACGGTACATAATGTTGTTGAAACTAAAGGAGACTGATTTAGTAGCAAGTTCCATCAGTTCAACGAAAATTCGTTCAGGAAATTGTGGAGATTTTAAGGGGCCACGGTATAAATAGTCAGCACAAATACCAATGGTTTCATCCAAAGGTATATTAGTAAAAAGACTATTAATGTCAAAGGAAGCCAAGAACTCGGTATTTTTAGATAAAGGTAATTTTTGTATCTGAGATACGAATTGAAAAGAATCAGAGATACAATGGACCGAATAAAAAGAAAGCACAGGTTTAAGAAGATCAACCAGCCATTTACCAAGTTCGTGTTGTGCAGAACCCAGCATAGATAAAATGGGTCGCAAAGGAATGTTGGGTTTATGGACCTTGGGTAAACCGTACATTCTAGGCCTTTGAGAACCGATGGGTCGGATTCTATTATAAATCTCCTTAGAAATAAATCCGCTTTTATGAAGTTGGAGAAATCTTTTCTGGATTTTTATTTCCATACGAAAAGTATCATCATGGCTTAAATCACCCAAACGGAGAAATTTACTTTTATCGTCCAAGATTTGTAACATTTTGGAGATATAATCCGTTTTGTTAAGTATAACAACGCCCGATCCTTTATCCGGGCGAGAAAGATAAATGTCGGGATTAGACCTAATTAATTTTGCCGCTTCAAAATGATTTTTCTGCCAAACAAAATCACTAGATTTAGTATTTATGGCAGAAAACCTCCGACCTAATTCGCCCAACTGAATTTTAACACTAGTTAATTCATCAGTAGAGATAGGCGAATGGTGTTTTAATTGAGTATACAATAATTCAATTTCACTAAATACTGAGATTTTATCAACAGAAGGGGGAGGAATGCAAAATTGTAAGCCAGCAGATAAAACAAATTCTTCTGTATTGGACAAAACATGAGAAGAATAATTAAATATATGTTTATCCAAATTTGTTATAATCCCAAACTTCTTAGTAATTAAATTTTTTAAATATTTATCATAAGAAGAAGTACATTTAATACGGGTAAAATTATCGCCGATGGATAAAAACCTAGAAAAACGGAGTTTATCAAAGAAAGATAGTTCTTTCCAAACCGTACAAACATATATATATATATATATATATATATATATATATATATATATATATATATATATGAGTTTGAATATGTCATATTATACATTATTTGTATTAAATGGATTACTCATCTCATCCTGAATGCTATTCTTACAACATTTTAGCCAATATAGCTTCCGAAATGATTCAGGTGTATCTTGTTCAACTCGGGAATTTGTATGGAATTTCCGACTGGACCATTTATTCAATCCGATGGGTAGATTGCTCTGATCAAGCTAAGTTTGACAAACTGCACCTGAAAAAGGTTGGAGGTTATATCAGCCAAAACATTGTGAGAATAGCAACTAGATGAGAAGAATAGTTTGAATAATCTTAATACAACTTATCAATCCTCATCTCAAAAATTCTAAAACATTACGATTTGCACTTTTTATTATCAATTTGACCACAATGTCTTATCATATTTGATTTAATCTTTGTTTTACCTCCTGGCATGTGATGGACAGCTTTTAGAAATTGAAAAACTTACATATCTTTGACCAGATCTTTATTTTTTCCCATTTCTCTCTGGTCTATTATTATCAACTATTCCACTTCTAACACATGAACTCTTATCTATTCTTTCAATGTGACCATACTATCAAAGTCTACTGCTCTGCATACATCTTGCTATAGCATCCAGATTTAATCATTCTTCTGAAATCAACAGATCTAATTCTAAGATTCACATTACAAGTATATCGTATCATTCTGATATCATTTCTCTCCATGCAAAGCATGTCCTCAACCCTCACTAGCAAGGTTTTACTTTCATACATTACACTGCATATCTATACCTTTCCTTGGAGGACAATAGTAATTCTCTGTTAATTAGTAATATTATAATTTCCATGAACTTACTCCATCCACTTTTATCTCTTAGAATCATGCTAGCACCTTCTCCACCCTGTGCTCCATCTAGGTTTTCATCCAACTCCATTATCTTACATTTCTTGCACACAAATTGGTTATCCTTTCTCTCAACCTACCAGTATGTCTTGCCTAACCAATGCTTACAGGTACCACAAAAAATTTGAATTGTACCTAACCCTCTTTCTGCAAACTGAAAAGAGGATATTTCCTTTTTTTTTTTTTTAGGACCTTTTCCATCACTACAACCACTGATCATCACTTTATTCTTGGTAACATTCACTCTTGAACCTTTACTTTCATAGCATTCCTCCAGGTCTTTAACTTAACAAGTAGGCCTTCCATTGCTTCATCAGCAAGTATTAAGTCATCAGTATATAGCATCTCTACCAGACAACCTGTACAAAACTTCCTGGACAATGTTTTTAAGACATTAAATTTGCTGTTAATTCTAACAACTTTAACCATTTCTGTACATTGCTGGAACAGTCTTCATATACCACTTGATTGCCTCTGGTTTATGCAAAATTTACAAAATAAACTCTGTTAGCACTCTGTCAAAATTTTCTCCAGATTCGAAAAAAAAAAAAAAAAAAGAAGCAAAATACAAGTTCTTCTTATGAATGTATTTCTCTTGCATTTGTCTTGCAATGAAACCAAAAACTGCATTTGATCTATGCTTATCTGATTTCTTATTTTGCTGCTCAATTATCCTCTCAGTCACTTTCAGAACCTAATCCACCAACTTTAAGCCTCTGTAATTACTGATATCTACTGCTTTTTCTTTGCCTTTGTAACAATTATGTAACAGATAAAGTATTAGTTTCCAGTCTTTTGAGATAATCTCTTTTTTTATGACCTGATTTTCAAGTTTGTGATCATCTTAATGCCTATTTCACTTGTAGCCTTCAACATTACTGCAACAATGGCTGAGAGTCCTGCAGCATTACCCACACTTCCTCTTAGTTTTACTTGTACCATTTCTTTCTTTCTTCTGGTCCAGAAACTTCTTTTGTAACTTTGAGATTTTTGTCAGTATCATGAAAACTCCGTATTCAACAATTTCTTAGTGGCATTTTCAAAGATCCCATCATCATTTCAAATGCACTTCTCTTTGACAATATCAATATTTGTTTACCTATCCTGAATACTTCATTATTTTGGTTATATTTTTGTAGTATATATATATATATATATATATATATATATATATATATATATATATATACTAGCCTGGGCACCTGGCATTGCCCGGGTGTTTGTAGGTGTGTGTTGGGCAAAAAAAAATAAAGTTATAGTAGGTAGGCAGGCTCGAACCCATGATGTGAAGGCGGAAAAGAAAGTGTGTTAGTTGAGCAAAAAAAATCGGGAATAGTAAGAAGGTTCAAACCTGTAATGCGCCAGAGGAAAAGGAGGTGAAAAAAAAAATGGTTTTATCAATGTGGCACCATGACTGTGACGTCACAGACGGTGAAAATAACGCGTTTTATGCGACATCGTTGACACAAGGTTTGAATGATTTGCAAAAATACCAGCGGAAAAAATCAACCCCTCCCTGTAGAAAAATGCCCAGTTGAGGGTGAAGGAATTAATGTTTTTAGCCAATTTTTCAATATTTGTCGTCCGAAGGGTCGAGCTTTAAAATGATACAAAACTCGTGAAAATCTGTCGCCTCTGTCGAAAGTTTTAGGCAGACATACATACATACATACATTTAAACAGATAGGCGAGATTTATATTATAGAAGATATAGATATATATATATTGTGTGTGTGTGTGTGTGTGTGTGTGTGTGTGTGTGTGTGTGTGTGTGTGTGTAAGCTTGGTTCTATTAGCCCAATTCTTGGCTTTGTATACTGCTCTTCCTACTTTCTTCTTTGCCTCTAGATAATAAAAATTCTGTCTTAATTGTTCTAATTAATTAATTGAACAAATCATCATCACTCTCAGATATGTATTTCTCTTGCCCTCCCCAATTACTATCTTAATTCAATCACTCTAATATTACTTAATGTCTCTGAGCATTTAAATAAAGAGTGACACTCTTTATCACCATCTAATTTACATGTGTGTCTGTACACACCAAACATGCATGTAAATTAAAGGGCAGAATAAGTTTCTTTACTTCTATATAATAATACATAATATATTGCTAATAGAGATTTTGTATCTGCATCCGAAACTTTACTATTCCTTCTATACCTTAATTCAAACTATCTTATTACTATCTTTCAATGTTCAATCCGGGTGGAAGGGGGGGGGGTAGTATCCAACTCCCACGCATTAGCTCCTTTTTTTATGTTGGTAATGTGGAATCGGTTTTGTGATCATAGCTTCTACTTGGCGTGGGTGTAGTATCCTTTCTATTGTCACTAGCCTGGGTACCCGGCGTTGCCTGGGTGTTTGGAGGTGTGTGTTGAGCTATAAAAAAAAAAAAAAGCGGTAGTAGACAGGCAGGCTTGAACTGGTACCACGAAGGAGGAAAAAAGTAAAAAAAACAAAAACGTGACGTCTTTGCTGTTGTGCCCATCGCCATACCGGAAGTGACGTAGGTTTAAATTAAGGCTAGTCAATCGAAAAGAGGGGATGACTTTCGAAAATATTGGTGAAAAAAGCGACTCCTCCCTGTAGAAAAGTGCCTAGTTGAGGATGAAAGAATGAATGTTTTTAGCTAATTTTTCGATATTTGTCATATCAAGCTTCAAATTGATACCAATCTCGTGAAAATCCATCACCTCTGTTGAAATACAAAAATGCATACATACATACACACACTTAAACAGACAGGTGAGATTTATCAGACCATTCACCTCTCAAGCATTACCTCCTCCTCCTTTGGATGAGGGCTCATGTGTAGTATATGTTCGTTCACCATATATATAAGCAAAAACATACGACTGGAGGCAGCATATTATTGCTATTAGTGATAATAAGTCAATACAATAATAATAAAATGGATAATATAGTTTTTTATTTTAAGTTATGCAAGAAGAATGTATGAGAAAATATGTCACAGTTGATGAATTTTTGAATAAAATCAAAGTTGAATAAATTGAGGTAGTGGTTGTGATTCAATAGATCATCATATGTCTAGTTGGTTTATATTTCAGCCAGTGATTTTCACATAAGAATCAGGTCATTATGAACTTTAGTTTTCAGAATGCAAATAGTTTATCGAACAAGATTGTCAACAAGTGCAAGCTTAAATTATGCTATCCACACCCCCCACCATATTTCAGACAGAATAAATAAATAAATAAAATAGACATTTTTAAAATGCGTCCATTCATTCCACACGTTCAGCAAAGAAAATATGATTATAAAATCATGTGTAACATACCAACCAACAAAACAGATAAAGCATTAGGTAAAAATTCAGTTGTAAGTGACACTCTTCTGGGGGCTGAAGGTTCAATCTTCAGTGCAGGTGACACGAAGAATACAATGGTGAATTACTTAGGATTTCTTCCCAGTTATGGCTGACGAAATGAGAACGTAGATTAAATAAAGGGTTCCGTTTGATATTTCGTGTAGATTCCCAAGTTTGACAGAAAGATTCCAAAGTTCAATAAGATACACCTGAAAAATGTTGGTGCATACATTGGTCAAAATGTTGCGAGACCAAGATGAGACTAGTAGACTGAATAAATAAAATACAAATTATTTGAGATTATTGTTCTCATCAGAGATGTTATTCTAATGTTTCGATCGATGTAACCTCCAAATTTTAGGTGCATCTTGTCAAACTAATTTTGCATGTTGAACTCAAGAATCTGTATGGCATAACGGACCTAAAGATAGTTGGAAGTTACATTATCTGAAACGTTTTTTTTTTTTGTTTTTTTTTTGCTGATGGTCCACTGCTTATCAAGGTGTGCAGATCACAGGGCCACATAAAAAGAAGAGTCAATGAGATTTCTAGTTGTATGATAACCGTGACTATGACAGTATTGAAAATACTGTGGAAGAGTCAAAAGATTACTTAAGAAGACTTGATTATCCAAGAGAACAGTTCCACAAGTATTTCTTTGTATTAGACTTGAAGACCACCGTGTTGTAGTTAGTTGGGAAGTAGTGGAATGTCCTAGAAAAGAAACTTTAAGGAAACTGTGTTTTTTTTTTTCAGTGAGAAAGAGAGTGTGACAAAGAAAAGTTTTTTTGCCATTGTTGTAGCGGGGGGGGGGGATTCTTGCTGTGAATGTTTTACAAAGAGGGAATTAGAGATTGGAGATTAGGCACCTTGCAAAACAACAAAAAAAAAAGTTGAAATCGAGAAGGATTTCCCAACCTAGGGAACCATGGCCATAGCCACATGTATATGAATGGAAAGAGCAGCAGTAGCGTAAAAAAAAAAACAAAAAAAAAAACTAAAAACAACTTGAATGATATGCTAATAATTAATTAATAAACACATTTAAAATAATTTGGACAATATTTAATTAATGAAATACCAATATTAGAAATAAAAAAATGTTAACTGAAAAATGTTATTTATTCGAAAGTCGGTGGCAAAAATTATTCAGACAATTTAATCAGATCATTGTTATTGCTTCTAACAAAAATGACAAACATACGCCCTTGTTAAGCACGACTAGATTTGAAGTGTCAAAGCAAATAATGACACACAAGATTGATTGAGACAAGGAGGGGGCTTTTTCTTTTGCCTAACTCAGTAGAAAACAAAATTTATAACATATTTTGTAATCACACTCCAAAAATTCAACATCGACAAATATTATTGTGTATATATGTTTCAGAGATTCTTTTTATTTTTCATAATCTCATGTTAAGCAGAAAATTATTTATCAATTTATTGCAAGCAAAACTAAATAACCAATAAAATCCAGAAACGTCATTTTAAAAAATTTTTTTTTTTTGTTTTATGGCAACTAGCCTGGATGCCAGGCATTGCCCGGGTGTAAGAAAGTGTGTGTTGAGCAAAAAAATGTTAGCAGGCAGGCAGGCTTGAACTCTTACCATGAAGGAGGAAAAGAACGTGCAAACAAAAAAAAAAAACGTGACGTCTTTGCTGTTGCGTTCATCACAAAACTGGAAGTGACAAACGTCAAAATTAAGGCTAGTCAATTGAAAAGAGTGGATGACTTCCGAAAATATCTGCAAAAAAAGCAACCTTCTCCTTGTAGAAGACTGCCCCTTTGAGGATGAAGAAATTAATGGTTTTGGCCAATTTTTCGATATTTGTCGTCCAAAAGTTCAAGGTTTAAAACGATTCCAGTTTCGCCACGTTCCGGTGCATCTGTCAAAAGTTTTAGGCATACATACATACATTTAAACAGACAGGTGAGATTTATATTATAGACTAGCGGGGGTATCCGGCGTTGCCCGGGTGTTTGGAGGTGTGTGTGCTCTTAAATAAAAAAGAAACCAGGAGGGGGGGGAGGGGGGAGGGGGGGTAAAATTTGGTAGGATCGAACCCGAAGCCCTGAGGTGAAGTTTGAAAATAAAATGTGAAAAAAACATGAACCGTTCGACCAGCCAGAATGAGTTACTGAAAGATGTTTGAATTTATTTAAGTAAGAACCAAATTGACAGGTGCCCACACGGAAGTCATAGAGCGTGACGAAGACGTAAGCAATAGCTATTCAACAAATGAGGTCAATGATCAGGTTTGTTTGTTAAAACATAAAAATGAACGTTAAAACTGAAGCGGGGAGGGGGGGTAATCAAAACATCGAAAAAAAAACACAAAAAAACTAACATAAGGAAAACGAACGATGTTAAATGTAAAAATCAAAAAAACAAAAAGAAAACAGAAAAACGTGAAAAATGGCTTAAATAAGCCTGTTTCGATATTAAAATTTAAAAAATAGGTGGATACCCGAGTGTTTTTGGGTGTGTGGTCAGAGGTGGATAAGCGAAGTAAAAAAACCCAGAAAAACGAACGTTACGTGAAAAATGGCTTAAATAACACTGGTTCAATATTTAAATTTAAAAAATCGGAAAAAAAAAAAAGACATCTCACACCACGATTCGAACTCAAAATGTTTACATAATGTACCAACATGCTAACCAACTGAGCTAACACGACATACATGAAATTTAGTCAGTTCTTAAACTATTTAAACTAAATCAGGTCATGACGTCATCTGACGCATGCGTAGAACCAGTCGTCGTCACAAGAGGACCATTTTTGTCACTGGTCAGGGGTTTAGGTCATCTGTAGACTAAAAGCCAACTTTCATTGGACAGTACCTAAACTGTCCATCTCCTCTTGATATACATTGCTGTTACTATACATTGCTTTTACTCAGTGTTGTAAGCAACAGATAATTCCAGATTCCTTTTTTATATTATACTAGCGAGGGGTACCCGGCATTGCCCGGGTGTTTGTAGGTGTTTGTAGGTGTGTGTGAAAAAAACCCGAAATGTGAAAAAAAAAAAAACAGGTGCCCGTGAAAAAAAAATGAAGCCTTGACGACGCGCAGTTGGAAAATAGTAAAGTGTGAAAAAAAAAACAAAAAAAAACAGGTGCGCGTTTTTGATTGACGTGACGGCGATAGCTATTCAGCAGTTAGCATTTTGTGCGGGACGGTTTTTAATGAGGTCAATAAATCGGTTTGTTTGTTTTTAAAAACCCGCTCCCTGTTTATTAGAGGGAGCGTCTCGTCCTTAAATGAAAGCTACCGTCTGATATGACGAAGTCAACATTGACCAAACGTTACTTAGCTCTCTAGAGACCACTGGCTTTCAGCCAGTGATTAGAGTCGAGTTTTGCTTTTTGTTTATACCGAAAACCGAATGTAACACATGCCAATGCGAAAAATGTTGAATAATTAACATTTGAAAGTCAATAAAATTAAATAGACAGGCGAGCTCCATGGTTAACTGAGATATTACAATTTATAGATGATATAAAAAGTTTTAAGAAGTTGTGAACCGAGCGAGCGCTTCTCTGAAAGAAGCCTTTTGTGGACATCGAGGAAAAGCGTACATACATAAATACATACATACATACATTTTCGCTTTTATATATATAGATTAATAGTAGGAATTTAAGAGAAACCTCCACTAAAACAAGTATACAAAGAGCATGACATCAGCTCCAAGAAACCAAAGCACACCACCCGGAAACTCCTTACAGTTTGTATACCATACATGAAAGGCTTGTCGGAAAAACTCCAAGAATATGTAATCCATATGACTTCAGGACAGTATACAGGAGCGATTCAACTCACCAGAAACAGCTTGTGCGAATGAAGCCCCCTACAGAAAAAATCATGACTTTAAAGTGTGTGTATGAGATTTGATCCCATGCAAATGTGGAATACTATACCTGTAAGACATGTTGTCCACTAAAAGTAAAATTAGAAGAACATTGAAAAGCCGTAATATGTGAGAAGATCGAAAAGTCGGATATGGCTGACAATATATGGAGGGAAAAGGGAAATCATTTACCTTTATGGGACAAAGTAAAAATAAGAGTGGAGAAGAGTAAGAAAGAGAAGCAGCACTAATAAACCTAGTAGAGAATTTAACACAATATGTGAACCATTAATTATAAATAGTAGATAATATATACAGTAGTAAATAATATTATATATATATACATACATACATATACATAATAATAAATAGTGATAATTACATCAAGAAATAAAAAGTAGGTCTAAGGCTCCTGAAATTCGTACTAGAATTGTCTGCAAAGACCCATAGCATAGTGGTCATAGTACTTGGAATAATTCAATTGTAAAGTGATATTCTCCTGAAAGTTGAAGGTTCAATCCTCAGTGTGGGAGACCAAAAAATACACAATTGTGAATTACTTAGAAGATCTATCCAGTCATTGCTGATGGAATGAGCACACGTTAGGCCATTGTTGTTCTAGGCAACCCACCATCCCAAGTTTTGCTTTCTCTATTTGAGAAAGGGTTAGAATTTACTGCTAACTACTTGAGCCAGCCCTACCAAATGAAACAATAACCAAAAGATGAGGGATACTATGGAAGTACTAACAAGAATCAATGGTATGAACAATAGATTTATGACAAGAATTTGAAGACTCAGTTGAGCACCTTCCATTGAAATAATGATGATAGATAGATAGATAGATAGATAGATAGATCAGCAATGTCTTTTCATTGCTTTAACAGTCTGGGTTAGTTAGAGCTAGTTCTGGCTGGAGATTTTCCCTCGACCCCAAAACCACCAGAGCCATTGTTAAGATGGCTTGTTCTCCAGCAATCCTTCCAGGCTTTACCTTCTCCCTTTGAGAAGGAGTAAGTTTATTGCTAAGGTGCCCCATACTGGAGAATGTTGATGAGGCTGCCCAGGCATTTTTTAACAGGTCAAGATATTTTTACTCTAAGGTACTGGCTTTTCAAATCTCACTTTCTGACCCTTGTGTCACATCATCCCACTGTGGAGGGGGAGGGAATGGTGGAAAAAATCAGATAATCTGTTATACACAGAATACCCTATCATATGATGTTTCACTTGTTTCACAATGAATTTTCCTTAGGTTTAAAGATTTAAATAAAAATGGCATTTTGATTTCAGGTTAAAAATTAGAAAAACAAGACATTATCATGGGAGTTGTACTATTCAAAACATATCCGGGTTTGTTATTGTCAAACAGATATAATGCCCTCTTCAATCTACTCAGTGTTGAAAATGAACTTTAAAACAAAAAAAAAAAAAAAAAGAAAAAAATTGTCTTAACATCACAGCAATTTTTTATTTAAAAAAAAAAAAAAACAACTTAAATTTGGATAGATGAATATTTTAATAGATTTATTTTGTAATTTTGTAATACATCACTCAATAAGTCCTGACTTGAAATAGTGCCGCTAACTAAAAAAATATCCGTATAATTTTATGAAGTAATAACCTTAAACTAGCACATCTAAAAACTTAAACCCAGTTTATTCTTATTTTATGGAAATTGTTCTAGACAAGACATGAAGCCACTTGAAGTAAGGAGCTAAAAAAGAAAAAAAAAATACTACTGCAAGGTTAAAATCTAGCCAACGATAAGTGTAAGATGGATAGATTGAGACCAAGAAAAAATAATTCTTCCCCTTTCGTTAGAAACATTACTTATGGAATGTCACAACTGAAGGGCAAAATAAAGGAAGCCAGAGTTAGGAGGATGTTCAAAATGTACTTTTATACTTTCCTTAAATTTAAATGAAACTGCTGTTGTAAATTTTTCAAAACAATAGAAAAATGTGAACTTTGTACATCGAGAAAGTATTAAAATACTGTTCCAAGATAGCAATGGCTTCATAAATTATTTTGACAGCTTCATTAGAAACAGTTAAGTGACGATATGTTGACTTTAAAGGCAGTCATAGAGACACAAACGATGTTGAATTCTCAGATCATCCAAATTCGGAAGTTTTCCATGGAAAACGCTAAAAAATTCTAAACTCACTTTTGCTGATCAAACTAGAGTTGCATGAGATAGCAGAAAAGTAGATATCAGATCTGCTCTTCCAGAGATTTCTGGCTGTTTGCAGACCTCAAAGGAATGTGTTAGGAAAAGATTTGGCTTCCACAAAGATGTCAGAAACTGCAAAGTATTTTGAGACCAAAAATAAATCGTGTTGCAAAAAATTGAATTATTAGAAATGTTGAAATAAATGTATCACCATAGAAAATGAGGAATAAAATTGAATTTTGCCTTGGGCCCAGGACTTATTGAGTGATGTTTTATATATATATATATATATATATATATATATATATATAGTAATGTGATTGATAATTTAAAATTAAAATTAAAAATCTGTTTCATAAGAAGGAACAACAACAAAGTCAATAATTTGTACGATCGTTTCGGAAACAATGTTTTTATTGTGATAGACATTATGCCATGGACAATAATTTTGACATATATTTTTTTTTAAACAAAGTCTCCTCATCAGCAAAAGTATTGAGTGGGTTTTTTTTTTATATGTAAAAGACACCATAAATAAACCTAGCAATTTTTAAGTAAGACAGATGTATCTTTTAATTGTTCGTCTTTTGATAACCGTAATTATCGTCAAATTATTCGTTTGGAAGTTGATTGTAGCTTATAAATGTACAAAATGTTAAATTTTCAAAAAGAACGCCAATGGAACATTTTTAGTGGATACATCTGCCTTACTTAAAAATTGCTAGGTTTATTTATGGTGTCTTTTACATATAAAAAAACCCCACCCAATACATTTGCTGATGAGGAGACTTTGTTTAAAAAAATATACGTCAAAATTATTGTCCATGGCTTAATGTCTATCACAATAAAAACATTGTTTCCGAAACGATCGTACAAATTATTGACTTTGTTATTGTTCCTTCTTATGAAACAGATTTTTAATTCTAATTTGAATTTTAAATTATCAATCACATTACTAAATATTAAAGTAGCTCTAGGATATTTGCCTATCGAGCTTATTATATATCTGAATTACAACGAGCACTGTTCTTTTCTTAATTAAATTAGTAATTTTACTATCACATTAAAATACACTCTGCTCTTTAGACTACTGTTCTAACCCCCCTTTATATTATATATATATATATATATATATATATATATATATATACACACACACACACACACACACACTAGCAGCACGTGTTCATTATAGCTCAGGATTTATTAATGCTGTTTTAGTTCTAACCTTTATTTCTTTTTTTAAATAAGTCTCAGCTGCAGAGATGGAGTAAAAACTTAAAAGCTAAAGATAACTCCTATTCTCACTTTAAAATATGAATTATCTCCCTTATATTTTGAGTTTTTCAGGTCATTATTCAAAACTCCATCGTAATATCTTTTACCAGAATAATTATTTTTGGAAAGAAATTAAAGCAAATTATACCTTTTTTTGTAAGTGTAAATAACATGCTGTTCCTATTTACTTGCCTCCCCACGAGGGCAGAGTTAGACACAAGGTCGGTTTTTAATGTGGAGAAAATCCAGCTCCTCAAAAAGGGGCACTCTGGATAAAAACAAAAATTAAAATTGTCCCAGTCATGGAGGATTTCTACCGCACTGACCGGGGACAGAAAAGATGAAGTGTAGCATCAGAACAGAAACAACACTTTGTTCCTAGCTGAAAGGCCAAGTAATGCAAATAATATGCTGTTAAAAAGAAAAAAAAACTGATAATCAGACTAATATAGATTGTCAAATTTATAGAGATGAAATATGGAAAATCTGACAAGAAAACTTAGATATATATCAATTAGAAAATTTGCCATTTAATATACAGAGAGAGAAAAGAAACCATAATTTCTATTATTTTTAATATTTAAAGTGTAACTGTTTGAAAAACTGAACTAGTAATTTCTTTGTTTAAAGTAATCTCCCCTTAAATTGGAAATTTTTCTTGCCAAGAGTTGCGGTTATGATGTCACAAATCTTGGGAGAAAAAGTGTCGAATAAGAACTGGGGACCATGTTGGTTGAGTGAACAAGATCGGCACTCCATTAAGCTATATACACGTTTCAATATTGAGTTAAAAAAAGAAAAAAAAAAAACATGATTCTTCCCTTTATTTTTGTTGGTTGCTATTTTGTCTTTTTCAACAGCAAGCAGTTAATGAGTTTGTGTAGTTAATAAACCAGTTTATGATAGAAGTGGTTGTATGTGCAACTAAGAAAGAAATTAAAAAGAGATTCAAACAGAATTAAAAGATATATATAAAAAAAAAAAATGGTTTTAGGTTAAACATTAGGAAAGCAAATTTTATCATGCAAGTTTGGTTTATGAAAACATATCCGGTTTCATTCTTTTCTGATAAATAGGTTTCCTTCTCAGAGTTACAAAGAGGCTAAAAACAATTAAAAAAAAATATTCTTACATCATACAAAAGCATATTTAACCCAAATTACAAATTATTAGTATCATTGTGTGTGTATACTAGCAGAACACATGTCCGGCACTGCCTGGGGAAAATATAGAATACCAATTTCATAAAAAGAGAGAGAGAGAGAGAAAAAACAAGGAAAAAAAAAAAAAAGAAGAGTATCAATTCTGAAAGGAAAAAAAAAAAAAGAAAGAAAACATGTTTAACTGTAAGTAATTTAGTCAATTAAAATAGGATTTAACATGTTTTTTATATGAAAATAAAATAATTGTTATAAAAATTATTTTTGTAAATCTCTACTATTATATAAAAAGAAACTTTGTCTGCATGTCTGTGAGTTCGTTCCCTATGGACTCCGATTTGGCTGGGCCGATTTTTTCGAAATTTCACATGAAGGTACTTTATGTGTCTGATAGTATCCATAGATAAGTTTTGTGTCTGAATGTTTTCCATGAGTATCAATAATTGATAATCAAAAAGATCCGATGAAAGAAAATACAGGCGATTTTGATCAAAGTTAACACCTTATACAGCTTAACATCACAAGTGCATTTGAGAAGTTTTATTACCACACAAGCTGAAAGGTCCGACATATAAAATCAGCAGTAGGTTTCTTGATATGACAAGAGTGTGTTTAAAATTAATGTTTCTGTTCAAAGCAGAACTGAACCATGCTACTTGACTTTTGCATTTTAAAATTAAATTCAAACAATTATCACCGCACAAGCAGAAACGCCAGGCATATAAAATCAGCAGTAAGTTCTTTGATATGACAGGGGCGCGTTCAAAATGAATGCTTCTGTTTAGAGTACAATTGAAGCATAATACTTGACGTTTGCATTTAAAACTTTAATTCAAGTTATCTATAAATATAAAAGCAAAAATGTATGTATGTTTGTATGTGTGTTTGCTTTTTCTGTATGTCTACAAAAGGCTTTTTTCAGAGAAGCAGTCGGTTCGCAACATTTTAAAACTTTTTATATCACATATAAATCGTAATATCTCACAGTTAACAACGAAGCTCGCCTGTCTATTTAATTTGCTCGACTTCGGGAAGATAAATATTCAACATTTGTCGCTCGCCGCATGTGGATTAGTCTTTTTCCTATAACATTTTGGGGGGGAAAAAAAAAAGGCATTCCCGCAGTAAATGAAATGCTATCCCGCAGTCAAACTTGACCTCATTAAGTCATTAAAACGTGCACCTGCCAAATCCAAGTAATTAAATAAATTCAAACGTGTTTCCATTAGCATCTCGCGGTGGCCCAATGGTTAAAGCCGTCGCACTCTTTTTTTTTTCACACTTTAATTTACAACTTTGCCTCAACAGTTCGGGTTCGATCCTCATACTTACCTACCAAAACATTTTTTTTTATTTTAACCCCCCTGAAAACTGCCCTGCATTGAAACAAAGTAAACAAACCCCAAAAAGCTTTCCAGCATTAAATAAAATACTGCTACGTCATCTCGTAACGCTCCCGCGATGACCTGATTTAGCGGCTATCTGTCAATCAAACTTCTTTCACTCGCTTTATAAGTCTTATTTTAACATTCTAATCAATTCCTCTTACTCCTGGCCTAGACGGTTAAGTGGTTGGCATTTTTTTCACCTCCACATCAAGGCTTCTGAGTTCAATCCCGTCTCCCGACCAATCTATTTTTTTTTTCTTTTACATCTTTAAACACCTGGGTAACGTTTTTCTTTTTTTTAATTCGCTTATTCTTTAGTTTACCACCCCTATAAAAACAGCGTTTTTTTTTATTTTTGGTTTTTCCGATTTTTTTAACATCGTTTCAGGGTTATTATTTACCCCCTCCCCACCCCCCATACACACACACCTACAAACACCCGGGCAACACCGGGTACCCCCCACTAGTCTATATATATAAAAGCGAAAATGTATGTGTGTGTGTGTGTGTTTGTATGTATGTATGTTTGTGTGTCTGCTAAAAACTTTCAACAGACACAACAAAAATTCACAAACTTGGTCTCATATGAAAGCCCTACCTTCTAGACGACAAATATCGAAAAATCAGCCCAAAGTGACTATCAGAAGTGCGTCAACTGATCGATTTTCTGCAGGTGGGGGGGCTCCCCAAAAATGTGACATTTTAATGTTAAACATTACATATTTTTAAATCGATTTACAACTGCCTCCAAAAATACAGCCGCCAACTCTTATACATAAAGTATACACGCGGCCGTTTATTTTGGGTCAACTTGTATTTAAAACCCGCTGAGTCATGTCACGTGATCTTGACGTCAGCAACCTCTAAAGCCCGTCAGAATTTACAATTTAAAAATGTTGTTATCGGTAAAAAAAAAAATTAATTAAAGCTAAACTATGAACTTCTATGCTATAGCAACATTACCAAAGTTATTACCACATTCAAAATAGGTAGATACGATAGTTAAACGAAAAATAAAGTAAAAAAAAAAAGTGAAGTAAAAAAAAATACGCTTACAAAAAATATTAACGATCAAAGTTTTTTTTTTAAATAAAAACAGCCAGACGCCATTTTCCAGTCTTTAGAGTAAGGCAGACGAAGTGAGAGAGAGAGAGAGTGAGAGAGAGAGTATGAGAGAGAGTGAGAGAGAGAGAGATGTCTAGACAGATTCGACAGGGGGGAGGGTCAACAATGCATGCGTCAGATGACATCATGACGTCGTGACCTGATTTACTTTAAATAGTTGATAAACCGAACAGACTTTATATACGCCGCTTTAGCGCAGGTAGTTAAGGGCTTGGTTCATTATCTAAACGTTTTGGGTTCGAATCGTGGTGTGAGATGTTTTTTTTTTTTTTTCGTTTTTTAAATTTAAATATTGAACCCTGTATTATTTAAGCCATTTTTCATGTAACGTTCGTTCGTTTGCCTTACGTTATTTTTTTTTGTGTTCCCCCCCCCCCGCGCTTAATTGTTGTTTTCTTTTCTTACTTTGCTTATAACAATGCTTACATCGTCATCGTCGTCGTCGTAACGCTCGACGACTTTCAAACATCTTTCACTTCTGGCTGGCTGATTTTATTTTCAAACATCACCTCAGGGGTTCGGCTTCGATCCTACCCCCCCCTCCCCGGCTTCTTTTTTATTTAACACCACACACCCCTACAAACACCCGGGCAACGCCGGGTACCCCTCACTAGTATATATATAAAAGCGAAAATGTATGTATGTATGTATGTATGTGTGTGTGTATGTTTGTGTGTCTGCTAAAAGCTTTCGACAGACACGACGAAAATTCATGAACTCGGTATCATATTGAAGCTCCATCCTTCGCTTGAAAAATATTGAAAAATTGGCCAAAAACGTTCATTTTTTCACCCCGAAATCGACAATTTTCGACAGGGGGGGGGGTCAACAAAAACCGTCTTCTCGTGATGACGAGCAGTTCTACACATGTGCCAGATGACGTCATGACCTGATTTACTTTAAATAGTTGAAGAACTGAACAAATTTCATGTATGTCGCGTTAGGTTATTTGATTAGCGCATTGGTTCATTATCTAAACGTTTTGGGTTCGATTCGTGGTGTGAGATGACTTCTTTTTTTTTCAATTTTTTAAATTTAAATATTGAACCAGTGTTATTTAAGCCATTTTTCACGTCACGTTCGTTTTTCTGTTTTTTTTTTTTTTTACTTCGCTTATCCACCCCCGACCACACACCCAAAAACACCCGGGTACCTACCGATTTTTTAAATTTTAATCTCGAAACAGGCTTATTTAAGCCATTTTTCACGTGTTCATTTTTCTATTTTCATCGTGGGTATGTATGTTTGTATGTCCGCTTTGTATGTCACAAACTCGGTATTATATTGAAGCTCCATCTTTCGCCTGAAAAATATCAAAAAATTGGCCAAAAACGTTCATTTTTTCAGCCTGAAATCGACAATTTTCTACGGGGGGGGGGGGGGGGGGTCAACAAAAACCGTCCTTTCATGACGACGACCGGTTCTACGTATGCGTCAGATGACGTCATGACCTGATTTAGTTTAAATAGTTGAA
Organism: Euprymna scolopes; assembly: GCF_053919585.1. Classification (NCBI taxonomy): domain Eukaryota; kingdom Metazoa; phylum Mollusca; class Cephalopoda; order Sepiida; family Sepiolidae; genus Euprymna; species Euprymna scolopes. The sequence continues at coordinate 63,197,064 of NC_136490.1, forward strand.
GAACTGACTAAATTCCATGTACGTTGTGTTAGCTCAGTTGGTTAGAGCATTGGTTCATTATCTAAATGTTTTGGGTTCGATTCGTGGTGTGAGATGACTTCTTTTTTTTTTCAATTTTTTAAATTTAAATATTGAACCAGTGTTATTTAAGCCATTTTTCACGTCACGTTCGATTTTCTGTTTTCTTTTTTTTTTTTACTTCGCTTATTCTTAGGTTTTCATTAACACCCCCACCCCCGACCACACACCCAAAAACACTCGGGTACCCACCGATTTTTTTAAATTTTAATATCGAAACAGGCTTATTTAAGCCATTTTTCACGTTTTTTTTTTTTTTAACGTTCGTTTTTCTGTTTTCTTTTTTGTTTTTGTTTTTTCGATTTTTTCATTAAACATTGTTCATTTGCCTTACATTAGTTTTTTTTTTGTGTTTTTTTAAATGTTTTGATTACCCCCCCCCCGGTACTCCCCGCTTCGTTTTTATGTTTTCTTTTTTTACTTCGCTTATTCTTAGGTTTTCATTAACAACCACAAACACCTACAAACACTCGGGCAACGCTGGATACCCCCCCTCCTCGCTAGTTATATATAAAAAATAATTTTATAAAATTAACAGTAGGGTTTCTCCAGTGCAATGTAGGCTACAATGCATTGTGAACTGTCATTGCGAGAGGCATGTAAAGCTTCTACCCGGTGCACCACAATGGGTTCTTAATTAGAGAAGGCAATCAATTGATTTGATTGAAAAATGGGCGATTTCACCGATTTCGATGACAATAAAAATATGGTAGTGTGAAACAGTCATTGATCATCACTCAATCCCAGGTAACATTGGGTCACCCCACTAATAAGTAAATAAAAGCGGTTTATCTAAGTTTGGAGGGGGAGGCTATAAATGTACTGAAAAAAAAATGTTTTTAAGCCATCTAAATATGATTTTTCATTCTATTGGAGAATTTTTTGGTCACACAGACTTAAGGTCAGTGTTAGGTTTAAGGGACAGTATGCTTTGCAAGAAAAAAAAAATCAGTGTTTGTAAAAGGCGCATACCTTCTATTAGACATTAATTGTTTTAACACAAATAGATCACAGCTGGATAGGTAAAGCAGAAACGTTTTTAACTAATATCTCAAGTGTATTTGAAATCACATTGGCATCAGCCCCTCCTTGTGCTCCAAAGGTATCAATAAGATAACAAAAGTTCTGAACAATCTCAATAGCTCTCTCATATGAATATACTTTCTTGCAGAGCTCTACAGACAAATTCATCTTTGACATTTGACAACTAAACATTTTTGTTTACTAGCCAAATAGAAAAGTTATTAGCCAAACCATTGTGATTTTTGAAATATGATATCTTTGTTGCGTGACGTGTACATAAAGATTTTTTTCTGTATTTTTTTTTTTAAATAAATGTAATTCTAAACTTACACAGAATTCTATGCTGAGACTTGAAGGTATAAACATTCGAATTTATTCGAGACTTTTTTAAACAGCCTTTGTTAAAAAAAAATGAGTATATTATCTTATTAAATTTTTATTGCTTAAATAATTAGACTTTGCTCGTTTTATTAAGAAAAATAAGGATTGAACAGACATTTTTCACTCAGTAATGAGCTTTGGAAGATTGTCATGAAAAAAAAAAAAAACACACACACACACACACACACACACACACACACACACAACTGCCAAAAGATAAGCATTTTATTATTTCTAGTTGCCACTTGTAAAAAAAAAAAAAAAAAAAATCACTCGCCAATGCAACTGTTTAAGTTGTAACATAAAGCTCTGTCTTGATATATAATTTTTCATTTGTCTCCATTATCTTATACTTTTTTGCACACAAATTAAGTAAAATTTCTCAGCCTACTAGCATTTCAACTGCATTGTGAACCCAATGCTTACAAGTACCATAAAAACCTCAATTTTCTGCAGTACTTGTAACTATAGTTTAATAATCAATTGAATGCACATAAAAATTGATATGATACAATCAATACGATTGCATAATTTAACCATGATGCATTGCAACAATTTTTTCTGTTTTTCACAGTTCAGTAGAATATAAGAACGCAACAAAGATTCTTTCTTTTTTTTTTTGAGAGTAGAAACGAATTAAAAAGAATTTAGATAACATTAACCCACCAAATTTATAGAATGGCAGAAAAACAAATTTTGACAATGATAGACAAGGTCGGGCTGATTTATCTCGAGAATATAATCAGTTCAGCCGGCAGCACTTCAGTTTGCAAAAAGAGCAGATGAAAAAACCTAGCAACAACACAATGGGAAAGACAGCATATTTCTAGCGCTTTACAACTTGATATTTATGATGGCTGTATAAATAGAAGGGGAAAACGTGTTCAGTAAAAACTACAGAAAGGAAGCTTTGTTAAAAAACAAAACAAAAGCAAAAACAATTGGGTATTTAAAAGAAACAAGAAAATAAAAGTGAGGCCAAAATGTTGTATTAATAATAACATCATGCTATAAAGTACTAACAAGAATTCATATTAGAATTCAATATTTTTGTCTGGTCACTTATAAGTTCCAAAACTATTCAAGAGAATTGCACTACATTTGGCATAAAGCACCTTCTAGATTTTTGGTATATTACAGAGTAAAAAATGTTACTGTTTAATACTAATACTGTGTGTTTTGTAAATAAACAGTCTGCAATTGATAAATTCTAATGCATAGGAAGTTTAGTTTGGTTTATCGGACTTATAGATATTAGATATCAGATATCAATATGCTTCGACCTTTGATGAATCATAAAATTATTTGCTAATAAGATACTACTCTGTCACAATGAACTACTATTGGTTTTTTACTTAGATCTGGTTTTAAAATAGACTTTAGAAGGGTGATTAGAAAAATTGCCTCCTGATATAGAAAAGGCAACAATTTGTTGTTTTTAGTTTTCCAGATCATAGGTCCAATCTTTGACAGTCTAAAACAGTATCCCTTTATACTTTTTCAATCCCGAGAGATACACCAATCTGAATACTAACACTGTATAATTTGTAAATAAACAGTCTGCAATCTATAAATTCTAATGCCTAAGGACTTAGTTTGGTTTATTAGCCTAATAAATATTAGATTTTTTTTTATAAGCCCACTCTCTCTTCAAAAAGGACACTAAGTTCTACACAGATGCCATCAGACAATTTCTTCACAGTAAAATCTACATATTCTATCAAAGTTTATCAGTGTATAGGAAACATAAATCTAGCATCATTGTGCAGCTTTTTCTGTGACTGAAGTAAAAAAAAAAAATATACATACATTTTATCTACATTATATTTCTCTTAGTCTGTCAGTTATACTTTTTCTCAGAAACTATTGGACGAATCTGATTGAAATTTTGTATACAAATGTCTTATACTAAGGTACAGTGAATTAAATATTATGGTATCCATTCTATGCACAGTTAGGAATTAAGAGGGATTAGCATTTAATGTAAAAATAATGTCCACCATAAAAATTGGCTTAATTTCTCAGATTACACAGATGCAGCTGAACGCTCTACTTATAATTTCTCTATAGCCCATTTACTCACACAGACAGTCATGTTCCCAACTCGCCTCCCAGATAATGACCAGCAGCAAGCTTCACTTCTAGACCTATTCCTTACCACAATAACTAAGAATTGTGTAACTAATGCCCACAGTCCGCTCAGAAACGCAGATCACCTAGTGGTATCAGTAGACATCACACTCAAATCTCAACCTCAAGGTGAGAAGCCATTGCTCAAAATAACTAGATACTACAAAAGGACTGACTGGGAAGCTATCAGAGAACCTATCAGAAATGCCTCATTGACCAATATCTTCTCTCTCCTTGCTGAACAGTGTGCTAAAGAGACAACGGAATATATGTTGATATGCAGAGGTTCAAATGCAGCACATGTCCCTACACAGAAGTATTATAGCAAGCCCCACTCACCCCCATGGTTCACTACAGATTTTGCAGCTGCCATTGCACAAAGACAGCATGCACTCCACCTGTTCGTACACCATAAGTCAAGTGCAAATAGGCAAAATTTTATAGACGCTAGAAATCATTGTAAGAGAGTAATAACCACAGCCAAAAGAAGACATGCTGAAATAACCAGGGAACACATAGAATCGCAGAAGATAGGAACTCACGTTTTCTGGAAAATTTATAAGAGTGTAGTGAATAGGCTATCAGTAATTCCCCCACTATCCAACAACCAGAAGGTTGCTTGCATAGCAACTGAAAAGACAGAACTGCTTGTTCAGTGATTTGCCTCCAACTACACCCTAGAGCCAACAAACAACGCCCCCCCCCAAATTTCCTTATGCAGACAGAAGCTACAATTGATGATCTGAAAATCACCCCTTCTCATGTCCATGATAAAAAAAAACTTAAGACACCTCCAAGGCACGTGGGCCTGATCTCATCTCTGCTATACTAATTAAGAAATTCTTAGCTGAGTTAGTTCCTGTACTTTCCAAACTCTACAACAAATGCCTTGCTGAATCCTGCTATCCTAATAGCTGGAAGTTGGCCTCTGTGGTACCAGTGTACAAGAATTCTAGTGAAAGGACCGACCCTCTCAATTACCTCAATTATTGTCCTATCAGTCTCCCCCCCCTCTTCGCTAAAATCTTTGAGACGCTAATCAACCAAGCACTAGTCCATCACCTTGCGAAAGCCAATCTTCTCTCTGACAAACAGTACAAATTTAGGCAATGTCATTCTACTGCAGATATTTTAACCGTCATCTCTGAACGCATACACCATGCACTAAATAAGGTGGCCATAGCCTTCGATATATCCAAGGCCTTTGACAAATATAATTAGATCCTTCTTAGATAATAGAACCATCTAGGTTGTCATTGATGGACGTTCATCCAAGCAACATAATATTAATGTGGAAGTGCCTCAGGGGTTGATCCTTGGACCAGTATTATTCCTGATACTCATCAATGACCTCCCTGATAATGTTGAGTCCAAGATTAGTATGTTTGCTGATGATGCAACGCTCTATAACATGCATAACATGAGGGAAGAACGGATGCACACAGATCCAAGACGATTGTTGAATCGTTAGAAAATGACCTCCAGACTGTAGTGGAATGGGGACGTAAATAAAAGGTAACATTTAATGCTAGTAAAACTAAGCTGCTCTCCTTTAACAATTACAAGAAGACTCTCCAACAACCGATATCCATGACAAATAACATCCTACCTGAGAATTCTTCCTTCAAACTCCTCAGCTTAACATTCACAGGAAATATGAACTGGAACAAATACATTGGGGACATTGCGAAGGCTGCTGCAAGGAAGGTGGGCTCCTATCATGCTAGAAACTGCTCACACCTAAGATTATCCCGTACCTCTACAAGGCCACCATTCACCCATGCATAGAGTTTTGTTGCCACATCTGGACTGGTGCATCTACTACTAGCCTCTCCCTCTTGGATAGGGTCCAGAAAACGGTCTGCAATCTATTAGATCCCACTTTGTCAACTAGGCTCTAACCCCTGTCTCATCGCCACAATGTTGCATCCTTGTGCCTTTTTTACAAGTATATTAATGGAATATGCTTTGATGAACTCATTGCACTTCTGCCACTTCGAGTTACATATCCCCCAACAAACCTGCTTAGCAACAAAATCACACTCTTTCACTGTTGAAGTCCCTAAATGTCAGAAAGCTTTCTACCCTAATAGCTTCTCCCCTAGAACGGCTAGACTTTGGAATTCTCTTCCTGCTACCTGTTTCCCAAACTGTACTGATATGCAGAGGTTCAAATGCAACGTAAACTAACATCTTTTATATGCATGGTTCCAATTAGTAACCAAGTGGCAATGTACCTTTGTTTGGGGTGAAGATGAGTAAAAAAAAACAAAAAAAAACACAAATTTAACCATATTCTACCATCAATTTGACATAGAGCATTCATACTAAGTCAATGGGCTATAATTTTTTCCTGCTTTTAATGGCCTTAAAAGATTAGTTAGATATATAATTTCTTAGCTTTGAAATAAGTTGATAATCGTGTGGTTTGAAATGCATATGAATGAATTAGCTGTGTTAAGAAATTTGAGAGAAAATGAATTGAGTGCTTTGGCAACAAAGGAAACAAGCTGAATTTAAGAAGTCATGCGAATGCTGTCGATCCTTTTTTCTTTATTATTAGCTAACAAACTATTTTTGTCGAGAGATAAAGAAGTCTAATAAGCATTTGTGTCTGACTTTGTGAAAATTGTCATCATGCTCTGAAGAATTTTAAATAAACATTCGAGAGTTAGACTTTGTGAGAAATGCTGTTGACATTTTATGGAAAAGATAAGATTTTTTTAATATTTGATAGTAAACAACATGAAGGGATGATTGCATCTGGCCACGTACGGAGGGATGATTGCATCTGGCCACGTACGGAGGGATGGCTGTGTCTGACCATGTACGGAGGGATGGCTGCATCTGGCCACGTACGGAGGGATGGCTGCATCTGGCCACGTACGGAGGGATGGCTGCATCTGGCCACATACGGAGGGATGGCTGTGTCAGGCCACGTACTGAGGGATGGCTGCGTTAGGCCACGTACTGAGGGATGGCTGCGTTAGGCCACGTACGAAGGATTAGTTGTGTCTGACCATGCAGAGTGAGCCAGCTGTGTTTGGCCATGTATGAAACACTAGAGATGTAAGTTCTGATCTGGGTATGGGTTCATATATGAAATGATCTTTAAGAATTGTGGGAGCATGTGGTTTGAAATGCATTAATTTAAATGCTGAATTTAAGAAGTAATATGCATGTTGTCAATTTATCTTTTCTTATTAGATCACATCATGTTTTTATAAGAAAATGAATCACACTATCTCAAGAACATAATCAGTCTTTAGGATGAATGGTAGCTTTTGGCAACTTAAAAAAAACAACAAAAAACAAGTTATTTTTATGACATTATCCATTTTCAAATGATTAAATATTTCTGGTTTGATAATTTTTCTGTATGTTTTTAGATGAGGACTGATTATTTAGATTTCAAACTACTGTTCCCATTGTGACTGTTAATCGTACAACATTTTGAACGATGTAAACTCAGATCTTTTTCAGGAGTATCTTACCAAACTAGAGAATCTTTTCATCGTACTTGGAAATCTGCACGGAGTTCTGAACAGAACTCTTGATTTAATGGAAGTAGCATGCTTTCATTCCGTCAGCCATGACCAGGTAGAAGCCTTAAGTAATTTTTAATTCTATTCTTACTATCGCCTATAATGAGGATTAAACTTTTAATCTCTACAAGAATCTCATTTACAACTAAATTACCAAGCACTTTATCCATTCCGTCACAAGTCCATGTGTGAATAACACACAAGATAAAAACAATAATCTAAATAATCCAAATAATATAAATTGATAATAATCATTTCAATTTTTCACCTGTTTTATCCTTTCTTAATTATTTACATCATTGCCTCCTCACACCACTTCCATTATGATGCGCCCTTCCTCCCACCATCTGAAAGATTCATGTATAAATGAAAAGTATAACAAGATAGAATATAAATAGTGTATAGATTTATCCATATTATTGAAACGGTAAAGTATTTACAAATACAAAATAGACATCTAAAACGTTAACAAAGAATCCCAACTTTTAGATGACAAATTCCAGACAATACATTATGAAGATGGATATTCGGAAAACTCAACATTTTCATCAGTTCATATTCACAGAGTTTCGATTTGTTTCCTATTTCTGTATAGTCTTTTGATAATTCATAAATATGCCTAATTCCAATTTATCAATCTCCGTTTGCAATACCTTCACCCATACTCCCCCCCAAAAAAGCACTGGAACCCCACCACTAATCCTATGTAGCAAAAGCCCCCAAAAGAAAAGACTGAAAGAATAATAAATATATAAAAATAAAACAATATATCAGCCTCCCTCCTGCAATTGCAATACCCCACCACTTTATCCCCCCCCCCCAAAAAAAATTGCCCTCTTTTGGGCAATCAAGAAGAAATATATAAATTGTTTGCAGCATTTGGATAACTATATACGTCATGATTTGGAAATTTCAATAAGTATTGAAATTCTTTAAATGTCTATTCTACATTATCACGAAACAGTTTTACGCTCAAGATTTTTATTTTTAATCGGTACATTGTTAAAAAAAAAAAAAATCTTGATAGATAAATGTTACACATATACACACGTTTATAAATATATGAGTTACACGCATACAGATTTATATAAATATGAGGTTCATTCCGAAAGTAAAGCCTCCTATTTTTTTAACTCCAAAACTAAAACATTAAAAAGCTGCAAAGGCAGAAGTGGTACCATTAAAATGAACAAGCTTTTGTGCTCCAGAATTTATTTTTCTGCATCATCAGTACCATTCTCAATGCACTTTTGTCAGCCTCTTTTGATACCTCAATCGTAGAAGTCCAGAGCGCGCTTTGTCACTCACATCTCTGTGTCACTCTGATATTGACAAACCCATCCTCTGTGCTGACATTCACTTCATTAGCTTCAAAAACGTTCAACAGACAACAATGAATATTGATCGGCTCCATTTTTTCTGTATGGAGGAATTCAATGCTGCATTTCTGCTTCTGATCTATGTTCATGACAGGGGTTGCTTTCTTAGAGTCTCACACCGTCAATATCTGCAACAGAGAGACTAAACTTTCAGGTCATGACTGCATAAGTTCAGTCATCATAACAATGCAATTTGCAATACCCTTTGATTCAATTGGGCAGAATACAAAAATAGGAATTCCCTCGTACAAGTTATATGTTTAGAGACATTCATATGAATCTAAGTTACACACATAGACGCATTTATATGGTAATAAGTTATACACTTGCACACATTTATAAAATAAGTTAGGCACATACGTATATTTATATAAGTTACATGCATACATATATACACAAATTTATATGCACCTACCAGTCACCGGCTACTATTATTTAGATTTAAATTATTAGAATGTAACCCTGACCCCGTTTTAAGTGACTTGGGTAGCAGGGTGAGAGCGTGAGATTGTTGGGAGAGACACAGGTGGCACTACAACTTTATATATTCACAGCCAACTGAATTAAAAATTTTCATGTCCAGACTAAATGAAGCAAAAAAAAAAAAAAAAAAAAAAAATAGTTGAAATTGTAACCAGAAAAAGTGTTGACTCTTTGAAATAAGAAACATTCACACATAAAAATATTAAGACAATACAAAGAAAGCAGCAATCACATTCACTTCTCTATTTTTATAGCTACACATTAGCAGAAGTTAAAAAAAAAAAAAAAAAAAAAAGTCGCAGGAAAATGCATAGAGTATAAACAGCACTTTTTTAGTAGGACAATTTTAAAATTGCTTTTAATTCTTGTAATGTATACGCATAAAACTATATACACATACATACATATTTGCAAACACACACAGATACTTTCTTTTATTAAGAAATATATATATATATATATATATATACGCAGTAGTAAGTTATAAAAATATATATGGCAATTAAGCTACACAGAATATTCCGCGTTTCATCCACGCTAGGATTTGTCAGGCTTATGTGAAGAGTTGTGGTTGTCTCGTGTAGCTATGCTTGCTAGGTGTGGGGATGTTTTTAGCGATGTTTCAAAATTAACCCTTTCCATATCTATTTTTTGGTGTAGTGAAATAAATTCTTTTGAGAGTGCTCAACTGTTTCAGGAGCTAAGTATGACTACTTCATTTAATCACATAAATTAATATACGAAAGTATTATTTTATGCATAAACTTTACATGTTTACTTCAACAGTGCTCAATATATAGGTAGAGCTATGTAGTAAGTTATAAAAATATATATGGCAATTAAGCTACACAGAATACTTTGCGTTTCATCCACGCTAGGTGGTGTAAAGATAATGTCGTTTTTTAATCAGATCTAAATCACGTCTAAAAACCACATTATTTTTGCACCAACCTTATATATGTAGAAATTCTTGTTGATTTTTTTAAAATGATAAATAGGGTTAAGTATCGTCTTTGCCTCGAAGCTCGTGTTTTACTTAGAAAACCGCCCTTATTTTATTTAGACGCAGATAAATAATATTTATTTATTTTTTTATAATTTTTAAAAATGCATGTCTGTAGATTACTGTTTTAAAAATAATAATAATATATATATATATATATATATATATATATATATATATATATATATATAAAAAATCAATACATGTGTACAGTGCCCCGCAAAAGTTTACAATACACATTTGAAACTGTCAGTTTTTGTATTTCTAGCTTCCAAATGGTAACAAAACTTTTTATAAACACAGAAAATCTATTGAAACTAAGATAGGAACAGTGGGAAAAATAACAAATAATAATTTAACACAACACGAAAAGAAAACTCAATAATTTGCAATGCAAAAGTTTACAACACATTTACAAAATAATATCTAGTATTTTGAAGCATGACCATTATTGTTGATTACAGCATGCAGACAATTTGAGTAATCTCCTACGAACTTCTTACATGTGTCTTGTATTATTTTATTCCATTCTTCCACACAAATTCTCTCCAATTCTTGCAGATTTGAAGGTTCTCTTCTATGGACCCGTAATTTCAATTCTCCCCATAAATTCTTTATAGGGTTGAGATCGGGAGATTAACTACTCCACTTTAAAACATTCACTTTATTCGAATTAAACCAATTTTATGTGAGTTTCGCAGTCTGTTTTGGATCGTTATCATGTTGAAAGATCCAGTCTGATTTCAATTTGAGCAACTTCACATTTTCTTTTCTTTTTCTCCGAGATGCTCCTATAAAGTGCTTCATTCATTTTTCTTTTTATTATTTCTACTTTTCTTACACCTCCTGCACTAAAACAACCCCGGATTATAATGGATCCTCCTCCAAATTTTACTGTTGGAATGGTGTTTTTTGACTGGTATTCAGTACCTTTTTTTTCTCCAAACTTTCGGTGTTTTTAGAGTACCAAACAAGTCAATTTTAGTCTCATCTGACCAAAGCCCATTATCCCCAAACTCTAGAGGCTTGCTTGCCTACTCATTTGCAAAATCAAGCCTAGCACAAACATGCTTTGGCTTAAGAAGGGGAGTTTTCCTTGCTGATCTAGAAGATGTCTTTAAGGTGAAGGGTTCTACTGATTGTGTCCTCGTTAACTTCAATTTCACTGTTTTCTAAGTCCTTCTGCAGCTCTTCAAGAGTAATTCTAGGCAAATTCATAACCTTCCTTGTTGATAACCTTTCAGTATGTTTGGGTATTTTTTAAGACGACCTGATCTGGCCAAAGGAAGGGTTGATTTGTGAGACTTCCAGTGCCGAATTATTGTTGCTTCCAACAGAATTCAATGGAACCATCAACTGTTTGGATATTGTTCTATATCCAAATCCACTTTGATGAAGACTTACAATTCGTTTTGTAAGCTCCTGATCAATCTGTTTATTCTTTCCCATGATGTGGTTGCTTGCAATACGGTTATTAGATAAAGAATGACGCAATACTTTTACTAATTGCTTACTTCGATGTCTATTTGTTGTGGGGCTCAGTTGGGTCCACAATAACGACACGGGAAAACACGTAGTAGGTTGTTTACAAGTGTATTAAGGAAAGGTACAAGGATATAGAGAAAGATAAAGAGAATAGTAGTAGTTGCAGGTATCAGTAAGATCTCCCTCCCCGAGGTACAATATCCGTTGAGATCTCGCTCCGTCGTACCATCCTAAGTAGCTGATTATATAGGATCTGGACGAGTCCATTATGGGGTGAGATCTGCTCACAACACTATTGAATATTCCTGAACATTCTAGAAGCTTCTAAGCATTTTACCATGATAAACCGTCATAAAAATTATTGAGAAATCTAATGAATTTGATATGTGTTGTAAACTTTTGCGGTGCTAATTATTGAAGTTTCTCTTCGCGTTGTGTTAAATTGTAATTTTCTATTTTTCCCACTGTTCCTATTTTAGTTTCAATACATTTTCTATGTTTATAAAAAGTTTCTTTACCATTTGAAAGCTAGAAATACAAAAACTGACAGTTTCAAATGTGTATTGTAAACTTTTGCGGGGCACTGTATATATTAGCCGTTGTATGCTGCAGCTTCTTTCTGATGATTTTTGCTGTAGTTGGTAACCTTTTGGGAATGGCAAACCAAACTCTTTCATTCATTGAAAAAAATGCACAGTGGAAACGTTGGGATAATGGTAGCTCCCTAGTGTTTAATTGCTTGTACGTTCAGTATTAAAGAATGTAAAAAAGGTTGATATGCTGTGAAGCAAACAAACCAAAACACCTTTATCACTTAACATTTATCCATTTATCAATACAAGTATACTTTTTTTGACATCTTGATATGAGGAGGATATGTGGGAGAAGAAGAAAGAGGAGAGGAAGGGGACAAGAGCAGGAAAAGGGGATGGGAAGAGGAAAGGAACAAGAAGAGATGTAACAGAGTGTGGACGCATGTATGGTGGCTGTATGCAAATGCCAAGCCGTGTGCGAAGTGACGTCACAGTAAGGAAAAAAGAAGACTGTAAAAAGAATTTGTGCACAGACAGATGCTCACATTCGCGGACAGAGGTCAGCGAGAAGTATCACATCATTTTATTCAGGAAAATACCCAGAAATAAATGTTGTTTCAACAGAAAAAATCGAGTTGAGTTATTACTTGTCTTTTGTTCTGTGCAACATACTTTGCTACGTGTTGGGTTCCGAGTGTCACGTGCGTAAATGTGCTACGTTACAGAAGGAAAGAGAACAAAGCAGAGTAAGAGAAGATGGGAAACACTGAAAACTTCTATATTTTTTTTAATATTTCTGTTCATTCCACTTTTTCCCAGAAATACCGGACTGATTTGGCTGAAATTTTGTATGGCCCTTTGCTATAAGATGCAGTAAACTAAGTATTATGCTATCTGTTCAATGTGCAGTTAGGGATTAATAGATTAATCACCACAATATCACATTTACTACAGAAGTTTTCTCAAACTACTAGGCTGATCTGGCTGAAATTTTGTATAGACATTTTTTATAAGGTGCAACCAATTAAGTATTATAGTATTCATTCGATATACAGTTAGGAATTAATAGGGACTAATAGAGAGTAGTATTTAATGCAAAAAATGAGCACAAATTTAATCATATTCAACCATCAATTTAGTATAAAGCACTCATTCTAAGTCAACGGGCTATAACTTTTGCCAGTTTTTAACGGGCAAAAGGAGTGAGTTTTATCAATTATTTAAAAATAAAAAGATGTTTCGTTTTATTAAGATTAAAAAGAAATGCAATACATCCCATCAAAAATGTCCTAAATTCTATTAAAAACTATTTTTAAATACATTTATAGCTGGCATTATTTTATGTGGCAGAGATCAACAATATAAAAAAAAATCAGTTATAATGAATAAATTAAAGTATAAATTACAAAATTATTCTAACTTTGAATAATACCGGCCATTTTTACTGATTTAAGTGCACTAATTTCAAGTTCCACAGCTAAATAAATATTGCAAAAGCATTTTTGAATATCTTGGCAGATGAAATTGCTTGGAAAGATGTCAGAAAATTGAATGAAATGATCAAATGTTAGTCAACAGAGTAAATATTCAAATTAAAAAGAAATCAGTCATTTTTACTTGATTATTCAAATTGCTAACATATAGATGCCTCTATAAATCAGCGGGGTGGGGTCAATAATATTACATCAAATTGCATAAATCCCTATTTACTTGTCACTCCACAATTAAATACAAAGTCGGTTTTTAATGTGAGGAAAATTCAGTTAAAAAAAAAAAAGAAAAAAAAAAAAGATGGGGACAAAAATTAAAATTGGCCCAGTGTAGAAGGATTTCTCCTTCACTAACCTAGGACAAAAAAAAACAAAAAAAAAAACTGTAATATAAAAAATATACATTTTTATCAGCAACATAAACATAATAAAAAATATTAGAACAGATTATTTAGTAAATATCTGGTCTATTTTTAATATTAATTTTTTCCTATGCGTTCAAACTTATGGAACACTCCGTATATAAAAACTTGTTGAGACTTGAGGCAGTGAAATACTGACCCATTTTTATAAAACCTCGAGTGATTTTCCAGACAGTACAAATTGAGCAAACATCAATAAAGAAACATGCAGATCCAACTTGAAGGGTGAAAAGAAAAGGCATTTTATTATTTTGATTGCAACTTGAGTAGTGAAGACACCCGACATGAAAATGGTCCTTGTGTATTTGAAGACCAAAGCAAAACTTGTATATAAATTAGTTATTTTAAATAGTTAAAAATGCAAAGTTAAACATTTTTACTCCATTATTCATACTAGACAAAATATGCGACCAGTGAGAACATCATATTGCTAGTGTGTGTGTGTGTGTGTGTGTGTGTGTGTGTGTGTGTGTGTGTGTGTGTGTGTGTGTATTCTAAAAAAAATTTTCTGATTAGCTTTTTCAAGTTGGGGATGGCGCATCCTGCTGGATGCCAAATATTCACCCGCTAACTCAGATATTCCAACTGAGAGTTTTTTTTTTTTTAATTCTGACCGTCTCTTTAAGTGCAACTGTTTGAATCTCTCTTGCACTTGGTTCACCAAGTATATTTGCCAAGTAGTTTTTTTTAATTCTTTTTCATGAGTCCAATTGCTCTTATAATAACTAAAATTCCAGTTTCTTTTACATGTGTGCGTGTGTGTGCGTGAGTTGAGTTTGCTAACACTGCTGGATATCCTCCACATATTAAACTGACATTATGTTTAACTGTCTTCATGGGGAGGCAAAATAGAGACTCCAGAGAACAGAGGCATCAGCAATTTTGACAGATATCCAAAACTAAAGTTGAATTTTTTAAAACAGACCGATTTTTATTGAATTAATTTGGAATTATTTTGAGATGAATAATTTGTCTAATTTTTTATTTTATTCAATTATTTCAACCTCATTTTCTAGTTGTTTTCACAATGTTTCGGTCAATTGGAATTGGACGTTTTAACAAAAAATATAAAAATGTGGATTTATAAAACCAAAAAATCCAACCCTGATTGCCCTTCGGGGTCCGTGGATAGGGATACGGAATATCTACGATTCCAGGTGAGCATTGTCTGAAGGTAGCAGTTTCAATCCCACTCTAAGCCGGTTAGAGGATTAGTTGGCCAAACCGTGGTGAGATGACAACAACTATTAAAGGCAGCAATTGCTGTGGATGTAGTTGGCGGATTCAACATTTTCATCTCGTCGCAGTTAACCTAACAAAGGCCAGAGGAATAATTGGTCGAAACGTTGTGAAAACAACAACTAAACGATGAGAATAATAGTCCAAATAAATAAATAAAATAAAAAAATTAGATTCAGTTTAATTTTTTAAAAAAAATCTAATGAATTCAATTTAAAAAGAAAAAAGAAAAAAGTTATGCATAATGAAAACAAAGTCATGGTGTTGGTTGCTCAAATGCTTAAATGACTACTGAAATTTTAAAAGGGTTCAACTTCAACTTTAACCCTTAACCTCGAGTGACCTTCGGGCCTTGATAAGTGGTCACTCCTATGTATAAAAAAAAAAAAAATCTCCAAAAGTAACGCATTTTCTGACTTGGATGTCATGGCTCTGTTAACAAGATCCTTTACTTTTGCATTTGAGCAGCTGGAAATAACCTGACGTTCATTTTCAGAAAACTTGTTTGCGAAAGCAAGTCATTCTGCATTTATTTTTTTTTCTTTTCACTATTACAACCAATTACAAATCACTGTTCTTCAATAAGGATAATTTTCATGTACCTACCCACAAAAGAAAAGAAAAATGCTTCAGTATATTTTAAAGCATATTTTTTAATTTTTTCTTTTTTTAGCCTTACATTCATATTGTCAATATTAATGTCAACCTAATTAACTTAAAGGTTAAAAGAGTACAGCAGACCTAAATTTGACTCTTTACGAACAAGGATCTGTAGTGGAGCTGATCTGAGAAATGAATTGCTCACAATTTCCAATAATAACAGCCATCCATGTCAGTTGAAGTGCCGTCAACTTGTGCGCTGTCTTTGTGATGTAATCTGGTGCTACCAGACCAGGCTGTGTGAAGATATCGACTTCCTGATCTAAAATGCATCAAACATTGATGTTATCGTTTTTTTTCTTTCCTTTTGCAAAACTCAATCATGTTCTGCAAATTCAAAAACAACAATTTTCCCCAATAGAATAACCAAACCAAAAATCATGAATAAATATTTGAAGATTTAAAGAACTTGAATAATAAAACCTTTTCCCAAAATTGCTGATTCGGCATTAAGTCGAAAAGGGTTGATATGCCGTAGCAAAACAACCATCTTCAGAGGAAGGAAAGAGTGGCTATCCCAATAAGCAGTTGTAGACAGGCATCAGAGACAACGAAGTGAGCTACGTCTGGTTAAGCAAATAACTTATCACATATTTTTTGGCATATTTATTCAGTTAGCTTGGCAACTAGCTTGCTGTTCAGTTTTAGTCTGTATCCATTTTAAGCTGTCTCCCTTGTTGTAATAACTAGCGTCTGTTAAATGCCCTGTATTGGTACATTTGTAGCGAATCGTTATTTCACAAACAGATTCGCTGTATACGTTCAAAAGGAAATAACTCAATTGAAATTATTTTCAGTTTTAAAATAGATGCTAGATCAAGAGAACACCAGTTTGCCCACGCAAACAGATGGAATGTTCACTACAATGCTTTGTCCCAGTCTTGTAAATTCTACGGGGACTAATTTTTGTCTTTTCGTGCATGGGTACAGTAAACAGGTTGAGAGCGTTGCAATTTCGACTATAAATACAGCACGTGAGAAAAACTAAATTAGTTTTAGTGAGAAACCAATCCTCCTAACTATTGCAAGATGTAAAAAATTATTTACCAGGAAATATGCATGTTGAGGATTCGTGCCAATGGATTTACCACGGGATTTTCATTTATGCAAGTAGCGATGAATGACTTTCTTTAAATCTTTCTCTTTTACTTATACGTAGCGGTCTACATCAAAACATTTCTAAGCCTGTCCTAAAAATATAATAGATTTTAATTCCATATTGAACATCGATCTTCCTAATTTCGTAATGGATTATCAGATAAAAGAGAGTCAATAAAACTATTTTTTAGTATATATAAATGCTGTATCCGAGTTGATTGCTATTTGTTGGTGTTGTTTTGGTATGTTGCATTTTATTTTAATTTTTAATCATAAAAGGAGTCAATGATATTAAAATGATATTGAAATGTCATCGATAATACCTCCCTTTATACATTTATCCAAAGTTGAAATCGATTAAAGGCTGGCTGACTTTTGACTTTCTACAGGTCCCAGTCGCTGTCATCCAACTTAATTTACAATACATATTTACTCAATTCTGACTCCATGTGAGCAAAAGAAAGATTGGATACAAGAAATCCAAATAAATTACAAGAAAATAGTTGGCAGAATCAGAAAGTAAACATAGATTTTATGCACCCTCTGCTCTATTATAAAGACCAATGTAAATGTAAATAAATAAAATTACAAAGATAAATATTACGTTTATATTAGAACCTATCGAGATAATAGAAAGCTCAATCTACTAGACAGAGCAAGAAAATTAATGATGAAGATAAAAATTGAATAAATTACAATATTTATTAATCCATCAAATTAAAGAATCATTCATTATTTTAATCATTTGTTTGAGTATTTGATGGATTGATATTATAATTTTTCAATTTTTATTTTCATCATCAATTTTCTTGCTTATGAGCAAGAAATGTATCAGATGAAACTATTTCAAGTTTGTAGGAGAAGGGAGAAAGCAAATAGAAGTCAGACATCATTTGAAATGAATTTGGAAAGAAATCCTTCATTTTATTTCCATAATGAGACATTTTCTTTCCATCCTGATCAATTCATTTTTTTCTTTCTTTTTTTAAACTTTCCAGATCGATATTTTTTTTAATTCTCTAATTGAGATGCTATTTTATATGCATATTAATGAAAACACTGTTAAAACACAATTCTTTTAGCCGCCATTTTTAACTGAAAGGTGGTTACTCGTTTGACTATTTCCAAGATAACCATGATCATATGAATCCGAAGATTCTATTGTTGGCATTGGTTTCCCCGATATTTTTCTAGTCAGAATTCTTTCTAGAAAGACCTTGGGAATTATGGGAGGGATCATGTGAAGGTTGCCAACATCCTATGTGAAAGTGATTTTTGTGGAAAAGCTATGGTTCCAAGTGAGAATTGTCTGAAGATAGTGGTTTCAATCCAACCCAAAGCCGGCCAGAGGCTTACTTGGCCAAAACGTGGTGAGACGACAACAACTATGGAAGGCAGTAATTGCTAAGGATGCAGTTAAGCGATTCGGAATTCCTATACTGTCGCGGTTACCACTTGACAAAGACCAGAGGAATAGCTGGCCGAAACATAGTGAAACAACAACTAAAAAAGATGAGGATAACAGTCCGCAATGAATAAATTAATAAACACCGATACTGTCAATTTTAAATTCAGACAAAAGGTTGAATTTGAAACCGACGGTACCAATGTTGTTCTGATCTTCTGTAACACATAAATAAATATTACACTTACTTTTGCATATGTAAAGTTTCTATATTAGGATATGTATTCTGCTAGTTAATAACATTAATTTACTAAACGGTTTTACATCAATTTTTATATCCCCTTGCGAAAATTAAGATAATATATGCTACTAAATCTTATGTCTAGAATTCTTTTCCCAAATCAAAATCGATTTTGATAAGAAATGTCAAAAATTTTGGGCTTATGGTTGAGGGATTCAGAAATTAAAATTTAAAAAACTCTTGCTTAACCTTAAAATAACTCTAAATCAAAGTTCATACAAATATTTGAATTTTTGAATTGAAGCTTGTACCCATATGTTCAACAACACTTTAAAAATACTCCAAAGAAATTGAAATTTTAAGAACATTCATTAATTGAAGTGTCATATCTATGTTTGAAATTTCATAAAAATCAGAAACTTTCAGTCATTTAAACTAAATACAGCCCACATTACCCATTTTTACACGAAGCAGAAGTGTTCCAAAATTTATAATGATCACTTTAACAAAAATTGTTAACAGATAATTTGTCATATAATCTTTATTTATATAAAGTTAGATGTGTACAGTCTTATATATTTCTATCCTTAAACTAGCTGATCAACCATTATCAATTTTAGAGAGAGCCGTTAGATGTAATGGGTTGTAATGTTGACTATATTTAGTCAAAGAAAAGTGGAAGCCCTTTGTGAAAATCCAGATATCTCCGATTTTCTGAAATTTTAACAATCAACTAATAAATATTCCCCAAATTTCAGTTTCTTTGAAGTATTCTAACAGGTTCTTAAGAAGAGGGAGGGGTATATGGGCACAATTTCTTATTTGAAAATTCAAATATTTCAGATTTAGTTTAAATTTTATTGATAGTCATTAGACATCAATGAAAAAAATTTCTCTGAACTTTATTTTTTTTAAGACCCTTTGATTTTACTTTCTAGAAACATAATCATGTAAGGGATTTTGATCAAAATTGAAAAATGGATTCTAAACAAGGTTTAATATTATTTATTTTGATTTTAATTTTTGAAAAGTTTTAAAGTATTTTTAAGGGACATAATATAGGATAATAGGGGCATAATATGAGCACAATCTCCTATTGGAAAATTCAAATATATTGCATTGAATTCGATCCATAGTCATCTGATGCAAATAAAGCAAGATTCCCTGAATTTCAATTTTTTTCTCAAGACCTTTTAAGCTTAAGCCTTATATTTTAGACTTTTTTTTCTAGAATCAAAATCATTTTTTTCTTTTTTTATTATAAAGGAGTCACCACTTATCAAGGCCTGGAGCCCACTTGAGGATAAGGATTAATGCGTGTACAGTAGTCAATGGGACAATATAGTAGTAATCGTTAGTAGTGGAAATTTGGTAAATTGGATTACTTAAGGGGACATCTCATCAAGAACTTGTTCATGTTGGACTTGAAGACAACCATATTGTAGTCAGCTGGAAATCAGGGAAACGGAAGAGAGTTCCACAGGTGTGCAGTTCTAAGAAAGAAGCTTTATTCATGGAATCTACGTTTAGGTTTAGGCACAGATAGAGAGTGGGGGAAAATTATTGATAGTGGTTTCAGATGGAGGAGTGTTTTTCTTGAAAGTTTGGCAAGGAGGAACCATAGATTGAAGCTCAGATGAGCACTTGCCATGAAAATAACAATAGAGCAGAGACATGCTCACAATGTATCCTCTGTGGGAAAGAGGTTGCAGAGAAGAGAAAAGGGCATCCCCTACTAGGCTATGAAGTCTATTTTGAACTGTCAAGGCATGATAAGATGCTTCTAGCAGCTCCTGCCCAGATGTGGCAACAGTACTCCATCTAAGGACGTACTTGGCTCTTATACAGGTAGAGAATTGCATTGGCAGTGAGATATCTACTGGAACGGTAGAATAACCCCACCATTATTCCAGCGACCTTGGCAACAGATTTGATGTATGTGACATAATGGATTTAGATCAAAATTGGAAAAAGGATTCTGAACATAAGGTTTAATAGCATTATATCTTAGATTTTAATCTTTGTAAAGAAATATTAAAGTGATGCGAAACCGTTCAGTTCAGGGAACTAATTTTACCCATCCTGGAACGAGTATTCTTCTTGTATACATGTAGATAATTTATTAAAAGTCGAAATGAGATTATTAATTAAAAAGAAGAAATGCCTAAAGAGGCATAATAATTAAATACATTTCAGCCGCAAATAAGATTTCCATGAAGTTCAATTTAGCAACTCAAGTGTTTGAGAGTTAGAGCGGAAAAGAATCTCGCTATTTTACAAAGTGCACACAGCCAAAGGCAAACTGTACTCAAAAGCAGGTCAGCCAATTTGGGAGAGGTCATCTTTCATACAGCTTTATTTTTCACCTTTTTAGTCAAGATGCCATTGTATTCAAAACCTGCCAATTTGTGTCTGCATTTGTTTATTTATTTGGAGGAGGGGCATTTTCATTCCATATTATGATTTTGAATGTAGGTTAGAATTTTGCAACTTATATAAACACTAGCGAGGGGTACCCGGCGTTGCCCGGGTGTTTGTAGGTGTGTGTGAAAAAAAAACAGGTGCCTGTAAAAAAAAAAAAAACAAAGCCTCGACGCGCAGTTGGAAAATAGTAAAGTGTGAAAAAAAACAAAACAGGTGCTCGTTTTTGATTGACGTGACGGTGATAGGTATTCAGCAGTCAGCATTTTGTGCGGGACAGTTTTTAATGAGGTCAATAAATCGGTTTGTTTGTTTTCAAAAACCTGTTCCCCCGTCTGATATGACGAAGTCGACAAACGTTCACTGGCTCTGGGCCTGTTATTAGAGTCGAGTTTCACTTTTTGTTTATACCGAAAACCGAATGTAACGCGTGCCGATGCGGGAAATGTGGAATAATTAACGTTTGAAAGTCAATAAAATTAAATAGACAGGCGAGCTCCGTGGTTAAGTGTGAGATATTACAATTTATAGATGATATAAAAAGTTTTAAGAAGTTGTGAACCGAGCGAGCGCTTCTCTGAAAGAAGCCTTTTCTGAACATCGAGGAAAAGCGTACATACATACATTTTCGCTTTTATATATATAGATCAGTATTCAAGAGTCAAGAATGATGGAAAAAATTATATATATAATTCATTAGTGTTTTTAATGATTTTTTTTTTTTTAATGGAAATTGGTCCAGACAAGGTATGTAGCTATTTGTTGTAAGTAGCTAAAAGCTTAAAAAATTATCCATTAGCAACAAATAACAATCTGTATAGAAAAATGAAAGTAAAGTGGTCAACTATAGTCTAGAGCAGGAGTCTCTAAACTTTTCGAACAGGGGGCCATATTGCTGACTTTTTAGAGCTACGCAAGCCAAAATTTAAAAAAAAAATAAATTACCTGTTATATACTCTTGATTTTCAGTAAAATTGGTTCTCCAAAACCTCATTTAAAAAAAAAAAAATAAAAATAAAAAACCATTGCATTATTTTTACACATTTCCATTTTTTTAAATATTTCCTGAATATTTTTATGTCTTCTATAAGAGCTCCACGGGCCGGATTAAAGACTTTAGCAGGCCAGATCTGGCTTGCGGGCCATAGTTTGTTCTAAGGCAACCCAAAGGCTTTCAGTTCATTGGCCATTATAGAGAAATAGGAAAGGTATAACTCCTTTCTTTGGATTACTCTACTTACCCTTGATGCTCACCTTATAATGTTAAGTGTTTAGCAAGAAGGCATCAAATACCATTATCTTTTCTTTTTTTTTTTTTAAATCATTGGTTTAAGTCAACAAAGGATTTACCACTAGTGTCTCAGCCAATTAGGAACACTCATCATTATGTCATTCTGTAGAAAGTTATAGAGTTGTTAAAGTTTGTCCCTTTATATACTAATAAAAACATCATTTATAAGTATTTTGATTTCAAGGCTCTCTACAGCTTTTTTTTTGTTTGTTTTTATTATAATGTGATGTTGATTTACCTATTTTCAAGAATAGATAGACTCCTCCAGATTATATATATATATATATATATATATATATATATATATATATACACATATATATATACATACAGGATCCCCCCCCCCCAAAAAAAAACAAAAGCTAAATGGAGGCCATCTAGAACATATGCTGTAGAACGGCGAAAAAAGGCCAAAGACCCTAGTGTTTTGATGTGATGTTTTGAATATAATAAACTAGTTATGACCAAAGTTTCATTTCATTCGGACAAAACACTAAGAAACGGGGCCTAATTAGAGTTGGAGCCCTTTTTTTTTGGGGGGGGGTCACCCTGTGTGTATATATATATATATATATATATATATATATATAGTTACGACAAAGTGTTGTGGCCGTCAGACTTTCTGTAATATTTTTATCTCTACTTCTCTAAGTACACTCTCGTAAATATACCACTGTGTTGCCTCTATTATCGACCCTGCAGGTTTTTTGTCAAGAATTAAATTACAATAAGTGTGACACATGATGAAAAAACATTCTACTCAGACTCTTACAAGTTATTGAAATTTTAAAAGTTCCAATCCAACTCAAACTGGATGTTTATCTCCCTTCTATAGTGGGAAGATGTGACAAAATCAAGAAAGTGGGGTTTAAAAAGAAAGAGCACTTTGGCCTGCAATAAATGCCTGGGTAGCCATATTGGAATTCCCTGGAATGAGTGCTTTAGGCTATTAGCAATAAAATAACCTTTCTCAAAGGATGAGAAGGCAAACCTGGGAGGATGGACCTCCTAGAACTGCACTAGATCATACTTTAACCAACAGAACACACCATCTCAACAATCGTTTAGTCTCTGGTGTCTTTGGAATTGAAGGAAAACTCCAGGAAGGAACTAATCCTAAAACTGTCAAAGCAATGACTTGAGCCAACTTACAAGAAACATTGCTGCTTTCTCTCTCTCTCTCCTATCATTACTTCCATGGAAAGAGCCCAATTAAGTCTTCAAATCCAATAACAACAAATCCTTGTCATAAATAAAACGATTCAACTTTTTTGGTTAATAATCATTTGTTTCATTAACTTGTATTTTCGAGTGATTCTTGACCTTCATATGCAGTGACCCAATAGTAGGGGGGGGTTCAAAATTTGAGCCAGCTAAAAAATTTTTTAAAAGAATGGAGGCTGTATTTATTCACTGTGTAGTGTAGATACCCGTGGACAAGTCTGTTTAAAAGCAAATGGTCAGTTCAATAGAGATACAGAAATAGGTCCGAGAGTGTTATGTTGCTGGCATGTTGTCAATTATCTAGAGAAAAAGAAAACTTTTCTTTTTTTTTTGCCCTGGCCAACAAATGTATGCCACAAGTTTTAATATAAATGCAATACAGTGTCAGATCAATAGCACAGAGTATAAATGTGATTCTTTAAAAAACAAATATAAAGGTGTACTAATTTAGATTGTCCATTGCATGTATAAACGATTTTACATTAGTTGTCTTTAGGAATCTAGGCTATTGAAAGATCTATTTACAAAAATTATACGAAAGTCAAAAATAAATTAGACACAAGGCCATTCAAAAGTGTGGGAGAAGGGGGGGGGGTATGGTCATCCTTGTCACTATACTTTATGACTGTCTAAGTTCTTCCCAGCTAGAGTTTTTAATCATCATAATACTATATTCACTCCAGAAGTTATCCTATTCAAGATCCCCAAATCGATTTTATTTTTATTTTTTTAACAAGTTAATATATACATAAATAAACTGTTTTCATTAAAAATAATTTTATTGGCGTGGGATGGGAAGAAAACAAAAAATGACAAATAGATGTTAATAAGACTCTTCCAACCCTTTCTACATGGTTGGCTGCCCACTGTTTTCTGGCTTGTTGAGAACCAAAAACAATCAGGTTAATCTCTAGATGGAAAAAGAGAAAAATTGGGTTAGGGAGTGGGGTGATGTCCTTCCAAGATGATTGCGATTTGGGGGAGAGGCCAGGGGTGAATTGATCATATGTGCATACAATCACTCAGATTCCAATTCTTAGTTTTTAAGAAGGTTTATTAATTAGAAAAGAACAGCAACAGAAGAAAAGTAGAGAGACAGGCTACTTACATATGTACCAAGGGAGAGAGATAGTTTGTTTCATTAGATGTAGCGACATTGTTTCCACCATCACTTTCATATATCTGTGTTTGCTTGAAGTATCACCAGGAAATGGGTAAATTATCCTAGTTTAGATGTCATGTGATTTCATCAACTTCCGTTTCTGGGGTCACCTCCGACTCCTAGGTGTTATTCAAACTTCTCCATTCAAATAACACAATTTGTTATATAATGAAAGGTAGGAGAACTTATTTCACAAGAACTAACACGGCTTTCCATAAAATCTAACCCTTCTTCATCATGTTAGAGGAAGATTTTATGCAGATCAGACAGTCCGGAGGCATGACCTCCACAAACTCTACAAAGAAGTCTGACTCGCTTAACAAGCAAAACAAACAAACCTAGGCTTTTCTATGATGTTAATCTTTTAATTCATGTAAAATCTCTATATTAATATAATTATGAAATGTGTGTGTGTGAACATAATTTTGATATTTCTTTTTTACTTACAACTGGCTGGATATTTACTGGAATCATGAATGCAATACCATAAAATAAAGTAAAATCCAACCCCTACACTGTAGAAATCCCTAAATGCCATAAAGCCTTCTACTCGAATAGTTTGCTGCACTTTGGAATTCCCTCCCAGACCCCTGCTTCCCTGACTGCACTGACATTTAGAAATTCAAGTATAATGTAAACAGACATCTCGCTGCTCAACTTCCTAAATAGTATCCCTGTAAATCTGGTCCCAAATAGTAGCCACTCACAACTAAGTGGCTATGTGCCTTGTTTGGGGTGAAATGACACAAAAAAAATCTTACTTAAAACAAATTCATTAATTACAAATCCACCAGAATGCATGTTTCTTAAGTGTGTTCTTTCATTACTCAATTACTCTATTTACCTTGAATTTTGTTTCATAAACCCATAATATTTCTTGAGTTTTTTTTTTCTTCTATTCTTTTAAAGGAGGTATTAGACTTTACACTGCAAACAAAGCAGATTACCACTAATTGATAAGGCATAACTATGATCTAAGCAGATTTGGACCTGGGTGTAAGAGAGTTGAGTAAGAAGATTTTTGTTCACATTACATTTAAATTTTTGCATGTTGACATGGTTGGGGAAACTGAGAAGAAAGGGAATTCCAAAGGCAATTGATTCAAAGAAAGAAGCTGTCAAAGTAAAAAATATTTCTGAGTCTAGAGAATTCTACAATGACAGTGGGGGTTTGCTTCTTATTGGAAGTATTTTTGTTGATGGGGGGGGGGGGGTAATTGCAATAATTGAGTACATTCTGTAGAAGTACTTGCAAAACAAGAATAGGGCTGCAACACAGTGGCAATGTAGTAGGGGCTGAAACTTGGCAGACAGTGCAGGACCTATTAGGTATGAGATTTACTTTTTGTACCCCATCCAAGAGGTAGACTAATGGTTGATGCTCCAGTCTAGATGTGGAAAGACTCGTAACTCTTGCTTTTTTTTATTTTGTCCTTTAGTCCTCATATTCGATGAGCAATGTTTCTGATAAAGAGAGAAGAATTGCTGTTTTCTATTCCATCTAACATTTATTGTTGGCAGGTTTTTGACCATTAAGTAGTATCTTTTTTTTTTTTTTTTTAGCTCCTTACATCAAGTGGCTTCATGCCTTGTCTGGATCAATTATATATATATATATATATATATATATATATATATATATATATATAAGTACCCTGACACATGAGTTACATCATAAAATGTAACGTTAGTAATGTGATAGAATTGGAGCTTTGGAGCTTGGCAGAAAGTGCAGGACCTATTAGGTTGGAAATTGATTTTTTTTTTTTTTGCACCCTTCTCAAAAGGGAGAGACTAATGATTGATGCATTAACCCAGATGTGGGAACAACATTCTGACAAATGGGTCACATCATAACCATCAGTTCTTTCGTAAAGTTTATGCCCGTTGGCATTGGAAATGAGTCACTTTTTATTTCACATATTGAGAAAAATGTCCCAATGGAGATTATAGAGAGACAAAAATAGAAAGCAAACTCATTGATATCGGATGGTTTACACTTATTTCATTTATTCATTTCATTGCTTGAACGCTTATTCTAATGGAACAAATATACATTTTTGCATTTGACACATGTCAAAAACAAATTCCAATAAAACATCAATTACTTAATCACAACTAAGAATGCAAACAATTTCTTAAACATTATAACTCTTAAGCAACAGATTACATACATGGTATTTAAGTTTTATAAATGACACAAATACAGCTTTTTCCCTATTTCATTGATATTATTAGCTTTTTTAATGAAAGGTACATTATTAAATTGATTTCGTCAGTTATGTAAGACAAATATTAATCTGTGCTGTATTCCTGATCGATTGTAATATTTAATCCTGATTAATATCTTATTTTTTGATTAGTCATAAATAAAGGATCACAGGAGGAGGGGGGGGCTTTTGCTCTTATACTCTGAATCCCTTCCACTCTCACACATAACACTAGGAACTAATCTAACAGACTTTTTCATAATTCACCAGATGACTTATATTAAACAGGAGAGCAAGAGAGAAAGAGAGAGAGAGAGAGAGAGAGAGAGAGAGAAGGAGGTAAGTAGAAAGAATGAGAAAGAAAGGAGATGTAGATAGAAAGAAAAATGGAAGAGAGGGTGAAAGTATAGAGAGAGAGGGGAAAAAAACACTGAGCCAAAAATATCATTGATTGGTCAGCAAAATTACTCATTTGCATAACTAGATGCAGCTCACTTTGCTGCCACTTGTTTGTTTACAGCCACTTGTTTGTGATAGTCACTCTTTCTTTACTACCGTACGTACACATAGTAGCATGGGTGACTGGCATCACAGGGAACAGCTCTACTATAGTTATTTAAGGCTGAAACAATATGTATTGTATACAGCTAATTGAACATAAATTGTATTATTTGGATTATATGGATTGTTAATGGTTATTATTCTCACAACATTTTAGCCAATTCAACTTTCTTAAGATGTGTATCATTGAACTGAACCCTTTATTTGATCCATGCGAGGTAGAAGTTTTAAGTAATTTGTAATTGTATTCTTAGTATCAACCATACTGAGGATTGAACCTTCAACCTTTAAGAGACATTGAGTCTGGCCAATACCAGATGGGTGACCATTTGGGAAGGCAAGGAGCTGTATGTACAGGGAGGTAAAATACCAGGTTGGGAAACTGGCGTGGTCTATCCTTCTTTCAAGGATAGATGGGTCTCTATTAAGCCATGATAGGCCACCCATCTAGTGATGGCGTCATGATAAAAAATACCCTTGATAGCCCTAGTGAATCATCAAGTATTCAGGTACGGACAAAATTTGAATTACACTACAAACTCATGTAGGGAGTTCAATCACGGCTGTGGCTGCATGTTACATTTACGTTAGGATACTGTTACCTACTGATTATTACTTAGTACTTTTATCCATTGCACATAGATCTTTGTGGACAATTCTAGTAAGAATTTTAAGGGCTTTAAACTTATTTTGGTTTTAGATGTGTATTCTTACTAGTGTTTGGAGTAATAAATCAGAATCTGGGATCTGAAAAATCAGAACTTTTTGGAGGTATCATAAAAATTTGAATCTCATATCCGATTTCAAAAATGATTTTTTTAGCCTAATTTGTTATTGCTGGTACTAATGTTAAAAAGAATAAATATTTGATTTTTAAACTACTAGTGAAACTAAACTATAAAGATCATATCGAATTTGAATAAAAATGGCTTAATGAAAATGGCAAAGGTAACAATGGCACAAGTGAAAGATATAGATGAAAATCTCATGAGTTATCAAAATTTTGGATACAATATATAAAGAGAAACGATTAAAAAGTTTGTTAAATTAAAGAGAGAGTTATATCTACACTAGACATTTTATTCTGTAAAAACGGGAAAAAGTTAACCTGTGTTGACTTAGAATGAGTGCTATATGCTAAATAATGGTTGAATATGGTTAAATTTATGCTCAATTTTGTATTGCATATTGAACAGATACCATAATACTTAGTTTGCTGCACCTTATAAAAAAGGTCTATACAAAATTTCAACCAGATTTGGCTCAGTAGTTTCTGAGAAAACGTCTAGAGTTAATATGATATTGTGGTGATTAATCCTTATTAATCCTAAACTGTATATTAAATGGATACCATAATACTTAGTTCGCTGCATCTTATAACAAAGGTCCATATAAAATTTCAGTCAGATTGGTCCAGTAGCTTCCAAGAAAAAGTAGAATGAACAGACAAACTAAGAAAAGTATAATATAGATTTAAAAGTAAATATGGACACTCTACTAAATCACCACCACTGAAGAAGAATTAAAGTTTACATTTTTGCAATTTGTTGATTTTAGAATTGGAAGTGATAATTGTATTGGAATCACTAATTCTTACTACTTTCACTTAAAGCATTAAAATAAAACCTTAGTCTCAGGATTCATTAAATTATCAGCATCTACTGCATTAAATCTAATAGAATTTGAACTCATCAAATTCACGTTCATAGGCCATGACCGCTCCTTTCTGGGTTTTTTTTCTTTTTTTTTTTTTTTTTTTTTACACAGAACATTCAGAAAGCATTTCTGCATATTTTATACTGTCAGTCTGTGTTTTCTTTTTATAGCAGCTATTACAGTCCATTCGTATACACATACAGACACTTTCTATATATATATATATATATATATATATATATATATATATGATGATACATTTCATAGAAGCAAATTAAACAAATAATAAACAAATTGTCTGTGGTTCCATACACGATACCACTTTCAAAACAGAG
Organism: Euprymna scolopes; assembly: GCF_053919585.1. NCBI lineage: Eukaryota > Metazoa > Mollusca > Cephalopoda > Sepiida > Sepiolidae > Euprymna > Euprymna scolopes. The sequence goes on from NC_136490.1 coordinate 63,226,519, forward strand.
TTACCATTCAACAAACTTCCTGTTTGTTTTTTCTTTAACAAGAACATGCTTTTTTTCTGCAGGTTTTTAGGAAATTTTAAGAATTGGTGCTAAAGAATTTAATTTAAAACAATTTTTTTAATTTGCATTCTAAAGGAAAGTCCATTTGACATAGTGACTCTAGGCACAGACAATAAAGTCGTCGAGAAGAGTTAACCAACCTGAACAATTATGTTCACTTTCCGACTCGTACCCTTAATGAATTCAGTAATTGCATCAAACAATAGGTTAAATAGCGTTACTAATCTTGTTCTATTAACATTATTTATCTCTTTGCCAAGGGGTTTGACACAAGGTCAAGTGTGGTTTTGAGAAGCCAGCACACTAAATAGCACTTTGGCTTCCAAAAAGATTTGTAGCCCCATCAGCATTCCCCAGTAGAGACTTCTCAGGCGATTAGCAATAAACTATCTGTTCTTAAAGAGAAACGGTAAATGCTGGAACAGTAGACTTTTTAGGATTGCGCAGAATCATAGCTCACCCTGATAGCAATAAAGCTACTGCCGGACCTGAGAGGGAATGGTTCAATCAAGTAGAATGTGGCAATGAACCAAAGTCCATTCTACCCTCTAGGGGAGTTATGAGAAGAATATTCTAATTAATGGGGGTTTCAATGATATATATTTTTTTTAGATAAGAATTTCAAAGCAGTTATAATAAAATAGTATTTTAAAAACAACACTTTAAATCTTCAAAATACCATTTTCTTTGAAAATCAATATATAAATCAACTGAAAATAATCGATATATTTTAAGAGTTTCAAACAAGTAATAAAAATGTTAACACTGAAAACAGGTAATTTTTACAACTTTTGAGAAGAAGGGGAGGGGAGTATTTTGTAAGCATTCATTACTGCTCTTCTATCTGGAACTTAGTCATAAAATTTAGAAACCGATTTAGAGAGATGAAGACATTAATTATAGTAGGGGTACAACAAAATCTGACAGATTCCTATTTTTTTATGTTTAAGAGAACACTACAACATGACAAGTATTGAAAATTTTGTAAAGAATTTTTTGTATCCCAACTAATAAGTAAATCAATCCTTTTATCATTTTTAAGTATCAAAATTAAAATTGTATGTTTTATCTTTTCATAGAAACAATTTTTAATTACTCTGAGATAAACAGAGTTCTCGATTTACAACAACTGGTCTTTCTAAATATTCACCCATCTTAGTACTAAACAAACTCAATGTTACTTAACTTTGGTGATCTAGCAGGAATCGGTGTGTCAGCATGATCATGCTGTATATCATTGTTTCAAAAAAAAAAAAAAAAAAGTCACAATCATTATGAAACTATCTTGGAAGATAATTGGTCTTCGACTCCCCTTGCACAATAAGCATTAGATGATATAAATCTCTAAACAATTGATTTATTAAATTATTTTATGAAATGGATAGCTTATCTTTATTATTTATTTTGTGCGACTCCATCTATCTGAAACTTTCTATATTGCTAAAACATCTCATTGTTTTGGTTGATGAAACCTCGGGCCTTCTTCAGGTACGTCTGGCTAAACTCTGGAATTTTTATGCAATTCAAACGGATAAAACCAGCAGATTATTGCATTTGAATACTAGAGAGAGAATCATCTTTAACTCTATAATAAAGATTAATGTGTAGTATATATATATTTGTTCCTTCACACAAGTCTGATTGATGAATAAGGCAGAGGAGACCGTAAATCTATTTCCATGAGGAGATGTATCGTTTCCATTTTTCTTTCTGCTTTTGATACCAATTTCAAGGTTCTACGGACAAATTTATCTTTAGTTGACTTTTGACAACTAAATATTTTCGTTTACTAGACAAATAGAAAAGTTACTAACCAAACATATGATTTTTGGAATATGACATTTTCGTTCTGTGATGAGTACGTACATCAAAGATTTTTGTATTTTTTAAATTTTTAAATGAGTTTAATTATAAATACGGTCCAAATTTTATGAGGGTATAAATATTCAAATTTTATCAGATGTTTTTTTAAACAACCTTTGTTTAAAAAAAAAAAAAAAGAAAAAAGATATATTCTCCTATTAAACTTGTATTGTTTAAATAATTTGACTTTGCTTGTTTTATTTAAAAAAAAAAAAGAAAAAAAGTGAAGTTTGAAAAGACATTATTCACTCAGTAATGAGCTTTGGAAGATTGTCAGTGAAAAAAAAAACAGAATCGCCAAAAGATAAGTGTTTTATTAGTTCTAGTTGCCACTTGGAAAAGTCACTCGCAAATGCAACTGTTTCACTCACAATGTAAAGCCTGGAATTTATAAATGTTTTCTTCTTTACTTTTGAAAATTTTCCAGGTTACATTTCATTTTCATTATTTTTTTTATCTACCTGTTCGCTCCTTACTTTGCAATAATAACGAAAAAAAAAAAAAAAAAAATTCTAAAAAGTAAAGCAAGTGGTTGGTATTTTTTCTTTAAACTATTGTAAGTTTTAAAATAAAATGGGAGTCATTTCTGATAACCTAAAGATCATCAGAAATGACTTATTTTATTTTTAAACTTGCAATAGTTTCGTCCTAAGATTTCAGTTTCTTTTCATGTTGATATTTCCTTATCTCTTCCCTCTCAGCCCTGTTTTACCTAGCATCATTGGGAACACATTGCTTCTTTTATTCTTCTTCTTATCCCATATCACTATGTCAGGTTTTATAGCCCCATTTTCTCGGTACGTAGCTGTAGAAATTAGATAGTCACAATGGATGATGTAGGACTTATTTCCGACTGTTCTTTCCGGCATATGTTCCCAAGAGTTGCTGCTGCATTCAATATTCAACGTTTTACAAATCGTCCGGAGGAGATAATTACACACTCCATTATGTCACGTCGTATAGTAGCCATCCCCCAGCTGGATGTTAAAACCAACATCAATGGGAACACTAACTTCTACTAAGGTTACTGTTTTCTTCTTGTTCCATATCACTATGCCAGGTTTAATAGCTCTGTCTTCTCGGTAAGCAGCTGTAGAAATTACATAGTCATAGTGAATGGTGTATAACTCGTTATCAACTGTTATTTCTGGTAATTTTTCCCAGTATATATCAGAATAATGAATATTTAAACAAAATCAAAACCGCCTAAATAGTGACAGTAGTTGTAATCTGAGTCCTGGATATGTTTAGTCTAGTATATATAGATATTACTAGTTCATGATGTACTTATCAAAATTTGATCAACTTGAGGTCATTTAGTTGAAAGATTATCCCTCCTGTAATGGTAGATATAACGGTTCTCAGAGTAAAACTAAGGATTTTCAGTTCTAAAGTTTTTGTGTATTGGTCATTCATGTATCCCATCATGCCATGCGAATGTACTAGTTTTAATGCAAATTATTTACATGCTTAAAAGCAAAAGAAAAATCAAATAAACGAAAAAGCACAAACATTACAGTTGGCTCCAAGACATACAGGATGTAGCAGTTTAATATAGTTCTAAACATGGCACACAAACAAGGGATTGTTAGTGATAAAAATGAAAAGATAATGTAATTTTTTACTCAGCCACAGTGCTCTCTATAAAAGTGAAACATTACTAGCAAGGACGCCTGGCATTGCCCAGGAACGGTGTCCTCCTGCACCCATTACTGAATCCCATGTTTTATTTTATTGTTATCAAAATTCATCCCTTGCTCAACAAAATTATCTAACCCTAACTTATCTCTGTAAAATTCCGGTGGATTTTTTTGTAATTAAAAGTAAAAAGATTAAAAAAAAAAAAAAAAAAAAAAAAAAAAAAAAAAAAAAAAGTCAAAATGCATTCCATAAATTTTTGTGTTTTAGGATTTTTTTGTATTTCATTTTACGCTATTGCATTTTTTATATCAACAAATATTCGATTAATAGTAAATAATATAATAAATAATTCAATGCATAATTATCAAAGATATGGTCATGCAAAAGGAAAATACAGATAGGCTTGACATTGTTTCATAACGCCTTTATATATATATATATATATATATATATATATATATATATATATATATATATATATTAAAATAAATATTAATACTTATTTTCATACGTACAAACACTAGTGTTTCATGATTACACAATTATCAGTGTAGAAAGTGATAATTATTGCTGATCGGGAGATTCAAACCAGTCACAAAGTCATCCTTGAGTTGATAGGCTAGCATTCTACTTCAAGGCCACTGGTTATTAACACAATAATTGAAGGAAATTAAGTGGCTATAAATGCCACATCAGCAGACATGCATAGTAAACAGTCAGGGAGTATTCAATGAGAAAGAAGAGTTGGGTGGCCAATGATTACTTTTTGACTTAGAATCTTTTCCTATCGAAAAATTTACTGCAGTTTTAAGAAACCATCTTCATATTTAAATTTTGCTTATTTTTACTGATCAACCATTCAGATTATTAAAATTACTACTGGACTATTTCACTTGGATCTCTATATATAATCAATCATTATTTTCTTTGGATTGTACAACTTTTTCTTCATTGTGCCTAGACTTCAGTTAGAATATCCTTTTAACCTATTCATTTCTGCATTATTATCAACTTTTATACAAATTTGATTTCTATCATAATTTGTAGTTTTTATGTGCTAACCAGCAAAATTATAGCCTGCCTATGAACATTATTTTGTTAACCACTTTCATTTGAGGATAAGTGCCATTCTTTGAAATTCCATGAAATAATGAAAAATTTTAAGTTTTTCAACTTGTATTCCTTGTTGAATAATAAATTGTCGTACATTTTAATTTACAGACTTTAAATTAAATTCCTCACACACACACACACACACACACACATGTAATTTAAGATTAACTAACCTCAGCAAGCGCAGAAAACAAAATTAAATAACTACATCAATAAATCATATTTTTCAATTTCTGGGAAAATATCTGAACAATATAAGCAGAAATTGAAAAATAGATGAAAAATTTTTTTTTAAATATATATATAATATAAAAATAATATATAAAAAAATAAATACATGAATGAATGTACTTCAGTTCCCCCCCCCCCAACATGCTGAATGACCTTTATATAAGTAATGGTGACAGCATCAGGAAAGTTGATATTTTATACATTTTGAATATTCTATATATACTTTAAAGATATATGTACGTAATTGAGGTAGGCCAAAACGATTATGTGTGAATAAATACTGTCCTTATGATGGATTTATGTAGATTTGTTCTCCGCATTTACTGAAATTAAATGAGCCCTAGTTCTATACGACTGAGCTATTAGAAAACCGTTCATGCTCTTTAAAAAAAATAAATAAATAAAAAAGATTTATATTTAAGAAAATTTATATATAGTGGAGTTATATTCCAATGACAATCATGACTTTTGTTTAGTTTTTTTAATAATTTCTTTAATTTTTATATTTTCAAATTATTTCACTTGTCTATTTTTCTTTTTTCTTTTTACAAATGCCTGACATGTTTCATTGTATTGATGGGAAATATAGTCCACTGTGCAATCAAACAACTCATCAGAGGCAAATATTACAAATTTCACCAAACAGTAGAAAAAAAAGTGACAAAGCAATCCAAAATCCAAAGCAAGATGGAAATCCAGTAAACTTGAAAATCTTTACTAAAAGGTTATATCTATAAAAAATATATCCATCCAGTCGAATGAAGTATAGTGTTAGGTGACACGATTTTAGGGAAAAAAAAATCACTAGTGATTGGAAAAGCTTATTTATAAAACACTAGCAAGGCGTCCGAACGTTGCCTGGGATTAAATGATGATCAACGAATGTTTCACACTCCCATATTTTTATTGTAATCGAAATCGATCAAATAGCCCATTTTTTCAATCAAATTGATTTGATTGCCTGCTCTAATTGGGGACCCATTGCGATGCATCTGGAGGAGGCTTCACATGCCTCTTGCAGTGATATAGTTCACAATATAATGTAGTCTACATTGCACTGTAGAGAACTTACTGTTGATTTTATAAATTTATTTTTATATATAATGGTTTGCATTAAAGTTTAAAAAGAAAAAATCAAGTATCATGTGTTCTAAACAGAAACATTCATTTCGAACACGCCTTAATCATATCAAAGAACCTACTGTTGATTTTATATGCCTGGCATTACTGGTTGTGCGAGGATAAGGATTTGAATTTAAGTTAAAAATGAAAAAAGTTAAGTATCATTGTGAAATTGTGCTTTAAACAGAAACATTCATTTCAACCGCACCCTATGTCATATCAAAGAATCTACTGTTGATTTTATATGTTGTGCCTTTCAGCTTGTGTGGTAATAAAACTTCTCGAATGCACTTGTGATGGTAGGATGTGTAAGGTGTTAACTTTAGTTAAAATTGCCTGTTCATTCTTTCATCAGATTATTTCGATTATCAATTATCGATACTTATCGAAGAATTTCCAACACAAAACGTACCTAAGAAGGCTGCCAGGCACATAAAGTATATTTGTGTGAAATTTCATAAAAATCAAGCAAGCCGTTTTCGAGCCCATAGGGAACGAACTTACAAAGTTCCTTTTATATATAATAGTAGAGATTTATTAAAAAAAAAAAAAGAAAGATTTATATTAATTATTCGGTCAAAAAAGGAAAGAAATTTTAACGCAAGTGTTGGGATGATTAATCAAAATCAGAAAAATCGTTAATTTTGGGTGTATTGAAGTTGAAAATATTTTAGTCGTTTTTCCAATGCCAAAAACGATTCCTTTAATTATCTTGTTTTATTTGATTTTGTATAAAACTAAATCTTCCACTGTCGGTAGTAATAATGAAATAATAAATATTTATTGCTTTTTAACTACCAGTGAAGCTAAAAGCTATAAATCACTCCCACAAGTGTGTTTTTACGTTTGAGAAAATATATGCACATTTAACATTTAATTGTTTTTATGCTAAATGGGAAAAATAGTTTTCTAGTCAAATCTTTAAACATTTATAAAGAATAGGAATAATTGTATCGGAATCAGGAAAAATATTGGAAACATTTCATCACTTATATATATATATACAGTAGCATCCAAAACTAAGGGACAATAAATAAATAATTGTTATAATTCTTTTTCTATCCTTTGCAAATGATTCAAATTTTAGTTTGTTATTATGGATGATAACGACTACCAGTTGTCAAAATTCCAGCTTTTCACAGTTGTTATTTCTGACAAATATTAGGTTTTATAATTTTGTCCCTTAGTTTTGGATGCTACTGTATATATATATATATATATATATATATATATATATATATATATATATGGTAGAACCCCAGGATACAGTGGCCCTAGATTATGTTTTTTTTTTCAGGTTATGATGTGGAATACAATGTTTTTCCAGACCCTGGTTACAGTTTTTGCCGCACAAAATGTTATTTGATTATGTACATGTGTATTATATAGTGTTCTGTATTTTGTTACTAATTTTTAATGCTGTATCCTGGAGTTCTACTGTGTATGTATGTATGTATACACACACTCCCATATGGGCGAAGCACTGGTAAAGAAAATAAGGATACTCAATTAGTGTTAAGGCAATGCTCTTTTATAAAAAACACTTGAGCACTTTCTGTTATCAGCACATCTTATTGGTATATCTTGAAAAATATAAATGCATGAATACTTTCATCTGTATATAATTTCTCTTACTTTAACTTGCAGTTCTGTTTAATTCAGTTGGTAGAACACTGAACGCTAACCACTGATGACCAAGTTTAGAATCTCACTAGGTTTTGCCATACTAATAAATCATAGTGATATTGAAACACGTCTATGAATAAACAGATACTTTTTCATATATTTTATATTTATATATGCTTTTTTGCATATTATATGTATGTTCTTTTATAAATTTATATAGTCATCCACAGACAACTGTTTCACCATATGACAGCTCCTAATTGTGGATAGACACGGCAAACATTTTCACACCAATTCAAAACCTGATCAGCAGAAATAAACAGTTAAATATATTATGGAGGCACACAAATATGTAATGTTAGCTAAAAATGATTGACAGATTTTTTATTATTCAGGATATAAATCATAAAACTATATGAACACGATGTGAGGAAAAACAACAAAAACACTGACCAGTTTTGATTCTCATCTGTCATGAAAAAATGGATGGTTGGTTGAATAAAAAATAGATAAGATAAATTTTTAAAAAATAATACAACTAAAAACGAAACCCGACTAGTTTTACAACAAAATTGTTCACACAGTAATGAAGCATGATAGTTTTTGATGTAGAATCTATAAAGCAGAACATACAAAAAAGTACAATGGAATGTAGTCATCAAAAAAATATAAATAAATAAATAAAAAAAATCTAGCAAAACTTTATGAAAAATAAACAGATGTGAAACAAATACCATATTCAAATTTCTATACTGCAATCGTAATCAAATAAATGAAAGTCATCTTTTTCTTCCTGCATGGATACTCGTTATCTACGGTGACTAAAAGGCACATACCTTAATCTGTTCAGTTAGCGTTTTATGTCGCATACTGGTCTGTGTTGTTAGAAATTAAAATTTTACTTTTAATTCTAATATTTAGTCCGGATATTTTTTCTCCCCCCCCCCCGTCTTTATTTTTGTAATATTAAAAGTTAGTTGGAGAACTTAATCGCTATCTCTCAAGTACTCCCATTTCACTCAGGTTCACTCCTTAAAAATATTTAATACATTTCATCTTTGTTTCACTAGTTTTGTTTTTATGAAAATTGCTTCATGCAAGGCATGAAGCCAAAAAAAGAAGCTAAAAAATATCACTTTAAAGTCAAGAACTAACCAACAATAAGTCTTATATGGATAAATTCTGACCCAGAAAATAGCATTTCTTTTCCCTTTGTCAGAAACATCACTCATGGAAATTGAGAACTAAAGGACAAAATAATAAAGGAAACATGAATTATGAGGCTGTCGAAAGTAGAAACAGCTTATCCTAGACTTCATAGCTTAATGGAGTATGCCATTTTCTCTTCCCTGCAACCTCTTTCCTACAGAAGAGACATTGCAAGCCTGTCTCTGCTTTATCGTTACTTTTATGTTAAGTGTTCATCTGAGCTTCAATCTATGGTCCCGCCCTTGCCAAACTTTCATGAAAAACACTTGTCTAGCCAAAACCACTATCAAAAATTTCCCTCACTCTTTATCTGGGCCGAAACCTAAATGTAGATTCCATGAACAAAGCTTCTTTCTTAGAATTGCACACCTGTGGAACTCTCTCCCGATTGCCTGCTTTCCATTAAAATTTGTAATCTGATTGTCTTCAAGTCCAACATAAACAAGTTCTTGATGAACCGTCCCCTTAAGTAATCCAATTTACAAAATTCCCACTACTTATGTTTACTATGCTATGATCACATTATCACATTGACTAATGTATACCCATTAATCCTTATCCTCGAGTGGCCTCCGAGCCTTGATAAGTAGTGATTCCTATGTAAAAAAAAAACAAAAACACTAAAGTTTATTAGCTTTCTGCTACTTATGGAACCTCATAGCTGACAAAATAATTCAGTTATAGCAACACAAAAAAAAAAAAAAAAAAAAATCCAAAAGAAACATTACAATAAAATACAAATATACTTATCGATCACACAAATCTCATTCTTACATCACTATTGCCTTGCATAACTCACTTCTTAACAATTACCTTCATAGCATTGTTGGTCTAACATAATGCTACTCAACAAGCAATTTCTTTGTTGTGTGTAATCATATTTTTAATATGTACATTTAATGTCAGTGTATATAGTACCATGAACCTTTGTCAGACGATTTCTAAAGCAGCGTCTTGTCTCGTAATGGTTCATTTATAAGATGTAGTACACAAAGATCTGTTTCAGCATGACTACAATATATCAATATGTCAAAACCTAGTGAGATTCAAAGCAGTAGATTTCCTCACTAAATTTTTTAGAAATTTATGGAATATCATAATTGACAAAATCGTTGTTGTATTATTATTCATCGGACTACTGTTCTCATCTTGAGTGTGATTTTCACAAAAAAAAAACAAAAAAAAAGAAAACAATATATACAAGTAATAAGTATAGAGATAGATATACATTAATGTATAGTAATAGTTAGTAATAAATGGTGATATTTACAACTAGAAATAAAAGTAAATTTAAGGCTCCTAAAATTCGTACTAGAATTATCTGCAAGGACCCGTGGCGCAGTGGTTAGAGTACTTGGAAAAATCAATTGTAAAAGTGATATTCTCCTGAAGGTTGAAGGTTCAATCCTCAGTGTGGGTGACCAAAATATACATTTGCGAATTACTTAGGACCTCTATCCAGTCATGGCTGATGGAACAAGAGCACACTACCCCCGTGAAGTAAATAAAGGGTTCCGCTCGAAATTTTGTCCAAATTCCCAAGTTCGACAGAAACATTCCCGAATTCAACAAGATACACCTGAAGAAATTCGGAGGTTATATCGACCGAAATGTTGTGAAAATCACACTCAAGATGAGAACAGTAGTCCAATGAATAATAATATATATAACCAATCCTCATCTCAAAAATTCAGAAACATAAAATCGTTGTTATAAGAATATTCACCGACTATAAAACGATTTGGATTATCAGATTTTGAAAAGAACTTTTAAATTACAATCATTTTATTCTGAAATGAATATCTTTTCACGTGCATCAATAAACAATAATCTACGTGATATATTTGAAGAGTTTTGAGCAAATAAAATGATGAAAATATTAATGCCATTAAATGACCATCTTCGTAATGTTTTATGAATCCTCATGGTTCTTTTAAAAGTTTATTACCACTCTTTCTCTTAAAATTTGGAAATCAATCAGGAACCATAATAAACTCAATTATTGTCACCTAATAAAAAAAAAACTCTAAACTCCCTTAACCCTACGTCTAACCCTAGGTAAGGATGAAAAGTGTCTCCTCCTAAAAACACAAATGAACTCTTAACTCTACGACTAATTCTAAGTCGGAGTGGCATGCCTCCACCCAATAAAAACACACACATAATAATCAATGGAAAAAAAATTAAAAAGCTCCTCCCCCCAAGAGAAAAAACACACAGTATTTCCCATGAAAAAAAATTATTAACTCCCCAAAAACACAAGAATGCGCCCAAAATGGGGATTATTTTATATTACATTCATATGTAAAACTAATGCCAACTCTAAATTATAAAATAATTGCTTTTGTTTTTTTCTTTCTATCCAATTTTTCAGAACGTTCACATATAATTGCTTCTTTATATAATCACATATTTTAGGGGGTCAAGGAGAGGGGCAATTTAGCAGAAGGTGTTAATCTACAATAGCATCAAAGTAATTTTGCTATGCATTCATTTTAAACAGTTCTAGTATTAGGTTTTAGTTTCTGGTACATAAAATGCATAACAATTCAATTTTTAGTTCTCTAATTAAGAGAATACAATAGACCAAATACATGTAAATAAATATTATCTGTATAAACCCAATACAGAGAGAAAAAAAATCAACCACAAAGGAAATTAGAGTGCTATTACAAAAACAACCCCCATATAACAAGGCTGCTTTACACATATAGAACATAATCCAAAAGTTATATCATCGATTTTACAAATATCCTATATATTAGCTTGGTCATCCAGCAATGGCTTAAGTTTGAAAGAAACATTAGAAACTGTGTCTGCAGGGTCAAAGATACCAAATGTATTTGTTTTTCACTCAATGTTAGGATGACTTGACACATTTTTTTTGCATTACTCTTTGTTGGGTAAAAAGAAAAATTTTCAAACAATTTTTTTTTTTTAAAGGAAAGGTAGTTTGCTTGAAGCATTGCTGGTAAATAAATATGGAAGAATATAAGAAGGCTATAGCAAATGAACGAAGGTTCTGTAGTTTTTTGGGAGGTTTTATCTTCATATATCTATTTATTTTCCAAAACAATCACAAATTCAAATCAGTAAATATGGACTTACTGTTTAAAATAATAAGGATGGTGAATGTCTTTAATATTTAGAGAATATTATCTCTTTTACAAAAATAAAAAAACCAAAAGAATGCTGTCCAAAAAAAAAAAAGAAAAAAGAAAAATATCATTAAAAATGGAATTGAAAATAGGATTGCAGTAGAACCCCAGGATACAGCATTAAAAATTAGTAACAAAATACACATGTATATAATCAAATAATATTATTAATAACACCTTAAGGCGGGGCACATACCATAATCAGGGGCCGGAAGAACATTGTATTCCATATTCTAATCTGAAAAAACTCTATCCTTGGGCCACCGTATCCCGGGGTTCTACTGTAGTTGAGTAGTCAAGCAAAAATAAAACTTAAAATTGGGTCAACATTTTAATTATTGTGTTATAATATTCCTGGTGAACCAAATGCAAAAGAGATACAGACAATTGCACTTAAGGGAACAATGAGGATACTAAAAAGAGCTCTCGGTTGGTTTCAATAAAAAAGCAGGGCAATGTTGGCATCTGGTTTGGCTATCCCATACCCAGCGTTACAATCTTCAAAGGAAGAAAATTTAAAAAAAAATAAAAATAAAAATACATAAGGTTTATTTGTCTATTGTCATCAATTTTTTTTTCATTTAAAAATTTTAGTTTTGTTGTGCTTGCGCACCAAGTGGTGTGTGTGTGCGCACATTATAGTTCTTTTGTTTTTTTTTATATAAAGATATATACATTGTGTGCATTTACAAATTATGTATACGTATAAAATACCAAGCAGTATCCATTCTCATGTTTAATATCGCCTTGAATGGATTTTTTTCTTCTCACCCAGTAGTGAGTTACACAAACAAATGTGTTCAGTTGCGATTACATTGAGAGAAGAACAGGTACACTTGGTAACTTAGGTCTGGCAAATTAAATTTCCAAGGTTTCCAAGATTCCGAAGATATTGTTGGACGATCAAAGTAACATATAAACATTTCTGTTTAGAGCACAACTGAACCATGACACTCGAGTTTTGCATTTTAAACTTTAATTCAAGCCATTATGTAAAAAATAATTTTATAAAATCAACAGTAGGTTCTCTACAGTGCAATGTAGACTACAATGTATTGTGGACTAAGTTACTGTGAGGAGGTATCTGTAGCTTCCACACAGTGCACCGCAATGGGTCCCTAACCAGAGCAGGCAGTCAATCAATTTTGATTGAAAAATGGGTGATTCACAGATTTCAATAAATTGGAAGTGTTGAACATTCGTTGATTTTCATTCAACCCTGAGCAACATCAGGTCTCCCTGCTAGTATATAAATAAATGCAAAAGTTTTTTTCTTCATTTATCACACTTAGACGGCTATGAAAATTGGCGCACTGTTATTTAAATCAATGCAACAATCTTTTGAAGCATTGCATATATATATATATATATATATATATATATATATATATATATATATATATATTGGAGAGCAAAAACCTAACAGTTCTATGCTTAATTTGAAAAACTATTTTTTTAAAAGTTTATGATAAATTAATGTTTGGTAGTATCTGTAATTTTATTTTATTACTAGCAAGGTCGTCCAGCTTTGCCTGGTCATAAAATATGCTTAAATATATTTTAATTCATGCAGATTTTGTATTTATTAATACAGAGCCAATTCTCTACTGGATATTATATATGTAGGACTGATTTCAAAAGCTAAAAAAAAAAAATAAAAATAAAAATAATGACCGGGTGCCATCAGCTAGAATTGAAACCAGCAGTATTCTCTACCATTTGAACTATTCACAGATAGATAAAAAGATTTTAAATTAAACCACTTCAAGCTATAAATGAATTTGAGCATGCGCAAAATAGAAATATGTCAGCAAGTTGAAATAAACACTTTGAATTTCAACTTGCCAACATATTTCTTTATGCATTATTCATCCATCCAAACAAAGATTTTACTTGTTATGAATCACCCTTGGTGTATGATTATTATTTCCTGTTAAGTTCTGTGTTATGTGACCAGTAGTTTAAAAATTTATCAGTTAAATATTTTCACACAGACACACACATACATACATCTACTGTTTTATCTACATAAATTTTCCTATGTAATAGTTTTGTCAATATTAACAGTAATTAAAGGGATTTAATAAAGGAGTAAATTACTAAAACCTTTTAAAATATTATTTTCATTTAACCATCGCTGTAATACACGAGTAAGCTCCCAAGGGAAGAAAGAACAAAAAAATCACACGCGGCAGCACGGTCCCGAACTATTTCTGACGATTCAAACCCGAACACCTCCAACGATTCAACACAACACAATCCCAAACGTAATGACTCAACACGACACGTTACCAGAGCAACCTTGAGAGTTACTAGCGTAATGACTTATCGACTTTTTTTTATAACTTCTGAACAAACTCATTTTTGTCATAGGCGGGCCTGACTTAAACATTAGCACACTATTCTTGAGCCCTTCCGCACATGCTCATCACACTCTTTCCTAATCTTGAAACCACACAAATGACAATGTTGGGCAGGCCACTTTTTCCTGGTACTTTGCCTTAATGGTACAAGCTCAGGAACTTCCTCAGTGGTGCTTTCATCTGTCACATCATTGAATTCTTGCTGCTCTGGATCTTTGGGTGCATCATCTTCTGAGGAGCTTTCATGTGGTTGTTTGTACAGCAGTGGGGCTTTGTCATCTGATGAGATAATTTTGTCACGGATTAACCATTAATGTCGGCACACTAAGCACACATCCTTTATGTGGCGTGGTGTTCCATCAACTGAGACCAGGTGTTGGCTCTTGATTTTCCATCCTGAACTGCATCGTACACCTTCCCTGTAAATTCTTCATCCAAACAGAATCTCCCTCCTTTTACAGATTAGCAACTGCATTATCGGGCACCACCACTTCATCAATACCCTTGACACAGATCCTATGGGTGTATAGTACCTTTACAGATGCAGTCATGGTTGTCTTGTCATCTTTAGGTGTAACGTTGTGCCAGCACACTGCCTCCAAGATCGTGCACCTTGTTCTTGCTGCAATGCGCTTTATTTTGCGATAGGAGTCTTGATTATTCCATTTCCCAAGGGTACGTGGGCAGACCGAAATCGAATGTACACACCACACATTCATGTAAACTCAGCAATCTTTCCGTAAAATGCTGTGCCATTATTGGTGAGCAATTCAATTGGCGCCCCCCCCTCCCTTTTCACAGAACACAAACTCCAATTGCTTAATGATGCTAGCAAAATCTTGTCAGTATAACTGCTTCCAGATGGCAAAACGGCTAGGACCACAGTCTATCAATGTTAGGTACAACTGAGTGCCAAAATGAGTTATATCCGTAGCAAGCCTATTCCAACTTTTAGGGATGTCAAGCCTACCTGGCTTCCAATGCACTAGGGATGGCCGTGCAATCCCCAACCACTGTTCGCACTTCAGCTTCAGTTATTAATGGTTTGACTAATTTTACAAAGTAAAACGTCCTCTTCCCACTGGGATGTTTGCTAGACTGATGGATTGCCTGTATCTGAGAAATATTGTGTTTTGCGGCTATGGCACACAAAGGTTCTCTGGGTTCTGTCTTTTTATGCATTTCATTTAACCATCACTATGGTACCCGAGTAAGCTGGTCAGCTCTATTATCGTGAGACTTAACAAGCCCTACATCAATCTTCAGTGCATATTCTGAGGCCAACTGTCAGAGTATAGAAAGGCAATGCCTAATTAACATTTCAGAGGCTGCTTTGATGCGCACTCTCGTCTGTCTGTACAATGTGTCAGTTATCCACTGACATACACATGCAGAGTCCAGTCATAAATGGTTTTGGTTTTCTGCTGCAATGCAAGGTTGACACCTTGCAGCACAGAATCGAGCTCAGCTAAATTTATATGCTTGTACTCATGCATTGCTCAGAACAAGCTTGGATCTTCTGGCAGGGAACCATTGCTTTCCACAACCACACCTGTGGCAATGAAACTAGCATCCACTCACACCGTAACATCTCTACAGATACACCAGACACCTTCCATTGGATTGTCCTGGGCTACTCTCAAACAAATGTCTTCAATCATCTGTGGTAGAAGAGGGTTTTGTACTTTGGCACCCCATCCAGTTGCCAGTGTTTGCCCCTTTGCTTTACAAACACTGTGGCAACACATAACCAGCCACACACCAGGAAATGGCCAGTCAGTTTCACGCACACTGAAAATACAATTCGACGAGTAAGTCTATTGGGGACTACTGAAAGGTCACTTCCATGCTGCCATAACAGTAACACATACTCTAATTCACAAAAATATAAGATGTAGCCATGTTTAGGATTTTATTCTGACTGAGACAGCATTAACAATGGCCTGCATTAATAAAGCAGTGGCATTGAGCCCAAATCCGAGGCGGGTAAGACAATATTGTTGTCTCTTAAATCTCCACTGTTTGGAATGGTCAAAGAGATTTATCAACATGTACTTGCAAATCGGTTCAGTGTAGGTCTAGCACTGCAATGTTTGGTTCTTACTGTCGCCATTCACCTCAATTTTTGCAAGCAAACATTCACGTTGGCCATATACATATCTACATACTTATTTAGCTCATGATAATCCATAACGGCTCAAATTTTCCGTTTGTTCTCCTGCACAACAGCCATGAGGAGGACCAGACCTTGGGGGGTGGTTTCGTCCTCCGGATATGGCAGCAGCTAGCCATCATCGATCCACATTTGCAGTTCATGATTCCTTATGAATTTGTACTGGGGCTGGATACTCTGCAAGTCTATTTTTCAACGTAATTTCCATGATGCAGTCCATTTCCGAGTGTTCTTTTCATACTCTGTGGTAAAATCCGGCTCGGTAATGATGATCGCAGCAAAATTTGGTTTGCTGAATGGTGGAAAAGTTATCTCATCGGCACTAGATATAGCTACTTTTCCTAGCTGCTTGATTACGTCCAGCCCAAGCAACAAATCAAATCCAAGTAAGTATCCATCCGCAACTAAAACTTCTATGCTAATGCTCAGCTTTGCACCGCTGTTAACTTGCACCACTCCTATTCCATAGCAGCTAAGTGTGCTTCCATCTGCCGTGAGTACAGAGGTTACTTTCCTTGTCCATTCCTTACAACATGACTTGTGGACTAGTGACTGCGTGTATCCAGTATCCACTAGAGCTGTACATGGTATTCCATTGATGCAAAAAGTTACAACCAACAATGCAACATATACAACAGCTTGGGGGATGAGATTGGTGCTGAATTCAGTTCAACTTTCTCCAGCCACTCCACTATTGATTGTCCGGATTCACTGCCATCAAATACTGGTATGAGCTTTGAGTTGGAGGCCATAATGGCTGAAATAGCTTGTTATTTCATGGGGGAAGAGAGAACAAAAAGAAAAATTCACATGCGGCAGCATGGTCCCAAACAATTTCGTCCACATAACCCGACACAATCCTGAACTCTGTCAATTCAAACCCGAACATCTCCAATAATTCAACACGACCTGATCCCAAACAACAATAACGATCCAACACAACATGACACGATCCCAAATGCAATGACTCAACATGACACATTACCAGAGCAACCTTGGGAGTTACTCGCTGAATGATTGTTATCGGCTTTGGACAAATTCATTTTCGCAGAAGGCAGGCCTGACTTAAACATTGGGATACAATTCTTGAGCACTTCTGCGCATGCTTGTCACATAAATTACAAAAACCTCTTTTAAAATATTATTTTCAAAGGGTTGTAATTTAAATAAAAACTGTTAGTTTTTAAAAATTACAGTAGATTTATATCAAAGATATGTAAATATTTAAAAAGAATGATTAAAGCTAAAATTTCAAGATATAGAAATATTCTAGGTATGTCAAAAGATAAAAATACAACTTTTGTCAAAAAACAGAAAATAAAAAATCAACGAAAACAAAAAAAAAATAGAAGCAAATAAAACTATAAGAAAAATTTTTAACAAAAAAAAAAAAAAGTTACAGAATAAACAAAATGAGGTTAAAAGAAAACAATGTAATTGTTTAATCTCCATCGATGACGACTTTTATTAATTTAGGGTATATGTTGCAAATCTGCTTACAGCTTCCTTTTTAGTTAAGAGGTACTTGAATATTGTCAGAAGTTTAATGGAGATAAGTTACTAGTGTCAACTATCTCACTTGCCAAGAGAATAATAAAGCAAGATCCTGGTCAAATAGGACAACTGGAGGGAAAGAAAAATATTACTAGTTATTTCTACTATGTATGTAGGTAAAACAGATCTATGAAATGCATCAACTGACATATATATATATTTCCTCAAAACCTCTGGCCTTGATGGAGGGGAGATTAAAACTTGCTGCTATGGTTTCAAATAATCTGAAATAACAGCAAAGGAAGACTTGATTCCAAATATTTCTCATATGTTTATATATATATATATATATATATATATATATATATATACACACACACACTGGTAGTAAATTGAGTATTGAAATTCTCATATCTTTGGTTCTATAGGACGAAATAACATGAAAATTTGCAGGCTTTTTGAAGATTATAATACTATTCTATAATTAAAAGTTTATGACAATTGATACAAAAGAACTTATATTTTCAAACCAATAAAGTGTGTGTGTGTGTGTGTGTGTGTGTTTGTTTGTTTGTCTCCTGCAAGCCAGCTTCAGTTGTCTCTCCTGTAGTTATTAATTTGCATTTACTGTAGTTAAAAATTTAAATTGCATCAGTTTAGAAAGATTTCTTTGTCACTGATTGATGGCAAAAAATATTAAGTATAGTATCATGACAGATACTTTACTCCTTATCAAAAGACCAAGAGACTCGGTGAAGAAATTTAAGTTTCTTATTTTTATTTGTTTGTACATTTTGAGATTGAAGGTCAACAATTCCAAGCCAAAAGCAAAATTTGGATTGCCAGCTTAAATGCGATTTGGGTCTGACTTTGAAAGCCGACAAGATAGCTTTATAATACATTATTTTAGCCTTTTTTTTTTTTTTAAACGCCTGACCCTAAATCAAAATTTTGTTATTAGACTGCTGCTGTATGTCTTTTGGCTTGAAGCAAAAATGTAGTAGCTCTTCTGACACTACACTTCATCTTTTCTGCTCTAAGTCAGTGATGGAGAAATCACTATAGACTGAGACAATTTTTATTTTTGTCATAATACAAAATGCTCCATTTGAGGGGAGCTGGATGTTTTCCTACATTAAAAATTGGCCTCATAGGAGGGCTAGTAAATAAGGACTCTATCGACTTGGATGAGATTCTTAAACACTGAGATCAGTGTTGGTAAAAGATTATGTTCAACTTCACTTAAATTCTAATGTTATGCCTCTGTTAATTGAAAAAATATTTGCAGAGACACTTAAAGTGTTTAATAATAATAATAATAATAATAATAATAATAATAATAATAATAATAATAATAATAATAAATAAATAAATAAATAAAAAACTTTATTATTAGCTATTTTAAACACATTTTACCCATCCACATTTAGTTCAGAAAACGATTTTTTTTTTTTTTTTTTTTTTTGCAATAGCAAGAGATTCTAAAAAGAATGCATGAATTAACTTGTGTTATATAAAGTTGGAAATGTTAGCACACAAAATATAGTGGGAAGGAAACGAAAGAGGAAAAAAGAAGAGATTATTTCTTAGAATTATATTCACTGGAGTAGTATTAAAATAGAAAGCTGATTTCTGAAATATTAAGACAGCATTAGCAGCTAGAGGACAACAAAAGCATTCTTTGTTCTATTCTAATTTCAAGCAAGAGTAACATTCAAAGGTTTAGAACAACATCTCAAGTCCACCATTAAAGAAATTATAATGGACTCTAAGGATTTTAACAGCCAAATATTGAAGTACTTTTATGAATCTTCAAATTAATATTAAGTCAAACCTGTACATTCATTTCTGAATTTTTGAGATTATTCATATAATTTGGATTCATCAGACGACTGTTCTCATCTTGAGTGTCATTTTCACAATGTTTCGATCGATGTAACCTCCAACCTTCTTCGTATGTATCTTGTCAAACCTGTCCGAATTCCAGAGTTCGACAAGATACACCCAAAGAAGGTTGGAGCTTACATCGACCGAAATATTGTGAAAATGACACACAAGATGAGAACAGTAGTCTGATGAATCCAAATAATACTACATAGTACATTCATATTTTGTATAAGTTTAACATAAATAGGATTCCTACATGAATATAAAAGGAAACGTTTTAAAATAAAATATTTTTATATCCCTAACATATTAATATTACAAAGTTAAATACACTGAAGCAGACATAATAATTATTTCTAGTTTAAATTTTTTTTTTTTTTCCTAAAACAAAAGAAATTGTTTCCCAAGAGATTCTTAAATTTTTTTTTTGTCCTAAAACAAAAGAAAATGTTTCCCAAGAGATTCTTAAATTATTGTTTTCCTTACACTTTATTTTCCATATTTAGGGATACCATTCTCTACTAAATTCTACTCATGAAATGGTCTCATTTATAAATGGCACTCTAACATCCATATAATATTAAAATATGATTCTGAAGTTTTGAGATGAGGATTGATGATTTGTATTAATTTGATTATTCAGACTATGGGCCTGTGGCTAGAGGCATTGAATCTCTGTGGTTCCAGGTGAACATTGTCTGAATATAGCAGTTTCAATATTACCCAAAAGCAAGCGAGAAGATTAGTTGGCCAAAACGTGGTGAGACAACAACTATGGAAGGCAGTAATTACTGAGGATACAGTTAAGAGACTCAGCATTCCTATTCCATTGTGGTTAACCATCTGACGAAGGCCAGATGAATAGTTGGCCGAAATGTGGTGAAACAACAGCTATGAAGATGAGGATAACAGTCTGCAAATATATATATATATATATATATATATATATATATATATATATATATATTTGCAGACTTATCCTCATCTTCATAACTTATTTATTGTTATAAAGATTTATCTGAAAGGATTTCAAGCTATCTTGGATCTTTGTGCCAAGAAATTGATTTTTCATGCTATTAAGTTATATAAATCATAACATCTAAGTTCCCTTTAATGCTTAATCTCATTTAAACTATTTAGTCCCACTGTCCTATAAATAGGACACCAAATAATTTCTTCATAAAATCTATAAGATAATATATCATAGTATTGCTTACTACATAATTATTCTGAAGAAAGGATAAAATTCATCAATTTTTCTTTCCAATAGTTGTTAGAATCGTCTTAAAAATTCTTGTGAAATTTGCTAAAATTCTATTTGTTCAATGACGAATAAATGAATCTTGCAATAGTAAGTCACTAACTTACTGCCAAAAGTGCACTATAATTCTTTGTGTGAACTGCTTTGCTCTTTACCATAATGTGTAAATTTCATTTTGAATCTACAGCCTCTTGATTTCTAAAATATATCGCATGTACCCAGTGACCTGTTTATAGGATAGTTAATATTTCGCTTTTTAAATATATAACTTTTTTTTTCAATTCATGTATTCTAAGTCCTTTATAATCATTACACAATAGTAAGAAATTTAAATACCTAAGGACTTAACGGATTAATTTAAAACCCGTATTTCAAATATTAGATACCTATATTTTTTTTTGACTAATTTCTGTAAGTAGGAATTATGTATCAAAAAAAACAAAAAAACAAAAAAAAAACAGACTTTCTGAAGTCTGAGGTGGCTGTTCCTACGCTCGATGTTGAGCCAAACATTTACTGACATGGTTAGTAGAAGTGGAAGAATTAACATCCTTACCAGCAGAGCCATGCCACCCGCCTGGAATGAAATTTAGAATATCAGATTAGAAACTGAATTGAACATTTTTTCACATATGAGATTTTGATGAAGAGATTTCACCTGACTTGTAATCTGCAGAAGGAGGATGGAGTCAACTGTAAAAATTACATATAACATGCAAATAAATATGATTATATAACAGATACTCGATTTTGAAATCTAATGTGGTTTTAAGTGACAGAAAAAAAATCATGTAAATAATTCCTTCCATTGAGTTTTTTTAAGAGTCAAAATAGAAAAATCAGAAAAAACTTTATTCAAAAAAATATTTTTTAATCAGTTATGGTTGAGACGTCTGAAGTTCTCAGTCCAAGAACAATTGAATTTCTGCATGACCTTAGTCAAAGAGGTTCCAATTTGAAAAATAAACTGCGCAAATGGTTGATATAGAGAATTTCTTGCGCTGTTGAATAGTGGAGAAATGTATATGCTAGAAAATAAAAATTTAATACTGAATAGCCTTTTTCTATTGTTGATTGTTAGTCCACATCAATAAAAATAAAATATAGTTTGATTATTTTCTTAAAGAAATTTGAGTACAAATTTACTTTTGTACAGGCCGGTTATATTTTTAAAGGGAGGTAAATCTGTATTAGTATAATACAGATTTACTTCCTTTTATTTTCAAATAAAGAAATTGAGTTTTTACAAGTAAGGTTTTTAAGTATATCTTCAATTTTGTGGGATAATGCTTCAAAACAAAGCAATATTAAAAAAAAAAAAAATTTTAATTAGGGGGGGGGTATTTTTTATGTTTTTTTTTTTTCTGATGATGCATTCTCCTAAAACAAAGGTTTCCAAACTACAGCCAGCCAGATCCAGTCCATCAAAGTCTTTAATCTGGCCTGCTGAGCTATTATGGAAAACGAAAACATTCAGGAAAGATTTTTTTAAATGTAAATGTGTGAAAATATTGTGGTGGTTTTTCTTTTTATTCAGAAGATGATTAAAAGAACTGGGTTTTGGAAAACCAGTTTCACTAATTTTTTTTTTATTTTGTTTGGCCTGCATGCTCAAAGACCTTAATTATCTGGACAAATGAAAAAAAAAGCTGTCAAAAATGAATCTCTTTAGTAGAAATTAAAAATATATTGTTGGAATCTGTTTTCTACTGGCATATTACACACACACTAAAAAATACTTATCCACAGCAGGTAAAAATTAATTCCCTAAACAAAATAGTTTTGCACCATTTTTATTTTCCCCTTATGAAGATTAAAATAAAAATATAATGATGCTAAATTTCATATCTAGAATCTGTATTCCAATTTCGACCAAAATCTATTATATGATTCTGAATCAAGAAAATGTATGGAATTTAAAGGTTTGAGTTTAAAGAGGTCTTAAGAAATTTAAATTCAGGGAATCTTGCTCAATTTCTATCTAATGACTATGGATCAAATTTAATACAAATTGAATTTTCAAATAAAAAGTTGTACTCATATTATATTGCCTAAAATCCTTTAAACAGGGCTCTACATTGCGAGTGAAACAGTTGCATTTATGAGTGATTTTTCAAAGTGCAACTAGAAATAATGAAACACTTATGTTTTGGCAATTGTATTGTTTTCACTGACTATCTTTCAAAACTCACTACTGAGTGAAAAATATCTTTTCAACTTTTTGTTTTATAAAACAAACAAAGTTTAATAGAACAATAGAATTTCTTTTTTTAACAAAGGCTGTTTAAAAAACCATCTGAAGAAATTAGAATGTTTATACCTTCAAGTATCAACATAAAATTTGTTGTATATTTAGAATTACACTTATTAAAAAAAAAATGCAGAAAAATCTTTATGATGTACATACTCGTCACAGTACAAAGATGTCATATTCTAAAAATCATATGGGTTTGACTAGTAACTTTTCTATTTGGTTAGTAAATGAAAATAATTAGTTGTCCAAGGTCAACTAAAGATAAATTTGTCTGTAGAGCCCTATTAAAATATAAAAAAAACCCTGAAATTTGCGTAATATTTATTAATTGAGGTCTAATATTATTGCAAAAATTTCCCCAAAATCCAAGATACCTGAATTTTCACAACAGGTTTCCACTTCCTTCATGAAAATTCAGAAACCTCTGATTTTTTTTTTTAGTTTTTGCATAAAACAAAATTAAACTAAATATTATCCACATTACCCACCCTTAGACATAGTTTCAATGTTTATGATCAGTGAATTAGTTTAGAAGTCAATCATATAGATAGAAATACATAAATTAATTTTTTAAAAACATTTTCAAATTGACACTTCTTCCAATAAAAGTGTCCTTACTGAAATTTTTTGTAAATGTAATTTTTTTTATTTATTAAGAGCATTCTTAATATTCTCCTTCAAAATTAGATGATGTCACAAAATAACTATTGCATTTTCGTTCAATTTTATTACTTTGAATAAGTTGACAGACAAAATATGTCAATGAAATAAATTATTTACAATTTGGGTTTTTCCACATTGTCATCTAACTATTTTGTTACATACTTACATTAAAACAAATCTGATTGGTGTAATGCTATCATCTGTTGTTTGCTTGATATTGACAATTAAAATTGATGATGTTACCCTATTTTAGAGTAATAATTACTACATCTTAGGGATCAGCTTTATCATTATTAAGATGACAAACTTTGGGGCCACTATAAACTCAGGTCTTATTCTCCAGTGAATTTCAAACAGGAATTAACTCTTCTCAGTCTGTTCACCTTTGGTTTGTTTGTGGTATGATAAACTAGCTGTCCCGACCTGATGTTGCCCGTTAAGACAGTCAAAGAGAAAAACGTTGAGTGCACATGTGAGACAGGAAGTCATTCTTTGATCCAACAGAATATTATCTAATTCCCCTACCCCATTCAATCAAAATCTCAGCTTTCATGGTAAAATTAATATTTTCACTTCTCAGAGATAATTGTTGTAAGAAGGAAAAGGAAGTTACAAGATAGGAAGAGGAAGAGAAAACATGAACAGAAAAAACGATAAAGCAAGCAAGAGAGAGAGAAAGAAATAAAATCCAACCAAATAATGATGAATAACTAAGGAGGTAAGGCTATAGTAATTTGACAGAAATAAATATTTTTCTTATTAAAGAAAAAAAAATTTCAACCAAAAAGTGCGGAACTCGCATCTATTGGAGGTTCTAGCAATTTAAGCAGAAATTCACCTTTTCTGGATTTAAAGAAAAGAAAAAAAAACGAAATGCCACTAAAAAGCAGAAAACTGATATCCCTGTAATACAGAATAATAAAGTTTTTGTTGCAAAGGCGACAACTCTTTATATCATTTAAAAAACAAAAACAAAAAGTTATTCTTCCCTCTGCTAATTTTTAAGTTTTGAACCATAATTGAAAAATGTTTCCATATTATCACCTGTTCTGATGGGACTATATCATGTTTTTTTTTAAAAAACATGATGTAGTCCGATCAGAACAAGTGTCAATAGCATGATACAACAATAACAAATGAAAATTGGCTAGTGTTTTGAGATGACCATTTTTTTATCTTTGTCACCTCAGGTCTTTTTTTTTTTAATTCCATTTTCACCTCAAACAAGGCACAGTGCCACTTTGATGTAGGGGGTTACTATTGGGGACATAAGTTGCAGGGATACTATGTAGGGAGTTGAGCAGCGAGATCTGTTCACATTACACTTGAACTTCTGCATGTCAGTACAGTTGGGAGTTCCAAAGTTTAGCAGTTCTGGGGAAGAAACTGAGTAGAAGGCTTTCTTACATCTAGGGATCTCTACTGTGTAGTGGTGGGATTTTGCTGCTTGTCGGGTTTGTCAGGGGTATTTATTTCGAGGGGGCACAAAGGCTTGTAGTTCGGAGCATTCACCATTAAAATACTTGTGGAACAAGCAGAGGAATACAACATTACGTCAATGGGACAGAGCTTGAAGCTTAGATGACAATTTAGGGCCTATCAGGTTGGTGACTCTCTTTTGAACCCTGTCCAGGAGCAAGAGCCTAGTAGGAGATGCACCAGCCCAAATGTGATGAGAGTACTCCATACATGGGCGAATGGTGGCCTTGTAGAGATACAGGATACTTTCAGGCATAAGTAGCTTTCTAGCACAGTAGAGGGAGCCCACCTTCTTTGCAGCAGCCTTAGCAATGCTCTCAATGTATGTTCCAGCTGATGTTCCCTGTGACCGTTAGGCTGAGGAGTTTGAAAGAAGTAATTTCAGGTAATGTATCTTTAGTCATAACTATTGGTGGCAGAGAAGGTTTCTTGTAATTATTGAAGGAAACAAGCTTAGTTTTGGCAGCATTGAATGTGACCATTCATTTTTGTCTCCATTCCACTACAGATTGGAGGTCTTTCTCTAGTGTTTTTGCCGTTTTCTTAGATGGGAGTTCATTTTTTTTCCTCTCGTGCCTGTTATAGAGAGTGGTGTCATCAGCAAATATACCCATCTCAGAAACAATTTTATCAAGGAGATCATTTATGAATATTAGGAATAATAAAAGTTCAAGGATAGACCCCTGACGTACACCCACATTGATGTCATATTATTTAGATGTACGACTGTCGAGGACAACTTAGATTCTTCTTTTATTTAAGAACTAGCTTGGGTGCCCAGCATTGCCTGGGTGTTTGGAGGTGTGTGTTAAGCAAAAAAAAAAAAAAGAAGAAGTTGTAGTAGGTAGGCAGGATCGAACTCGTACCATGAAGGAGGAAAAGAATGTGAAAAAAAAGTGTGACGTCTTTGCTGTTGCACCCATCACTAAACCGGAAGTAACAAAGGTTTAAATTAAGGCTAGTCAATCGAAAAAAAGGAATGACTTTCAAAAATATTGGCGAAAAAAGCGACCCCTCCCTGTAGAAAAGTGCCCAGTTGAGGGTGAAGGAATTAATGTTGTCAGCCAATTATTTGATATTTGTCGTCCGAAGGGTCGAGCTCCAAAACGATACTGATCTCGTGAAAATCCATCACCTCTACCGAAAGTTTTAGGCAGACATATATACATTTAAACAGACAGGTGAGATTTATATTCTAGAAGATGATTTAATTAGGTTAAATATTTGTCCAGTGATACTGTAAGATCTTATTTTCCTGAGGAAACCATCGTGCCAAACCCTGTCAAAAGCCTTAGATATATCTAGGGTTACTGCACTACCCTCACCTGCTTTGTCCAGTGTATGGTATATATGTTCAGAGATTACAGTAAGGATATCTGCTGTGGAACGAGCTTGTCTAAATCTATATTGTTGGTCAGTCAGAAGTTTAGCAGCTGTAAGGTGATGAACTAGAGCTTGATTAATTATGGACTCAAATATTTTGTCGAAAAGCGGGAGGAGGCTAATGAGGCAATAATTTGATAGGTCAGTTCTTTCACCAGAATTCTTGTAAACTGGTACCAGAGAAGCAGTTTTCCAGCAATCAGGAAAGCAAGATTCGTTAAGGCATTTGTTGTATAGTTTGGAGAGGACTGGAGCAACCTCAGCGGAGCATTTTTGTAATAGCAGCTGGGAGGAGATCGGGTCTACATACTTTTGAGGTGTCGAGGTTTTATTTCTCCTTTCGTCTTTTGAACCTCCAGAGAATTTCAATTAGGTATTAACTGTTTCTTGTTCTATTAGTCTCACATGTTGATCAACTCATAAAGAGTACCATATAAATAAAAACATTTTTATATATAAATCGCTCAAGCACTTATAAGCCATTGATAGTTTTACACAAAAAGTAGCCTTGTCTTATTATGTAACGTTCTGATGAACAATTGCAAGATTATGATCGATCTTGATCAATGCATATTTATGAAATGGCTATAATAATGGATATGAATGTTGGAGTGACAATGGTTATGTAGTTAACGAGACAGACTGAAAATTTGGGTGTGCCAGATTTGAACCCAGTTGATTCCACATTTATATATGGAACAATCACAGTGACACATTGACATTTATTGTCAGATCACCAAAGTTAAGCAATATTAAACCTGGCCAGTAACAGATGGGTGACTATTTGGAACTAACAAGGCACTTTATGTAGGTGGAAGGTCAGGTCAGTCTTCCTGCTTTCCAATGTGTGTAGTGGTGATGCGTACACAGCACATTAACAACTATATGAAAAGGTTATGGAGTTTACCGAACTTCATCATCTCGAATGTGCTGAAAAATGATGAAAACAAAAATGATCATTCCACAGAAACATTTTCATCAAAACCCAACACTTGACCTTGTGTCAAAACCTTCTGGAGAATAAGTAAATAAATATAATAACTGATAAACGAAACTCAGAGCAAATGGCTAAATCAAAACTTTATAGTTTGAGGTGGCAGGTTTTGTCTCTAAATAAAGTAAGATATGTTAAGTACGAGTCCTTCATTCATATGGAAACAGAAACATAAATAAGAAATAAAGCCTTAATTCAATAACTAAATGAAAGGTTGTGCTGAACAATGACTGATAGATTTTGTCCAGTCCTTCAAAGAAAATCAATCTCATTTGTATAAAATGAAAACTGCCTCAAATTCATGAATAGAAAAAATGCCATTTAGAATGGCACACATTAGATTCAGTTTAACATCCATTTTACATGGGTCACTTTTAGAAACTGACAGCCAAACTTGCCGACATCTAAAAACAAGAATAGGTTTAAGGCTCCCAAAATTCATACTAGAATTGTCTGCAAGAAATCTATAGCATAAATTGACTAAAACTCAGTTCTAAGTGACACTCTTCTACATTTTGTGAACTACTCTGTCAAACAGAGAAAAACTTTGAGAATTCAACAGAGAAAGTATCCCAGAGTTTGAAAGAAAAATTCTCAAGTTTGACAAGATACACCTGAAAAAGGTTGGAGGTTACATCATTTAAAACGTTGTGATGGTAACGTTCAAGATAAGAACAGTATTCTGAATAATCCAAGTACAAAAGTTTCTCTTTCTCAAGTCCATCCTTATCAATTCCTCCCATGTTTTGCTTGGTCTTTCTCTACAAACTAACCTTGCTATCAGACTTGTTCTATATTTATTTAACCCAAGAACTCTCATCCATTCTTCCAACGTGACAAAACCAATGAAGTCTCCTGTTCTATACACATCTCTCCATACTGTGCTCATCAGAATTAAGCCTGTCCAGACTTCCATTACACATTCATCGTATCATTTCACTTCCACACATCACATTCACACACGTCAAATAGACTCTTAATTCATTGAATCCTAAAATCTTTTTCATTTAGATTACCAAAACATTTGCTAGTAGAAATTGTATTTTAAATCTGTAAATTATACAAGAGATTAGCACATTTTATGTCAAAATGGATACTTATTATTAATTTCTCTTATGTTATTTAGACCTGATCCTCAAGACATTTGAAGGAAAATAATTTTAATTTGAAACAATCGAGATATGGGAAAAGAATGGTTTGAGATCATTAGAAAGAGGTTACATGCCTTTTGTTGCCTCTCCCCTTGAACATCTTTTAAGTAATTGATAAATATGAAGATTTTTAAGCACTCTTCCACCCACCATATACATAATATTTATTTGGTTGATTTTCTTTTCAATTTGTTTTGAATTTAACCAAAGAAAGGAGTTGACATTAACCTCAATCTCACTCCTAGTGAGATAAGTGGTGACATACGTAAGAGACTTTTTTTGATAGCTAGATTCATAAAAAAAACTCCGAGGTGACTATGTAAGAGACTTTTTTTGATAGCCAGATTCATAAAAAAAATTCCATTGTGTTCAGCACTCCTTCCATTTTGGAAGGCAGAAAAAAAAAACAACCAAATATGAGCACAGATTGATTTTTGATCACTTTGATCAGAGTTGTGTCTGTCATTAAAATAAATTGTTCAATTTCTAATACATTTAACTCATTTAACAAAAATTTGTTTTTATGATTTAAAAAAGAAAAAAAACACACACACATTGTTTTATGATCTAAAAAATACATTAAATTGTTTTATGATCTAAAAGTACATTAAATTGTTTTATGATCTAAAAGTACATTAAATTGTTTTATGATCTAAAAATATATTAAATTGTTTTATGATCTAAAAGTACATTAAATTGTTTTATGATCTAAAAATATATTAAATTGTTTTATGATCTAAAAGTACATTAAATTGTTTTATGATCTAAAAATACATTAAATTGTTTTATGATCTAAAAGTACATTAAATTGTTTTATGATCTAAAAATACATTAAATTGTTTTATGATCTAAAAGTACATTAAATTGTTTTATGATCTAAAAATACATTTAATTGTTTTATGATCTAAAAATACATTAAATTGTTTTATTATCTAAAAATATATTAAATTGTTTTATGATCTAAAAATATATTAAATTGTTTTATGATCTAAAAGTACATTAAATTGTTTTATGATCTTAAAAAATACATTAAATTGTTTTATGATCTAAAAGTACATAAAATTGTTTTATGATCTAAAAATACATTAAATTGTTTTATGATCTAAAAGTACATTAAATTGTTTTATGATCTAAAAATACATTAAATTGTTTTATGATCTAAAAATACATTAAATTGTTTTATGATCTAAAAATATATTAAATTGTTTTATGATCTAAAAGTACATTAAATTGTTTTATGATCTAAAAAAATACATTAAATTGTTTTATGATCTAAAAGTACATTAAATTGTTTTATGATCTAAAAGTATATTAAATTGTTTTATGATCTAAAAGTATATTAAATTGTTTTATGATCTAAAAATATATTAAATTGTTTTATGATCTAAAAGTACAATTGTTTTATGATATAAAAATATATTTAATTGTTTTATGATCTAAAAGTACATTAAACTGTTTTATGATCTAAAAGTACATTAAATTGTTTTATGATCTAAAAGTACATTAAATTGTTTTATGATCTAAAAATATATTAAATTGTTTTATGATCTAAAAGTACATTAAATTGTTTTATGATCTAAAAGTACATTAAATTGTTTTATGATCTAAAAATATATTAAATTGTTTTATGATCTAAAAGTACATTAAATTGTTTTATGATCTAAAAATATATTAAATTGTTTTATGATCTAAAAGTACATTAAATTGTTTTATGATCTAAAAGTACATTAAATTGTTTTATGATCTAAAAAATACATTAAATTGTTTTATGATCTAAAAGTACATTAAATTGTTTTATGATCTAAAAATATATTAGATTGTTTTATGATCTAAAAGTACATTAAATTGTTTTATGATCTAAAAGTACATTAAATTGTTTTATGATCTAAAAATACATTAAATTGTTTTATGATCTAAAAGTACATTAAATTGTTTTATGATCTAAAAATATATTAAATTGTTTTATGATCTAAAAGTACATTAAATTGTTTCATGATCTAAAAGTACATTAAACTGTTTTATGATCTAAAAAAGTAAAAATTGTTTTATGGTCTAAAAAGATAAATTCGAAATTGTTTTTACAATTAAAATAAAATACATCAAAAATTGTTTTTTATGACCTCAAAAAATAAAAAAATTCTATGATCTCAAAAAATAACTAAATTAGAAAAAATTTTTCAATCTATAAACATACATCAAATTGTTTTATGACCTAAAAACAGATTTTAAAATGCAGTTTCATAATTTAACAACAAAATTTAAGATATAAAAATATATGTTAAAAAACTGTTACACTTTGAGTATTCACACATTATGAACATTTTAATTTTATTTTCATTAAGAAATCTGACATTTCTATTCACTTGCATCCACACAAGGGCAAAATTAGATACAGTCGGTTTATAATGTAGAGGAAATCCAGTCCCATCAAAAAGGGCATTCCAGATTGGGACAAAAATTAAAATTGCTTCAGTTTAGAAAGATTTTTCCCTTTAAGAATTTGAGAAATCTAATGTTTGATGAGACTGTCAACTGAACTTTACAATTTAAAATTTTTTTTTAGATATTTAAAAAAAAAAATTCAAACTGAACAAATATTGCATTATTTTGATTCTTTGGACTACTGTTCTCATCTTGCATGTAATTCTCATGTTTCGGCTTTTAAATGGATCTTTTTAAACTCAGGTATCTTTATGTTGAACTTGGGAATCTGTATGGAATTTTGAACCGAATCATTTAAAATAAGGAATTCTTAGACTTTATACCTTCCTGTTCTGCAACCCCGCATAATACTTGACGTTTGCCTATGAATTTTAATTCTAATCAGAAATACTTTCAACCAATTTAAAGGCTCCCAAATCACTTTTAAATTCAAAATTTATGGTGTAAACCTTGTGTTGACCATTTTAATTTCATTATCATATATGACAACAAAAAATATAGTAAGCACACATTTTTTTCGTGGTCATGGGAATTTCAAAAGTGATTTTTAAGCCTTTTTAAACCTGTCAATTTAAAGTAAATTTTTGCAAGAATTAAAGTTTATTCGAAGGCCAAAACAGAATATTATCATCAGTTTGGGTTTCTGAACCAAAGAAATACAGTATTTCCCTGAGATAATTATTTTTATAATTCAGTTTCTGAGTTTATATATCAAAACGATTTTTTCTTCCTAAAAACTTCTTCTATGACTTAAAATTATAAATCTTTTGTTCTATTTCTTGAACTCGTTGGTAAGAAATAAGAATCTTGTTATAATTTTTCTTCCTGATAATTGCTAAAAACAAAAAAAAAAAATCAAACAAAATACTGGTAGCAACACACTCAATAAATATCACTGATTGTGTGAAAACGTAACGTTCTACTAGCATTTTGTTTATTAATAATTTACATTTTTTGAGAGATTATCAAGAGATCTTGTGCTGAGCTTTTGGGCTGTCATATTTTTTCATTCTGATTGAAACAAAATGGACAATGGGATTGTTTTGCACACAAAAAAAAAAAAATACTTTGCTTAAAAATAAGTTAAGACACAAATAAACTTATCCAGGTAAGTAAAAGAGTAACTTATCTTGCCTTTGATAACATTTATTTGTTTTTGTTGTTTTTTCACCTCTGTTTTATTTTGTTAATTATAGTAAAAAAATAACTCAAATTTTGTAAAAAAAAAAAAAAAAGGCTTACTTATGATTTACAAGAAAAACAAATGTTTGTTTAAATGTAAAAAAAATCAGTGGCTTCTTTCAGTGTTGTTCGAACCAGAATCCTGAAAGAAGTCATTGAGTTTATGTATCTGGGCAGCAACAGTTTCCACAGAGAGAGAAATCAAAATTCACATCTCAAAAGCATGGAACACATTAGATGGGCTGCATTCAGTATGGACTAACTGACAAACTGAAAAGGCAGTTCTTCAGGGCAGTGGTAGAGTCTGTCCTTGTTTACTGGACACTCACCAAAAGATTGGAAAGAAAACTAGATGGTACATACATCACTATGCTACGAACAGTATTAAATATATCTTGGCAAAATCATACCACAAAGCAGCAACTTTATGGCAACCTACCTGCCATATCTAATATCATTAGAGAGAGATGCCTACGATTTGCTGGTCACTGTCTGAGGAGCAAGCATGAATTGGTGAGAGATGTATTGCTATAGACTCCACGACACAGATGCGCAAGCAAAGGACAACCTAAATCCACGTACATCTAGCAAATAGCACACAAGGCCAACTGTGAACTTGAAGATCTGAGGCAGCTGATGGAAGACAGGAAACTCTGGAGAGGAAGAGTCACATTGGTCCGGGTAAGGAGCCGATGATGATGATGATGATGATGATGATGATATGTAAAAAAAATAGTTGAATGAAATAGCTTAAGTCCATCTGTAATAATCATCATAAACATTGATATTTGTTTCCTCTGGCAAGAGGTTAGGGTGAGCTAGTGAAGGGATTTTGGTCACAAAGCGACCAATCAGACTATAGTATATGGTTATTTTTAATGGCCCTTTTTAAGACTCCATCAAGAGAGTCAAGAGTTGACAGAGCAGTTAGGAAGATTACAAACATCCACGAAGAAAGGTGCATACCCCCTTCGGCCACCCATTAACAAGACACCAAACATGGCTATCTTCACCTGAAGACATAATTTCCAAGAAACAACTATCGGCAGCAAACACCAACTTTACTTGATTATTTTCAATTAAAGGACAAATTTAATTGGAATTCTGACCACATACACTCACTTATGTATGTCATATTAAATATATTTATATAAATCGTTGGTTTATAGAAGTCCTTTTTATCCTTTTTTTTAGAAATACTTTTCTACAAATTATTATAGGAGACAGTCTTAGTGAAGGTTCAGTCCTATACATTGATATGGCATAAAATTTCTACAAGTATATAAAAAAATTAAAAGAGATTAGTTACACCATTGAAAACATTATTTCGTTAAGTTATTTAGAGAATTTAGAACATCAAATAATGTTATATATTTTTTTATCAAATGAATAAAATATTTTTAATTAATAATTATTTGCAAACTGTTATCCTCATCTTCATAGATGTCGTTTAACCACGTTTCGGCCAACTCTTCATCTGGCCTTATTCAAGTGATTCACCGCAATGAGCTAGGAATGATGAGTCTCGTAACTGTATCTCCAGTAATTACAGCCTTATGAAGTTGAGGATAACAGTCCGCAAATAAATAATATATAAATAAATATTTATTTAAAAACTAAAAATAATGTGTTGGATAGTTTTAAATAGTGGATTTCTATTAATTTTAATATGTGCGCATGATCAAGCACTAAAACACTCAACTGGACGATACAATCTCTACGTTCAACAACTAGAGGTTACGCCAAACACCTTCATGGCAAGTAAAAAAAAGAAAAAAAAAAGTATTATCTAAACCTTTCTGATAAAAGCTTTTCTATAAGCTGAAAATTAGTAATTTTTAAATATTCATTTAAAAAATAAAAATAATGCATGTGTCTGGGCTTTTAACCCTCATGTTTTGAATTTAAATAAAAAAAAATTAAATTATTTTCTCTGCTAGGATTTTGGTAATATGCCTTTTTCTAAGAAAATATAATCTTTTATTTTCTTCTTTACATTTTACTGTAAGGCAATGCCCACTTGTGGATACAGCAAAATATACATCCGATCTGGTTGTCAAATGTTGTGTGAAATCCAAATTCAATGTGTTTTTTACAGTTGTTGCGGTTTTGAATAGAAAAAGATATTATATAAGATAACATAAAGAAATATTATATAACATTATTTGATGTTCTAAATTCTCTAAATAACTTTATGAAATAATGTTTTCAACGATGTGAGTAATCTTTTCTATTCAAAAATAGTGCCAAATATGCAAAACACATCGAAATTTGTCAACAAGATCAGGCTTATGTTTTGCTGCATCCAGAGTGGGCTACCCCTCATAGTTAATACCTGCAAAATGAAGAGGGGGGGGGGAGAAAAGTTTTCTTTGAAAGTAATATATTGTTAAAAGCCTTAGAAAAAAAAACATGATTCTATTCATTTAATAAAAAAAACCAATATAACATTATCTGGATGTTTTAAACTCTAAATAACAATGAAAACGGTGTTTAATAAAAAAAAAATTTAAATTAAAAAAATTTTTTAAATTTAATTTAGTCAGTGGACTTTGTTTAAGATATAAGTTACAATCAGCTAGCGTCTTCTCATTTTCTGCGGGGTGCAACTGGAATCGATGACAAAGAAAAACAGTGCCTTTGCTTCTTTTGTTATTCATTATTTGCATTTTAAAGCAAGTTATTGAAATAAAATATAAACATACCAAGCATGCATGAGTGAAAAATTTACTTTCACCATGACTAATGTTTGTGCAAAATTTCAAAAAGATCCAAAGCGTGGTTATTGAGAAAAGTGCAAACAAACAAACGGACGGACGATTTTAGGGCAATTTTACCTCTAGAATGATTCTTGGGGGGGGGGGGGGGCAACCAGAGTTATCCCGGAAAATCCATTCTGGTAAAAATTTACTTTCACCATGACTAATGTTTATGCAAAAAAATTTTTTTTAAATCCAAGGTATGGTTATTGAGAAAAATGCAAACAAACTAACAAATGAGCAGAAGTGAATTACTAGGTCCAGTCCCTCCTTTGTTGGGCAACCAAAAGGGACATTATTGAAAAGTATACAATAAAAATAACAAAATTATTCTTTATTTGCATTTTTAATAACACAATTAGTGCAAAGAAAGACTAATTTTGTTATTTTTATCTGTATAATTTTGTTAATTTTTTATTGTGTACTTTTCAATAATGTTCTTTTTTACATTTTATTTCAATAAATTGCTTCAAAATACAAGTATTGAATAAAAAAAAATGTAAAAGTACTTTTTTGCCTTGTCACCGGTTCCAGTAGCACAATGCAAAGAATTAGGGAAAACACTAGCTGACTATAACCAAGATGTAATTTACTTATTCATTCCCCTCCACATGAGTAAGTGTTGCTCAGACTAGTTGAAGATATGTCCTTGACAATCAGTCCAATAGTGATCTTGCTTCTGTCAAGCTGAAGTATGATTCTGTTCAGTCTTAGGAGGTTCTCCATCCCATGCTTTACCTTCTCTGTATGAAAAAGTGTTATTGTTACTCATGTCAGATGCTCCTACAAGGAAATACCAGCAAGGCTGCTCTGACATTTTTTGTAGGCAAGATTGAACTTCTAGTGTGCTAGCTTTTCAAATCCTTAGCAGGTCTAGATAAACATACACAGGCAATGCTTTTTAAGGTATTTAGCAGAGAAGCCAACAAGCGAAAAAAGGGTCACAAATTCAACAAATAAACGTTACCAAAGGCAAGATAAGCTACTCTTCTACTTACCTGCATAAGTTTTGTGTGTTTTAACATATTTTAACGTTTTTATTTGGTTTGAAAAACAAGCAGTATTGAGTTGGTAAGTTAAACTAACAATCATCATAGCAGACAAGAGCACACTGTCTTCTAAGGGTCAATAATGGCTCAAATATCCCAAAATAAACAAAATACTGATAAAAATTCATGCAATTTGTGTCACAAAGTTTCACAGTAAAACTTTTTGGGTGGATTTCTACTAATATTTTGTTTATTTTGGGGCATTTGAGCCATTATTGACACTTAAAAGGCAGCATACTCTCAATCCCCAATGATGAGTATCAGTTTAACTTACCAACTCAACACTGCTTGTTTATTGAGACGAATAAAAGCTTTCAAATGCGTTAAAACACACTAAACTCATCCAGGTAAGTAGAAGAATAACTTATCTTGCCTTTGGTAACAGTTACTTGCTATAAATTTGACTTTTTTTTACCAATTTTTTGTTTCTTGGCTTCTCTGTTAAACCCTGCTTTTTGTTTATTTCTCAAGACTTGGACGTTGCAGGATGATATCATAATGGACATGGTAACAGATAGGGAAATTCACTGAAACATCAAAACTGTCTCTTGAGCATAATTCCTATTCATGCATCCAACATCTCCTATGAATCATGAAGTATCGAAAAAGAGGACTAGGTTCCTATTTATAATTTATTTAACGTTATCAAGCTGCTGGTATACACAACACTAGTTGCAATGTGGGTGGTCAATTTTAAACTTACACATATGGCAGATTTATATTAGAACAGAGTATAGTTCTCGTTAGTCGCAGAAATACATTCTTTTAGAGTTTAACCTCTTCCTTTGGGAGGGTGCTGGTCTATTACCAGTCTCCTAAGGTGTCTCCACAAGGGAATGCTGACAGTGCTCAATCACAGCAAATTTTGCACCCATCCAAAGTGGGGAGTTGGATTCCTCACGATAACCTGACCTAATGTCTAACTTTGCTGTCGTGAGAAAGAATGATACTCTTGCATATAGTGATTTGTAACAGCCTCCCCACCCTTACTCTGTGACAAACAAGTTATTTTTAGAAAAAATATCCATGAAAAATTTAATCTCGAACCCCACTCCTCGCCCATTCAATAATAATATAAAATAGAATAGAATATAGAAACGGAGGAAAGGACGTTCATTATTCAGAACTTAACCAAAATAGAAAAAAAAAATGATCCGTGTTTTTTCAGAAGTAGGGCTAATATATATATTCTTCTCTAGGGTGTGTACAATGAACGACAGGGAATGGTTGTGATGTAGTCATCATTGTCCTACAACTTAAAAAAATAAATAAATACATAAAAAACATTCTGGAGTTATATTTCTTCTTGCTTCCTAAATTCCAGAATAATTAACTACTGTTGCAATAGAACTTTTTTTTTCTCCTTTTTTTTTTTTTTTTTTTTTTTTTTTTGCTAATATGTTTTGTTTTTTAGATAAAGGCAGGTTGTTTTGTATCGTTTTTGTACCATATTAGTCAACAAAGGGGGGGGGGAATCATTCGGTAGGAGAAAAAAAAATTACGTTTGGTTTATTAAAGTGGTTTGCTCCCAAAATAGCTGACAACTTTTTGTCTGATTTTCCAAGTGGTGACAGGGCAAATTATTAATTTAATTTAAAGTATTAATTTGATTTTTGGATTAAATTTTTTTTTTTTTTTTTTTTTTTTTGCAAATATCAATTAACAAATAATAACATTAAACCGTCTTTATTAAAATTTATTATCACTATCTCCCCCCCCCCTCCTCGGACTAAGGGTTATTCTATATTTTTATAAGGAACAGATAATAAAACCAAAGTATTTAAAAGAAATGCCCTCAAATCAAAACACAAAGAGTAGATTAATTTGCCCTGTTACTGTTTGAAAAATCATACACGGCTAGTTGATAAAGTTTGGCAGCCATCCTGGGAGTAAACCACTTTGATATAATCAGCATTTGAATTATTTAGCTGAAATGACAGAGTATGTAATCACTATCCTCAAAATAGAAGAGTTTACTGTGGGCGTCTGAGGGAGTGCCGACCGATGCGACGATACTGATTATTTTTCAATCCAGAGTGCCGGGAGAGAGGGATTCTTCATATTAGAAACCGACCTTTGGTTTCTATAAATTTGAGGGTCCAGAATTCCCCTATATTATTTTGTGGGGTCTTTTTTAAATAAAGAAACCCTTAAATTTTCTTTTCAATAAATTTATAGTTGTCCGTATCGGCTTGATAAAATCCGATAATGAGTTATGACCACAGCTGAAAGACGACCACACAAAATGTAACCTGGGTTCTTGAAGAGGAAAACAGAAAATGAAAAAACACTGGTTTATACAGATTGCATTTTATTTTTTCATAGAGTTGTCATTTCTTTTTTTTTTTTTTTTGTAAATTACTTGTAATCGTTTTTGGTTATAATTCTTTTGTTTTTAATGCAGTATGCACTAACTTTACAAACTGCATAATTTTGCAAAATATGACAGAAAAAAAATAATAAGCAATAATTTACAAGCACAAATACAATGCAGTGATGTAAATATATCAGTGAGTGTTTTTTCCTTATCTGTTTCAGAAACCGAAGCTAAATTTTGTGTAGTTAGTCGATCAGTCACTTTTTAACTATTGTAACTTATGACAAGAGTTTACCTAAACAATATAAGCAGCCATGAGACTAACGGATGGGTTGCATTGGCATGAACGTTAACAGGGTGTAAGCCATTGTTGAGATAGCCAATTCCTAGTTCACTGAGATAGGTTTCTGGTTTGGTGCAGTTCTAGGAGATCTACCCACTAAGGACTTGCTGCCTCACCCTTTGAGAAAGGGTTTATTGTTAATTGCCTGGGGCGCTCTTACCAGAGAATGCTGACGTGGTTGACCAGGCATATTTTTGCAAGGCAAAATGCTATTATTCATGGGCCGCTGGCTTTTCAAATCACACTTTCTAAGCCTTGAGTCATATCACTCGCACCATGGCAGGGAGATAAACACACTTGTCTTTAAGCACTAATAATTTTAATCTAATACTCCAAAATTAAAAAGTGAATGTCTTAAATTGTACTCGGATCTATTTGTCTTTTATGATAAAAAAAAAAAAAAGATTAAGTTTAAAAGATGAAAAAACAAAGCATTCCATAAAGATGGGAAAAGTTATTTAACAAAAAGAGATTGAGAAATCCTCTTTTGGAAATAGGGTACGTTTATGAATAGCTCCAGTATCAAATAATCTTTATACACTGTGAAATTTACTTTATGTATGAAAACCAAAGAGAGGTAATATATAACATGTGGGAAATATTTGGAATAAAGTCTCCCTTTGCTGTTAGCAGCAAGTTTTAGTCTCCCCTCTATCAAGGCCAGAGGGTTGGAGGAAATAGATATTTTGTAAGTCATATACAAAACTAGGAAAACCAATGACTTTTATGGCTGTAAAAAAGTGCCACAGATAGGCTCTGGATGATGGATGATTCCCTTAATGTGCCACTTAAGGCGACTACACAATTCAGGTCATTAGCTTTCCAACGAGCCTTCATTTGTTAAATTCTACATAAAATTGCCAAAATATATATCTATTAGTGGCCTGGCAAGGTCACAGGGAAGACAACCAAGCAAAAAAAAAAAAAAAACCCCTAAGCAAAATTCATTCCAAAGCAGCAAAACTAAAGCTGGCTTGCCAGGACACTTTTTGTAATTCACATACAAAACTAGAAAAACAATGACTATGATTAAAACATTGGTAATGGTACAGTATCTTTTCACCCTCAAAAATTCCTTTAAAATTACCACTGTTATAGGTTTTCGAGGGTGCTGAAAACGAAAATAATGCTTAAAATTCTAGGAAACGAGTAGTTTCAAAGATATAAAGAGATTATAGCTTTAAAAAGTGAGGGAATCACTTTTCTATATTCATTTAACCTAAAATGAACACCCACTTTATAGCTACCTTTTTGGGGTTTTTTTCTTAAAAAAAATGTATTTGGTGATTGTGGCCTGGTAGACTAACACAAAACTTAACTTAAAAAACTTGTTTTCTATAGGTATCGGGTGTTCTGAAAACTAATATCGCATTTAAATTTTCTGCAAATAAGTATTTTTCCGGGTATTAAACAATGTAATTCTTTATGTTATAAGTGGTGACTATTGTATGCACAAGCACATATTTTTACTTAATACCTGGAAAAATACTTATTTGCGGAAAAATTTAAATTTGATATTCGTTTTCAGCACACCCGAAAACCCATTGAAAACAAGTTTTTTAAGATAGGTTTTGTGTTGGTCTACCAGATTATAATAAACACGACCCCTAAAAAAAAAAAAAAAAAAAAAAAAAAAAAAAAAAAAAAAATGCCCCCCAAAAAGATGACTATAAAATGGGTGTTCATTTTACATCAAATTAATATAGAAAAGTTATACCTCACTTTTTGAAATTTTAATTTCTTCATATCTTGGAAACTATTTGTTTCCTGGAGTTTTAAACATTATTTTCGTTTTCAGCACCCTCATAAACCTAAAACAGTGGTAATTTTAAAGGATTTTTTGAGGGTGGAAAGATACTGCATCTTTAATGAAACACTTTATGGCTGTAAAAAGTGCCAAGCATAAGTTCTGGATGATGGATGATCCCCTTAATGTGCGACCTTAAGGGCAAATATAACAAAGCCCACTACACAATTCAGGTCATTAGTTTTCCAATGAGCCTTATTGCAAAAAAAGTTGGCATATCTATATATATATATATATATAACCTCTCCCAAAATCAGCCCAGCCTTGACAGTCGTTTTAAATTCTTTTTTCTATGCACATCTTCCTTTTAATAATATTATTTGAACTTATTCCTTTTTTTCCTTGTACCCATTTATGAATTATTCAACAGATTTCTGCCTTTTGGATTACTTTGGACCATCTTCCAATCACGCGATTCCCTTGGATTTTACTTGTGGAAATGGAAACTTAACCAACTTTTTTGGATTTTGATTTTTGGATTTTACCGTTATGGGATATTTTACCCTTCACCAGACTATTCCTTCACGTGAAATCACCTTTTTCTTCACCATATTCCCTCTACTTCACTATTTGTTACCAAGTAAGATCTATGACTTACTTGCAGTTTCATCAAATACTTTTGTAAGCAAAATCCTATCCCGCATTTTGCTAAATCCTACTCTCTGATGAGAAGGAAAGTATTTATTCGAAACTCCGCAGATTAAGGACTATCCACTTATTTTGTGCTTCCTTTTTAAAATTAAATGTTTTTTAACTCTCTTTCAAAGTGTTTTTAACGTTTTATTAACTACTTGTTCTATATATATATATATATATATATATATATATATATATATATATATATATATATATATATATACATGGATTGGATATATCTATACTCGTAGCCAAACTGAATATTAAAATGCTCATATCTTTGGTTCTATGTGATGAAACTACATGAAAATTTGCAGGCTTTTTGAAAATTATAATACTATTCTATGGTTAAAATTTTATGACAATTGGTAAAAAATCTATATTTTCAAACCAATAAAATGTGCCCAAATTTGCCTACATTTGTATATATAGTGTCCTGGCAGACTAACTTTAGTTTTGCTTCTTTTTTGTTTTTGCTTGGTTGTCTCCTGTGGCTTTGCTAGGCCACTAACATAGATATACCACCTTTTTTGGCAATTTTATAAGCTCCAAATCTCAGCGCCTATTGATTAGAATTTAACAAATGAAGGCTTGTTGGAAAAATAATGACTTGAATTGTGACATTTGCCCTTAAGATCACACATTAAGGGGGTCATTCATCATCCAGAGCCTATTTTTTGGTACTTTTCTTTTTTTTTACAGCCATAAAATGTTTCAATCATAGTCATTTGTTTTCCTAGTATTGCATATGAATTACTATATATATATAACTGATATTTCCCCAAAGCCTCTGTTCCTGATGGATGGGAGACTAAAAAACTTGCTGCTATGGTTTTAAATGACCTGAAATAACAGCAAGGAGAGACTTGATTTCAAATATTTCTATATATGTATCCTTTGGTTTTCATAGAAAGTAAATTTCAGTGTATTAAGGATTATTTGATACTGGAGCGATTCATAAATGTATCCTATTTCCAAAAGAGGGGATATAAACCATATGAGAAATATTTAGAATTAAGTCTCCTCTTGCTGTTATTTCAGATCATTTGAAATCATAGCAGCAAGTTTTAGTCTCCCCTCCATCAAGGCCAGAGGTTTTGGGGGATTTATATATATATATATATATAAATATAATATAAAACTGAATATCTGTGTGTGTGTCTGGTCACGAATAGGCTCCTATATGGTTGACTATTATAGAAAACTGATTACATATAATGATAGAAGATGTATCGAGACACAGGAATGGGTATGTTTGATCTGGCATAATGATGATTCATTAAAATTGTGGGGTCTGCGTACGCGCCTGGTCCACAAAGTATGGAAATAAAAAAATTAAAAAATTAAAAAAAAACGTTTACAAATGTTTTTGATATAGATGTACATAATAATACTTTGATAAGTATGTTTTAGCTTAAATAAGGATGGTATAATAAAATTGTGGGGTCTGCGTTTGCGCCTGGCCTCCATAGAATGGAAATAGGCACAAACTTTAATAAAGACTTTTCAGATCTATCTGCATAAGTATACTTTGATAATTATGTTTCAGTTTGAAGAAATATGGTATAATAAAATTATGGGGTGTTTGTTCGCGCCTGACCTCCATAGAATGGAAATATGTCACAAAGTTTAACAAGGTTTTTTAATATGGATCCGCAGAATATTGTTATAAGTGTTTCAGTGTGAACAGGTATGGTATAATAAATTATGGGGTTTATCTATTTTATTTTTACTTTCATCATATTTTGCTTTGGTTTTGATACCCCCAAATTCGAAGCTATCTCTTTACAACTCTTCCTTTTCATAACCTATCATACTTTCATAAATCAGAGTCCATTTTCTTTAGGCTGTTTTTGAACCCAGTCAAGGATGGGTACTTTTGCTAGTATATATAATATGCTAGTATATATAATATGCTAGTATATATATATATATATATATATATATATATATATATATATAGCCAAATTGAATATTGAAATGCTCATATTTTTGGTTTTATGAATAAAACTACATGAAAATTTGCAGGCTTTTTGAAAATTATTCTATGGTTAAAGTTTTATGACAAGTGGTAAAAAAGAACTTATATTTTCAAACCAATAAAATATGCCCAAATTTGCCTAAATTTGTATATATAGTATCCTTCAAGCCAGCTTCAGTTTTGCTACTTCGATTATCTCCCCTGTGCCCTTGCCAGGTCATTAATATATAACTTTTGAAAATATTAATATATATATATATATATATATATAGTAATTTATAAAATATATATTTTATAAATTACTAACTAGCTCTACCTACGTATTGAGCACTTTTGAAGTAAATACTTAATGTTTACGCATAAATCTATACTTTCATATATTAATTTTATGTGAGTAAATTAAGTAGTTATATATATATATATACATATATATATGAAAATTTATATTTTCATATTATAAGCTCTATTTCCTTTTCGGTTTTATTGAGCTTTTACATCTGGTTGAGATTACTTTACTTGTAAATATTAACTCTTTAATATTTATAATATATTTTAAGTATACCATTTTGATTATCTTGGTAAACTTATAGTAATTTTTATTTATATATATATATATATATATATATATATATATATATATATATATATATATATATATATATATTTATTTATCTGACACTGTTTTCTGCAAACTTAGAATTGTTTATTATTCTGCATCATCCAAGTTTTAAATAAGAAAATATTATTTAATTGGAATTCATTATTAAGATGAGTATTATTTATTAATTTATTTATTGTGGTCTATTATATTCTGGATCCGTGGCGCAGTGGATAGAGACATTGAATCCCTAT
The DNA here is from genome assembly GCF_053919585.1 of Euprymna scolopes. Lineage (NCBI taxonomy): Eukaryota > Metazoa > Mollusca > Cephalopoda > Sepiida > Sepiolidae > Euprymna > Euprymna scolopes. The sequence goes on from NC_136490.1 coordinate 63,271,012, forward strand.
GGTTCCAGGTGAGAATTGTCTGAAGATAGTGGTTTCAATCCTACCCAAAGCCGGCCAGAGGCGTACTTGGTCAAAACGTGGTGAGCCGACAACAACTATGGATGGCAGTATTTGCTGAGAATGCAGTTAGGAGATTCGGCGTTCCTATCCTGTCGCGGTTACTACCTGACAAAAGCCAGAGGAATAGTTGGCCAAAACGTTGTGAAACAACATCTAAGAAAGATTAGGATAATAGTCCGCAATAAATAAATTAAGAAAATATTAATTATTCATTAAATTAAAAAAAAAAAATTGGGGGAAAATAACATCCCAAAACTTTTTCTCTTCCAGTTTCAAAGTTTTGTCAACTCATTCCAATATGGGGGATCGAATTACTGGAACATTCTAATAGAAACTAAGCATCAAACAAAAATCTTTAAATATTGAAATCTCTTTGTTTTTGATAATCCGTTATATTAGTGTCCGATTGATAATAATCCACTGAGAAATTGAAAAAAGATGAAAAGACAAATTGATCTGGAGGGAGCTACTTGATCAATTTACATGATTTCTTTTTCTTTTTCTTTTGGTGTACGATATTTTCTTTCCGAGTATATACATAGTACAGATTTTTTTTTTTTTTTTTAACGTGAAAGGGAGGATTCTGGACAAGCGGCAAATATTGTCACCATGACCGTGTGAAATTCGAAAATTATGTTTAAGCCTTTAAACTGCCATTTATAAAGTATTTCTGGTTCGTATTAAAATACATATACCACGGAATGGATTTTTATCCTGGGCCTCTAAAATTTACAGAAGTAATGATCCGTCCGGTCCCTGTTGATTTCGCGGTTCTAGGAGGACCAGGACCATCCTCTCAGGCCTTGCCTTCTCTCTCTTTTAAAAGGGGTAAGTTTATGGCTGATGCGACCTCACCAGGGAATGCTGATGGGGCTGCCCAGGCACTTTTTGCAGGTCAGGGTGCCCCTGTTTTTCCGGTGGGAAAGAACTAAACAAGACCAGTATTTTTTTATAGCGCCACTATTCTATAATTGAGCTGAATTTCAGTTTAGTTTAGTATGCAGAAACGTGTGTGTGTGTGTGTTGGAATGAGGGCTGAGATGCCTTTAATTCGCTAGGGGGAACAACTAAAACTTCGACTAAACGATTTTTTTTAACATAAAATAACAGCAGGTCTATATCGCTATTAACATTTCGTTTAAAAATACAACTTTTGTTAGCTGGAAAAAAATATATTGTTAAAAAAATCAGAAAACAATATTTGGCAGCTAATTTTAACTTATCACTCACAAACAGAGGCATTTATTTTGGGAAGGCGTGATTGACCCATTTTCAACTACGGGTGGCCAATAAAGTCGTAACAATGCCCTCTTTCCCCGTATACATCACATTTCTCTAGACGCAAAATAAATAAATAAATAAAATAACGAGTCTATGAAAACTATTTTAAATATCAAATAAAAAGGTAGAAAAAAATGCAAATTGCAATGGTTTTCTTCGTATAGTTAACGGCTGCGTTTCCCTCAAAAACAATTTTATTCTTACAAAGAAAAAAAAAACAGTAACAATATTAATAGTAAAAATATAGTAACAATATTTCTGTACCATCATACAAAAAAGAAAAATCAATAGGTTATTAAAAAATATGGTGCTTCTTAAAATAGAGTCGACGGATCGATTTTTTTAAATATGTGGTTTAAACAAAAACAACAGTACAGTACAGTACTTACTTGCCTGTCGAATATAGTAATATATCCAAGAATTAAGAAAATTAATCAAGTGGAAAATTATTTATAGTTAAACGTATTGAGGGGGGTATTTTTCCTAGATATGAACACTTTGAAGATTGCAAATATAGGGGACATATTTATCTCCCTTTCCGCCACTTTAATGGCTGGCGATATTTTATATACACAAACACAACAGCAGTTGTTCTACTCGATGAATTTTCGTAATTTTTGGATATATATATATTCGACATAACCAGTAAGTACTGTTGTTATTGCTTAAAAGGACATATTAAATATATATATATATATATATATATATATATATATATATATATATATATATATATATATATATATATATATATATATATATATATATAGATCTGTTGACTAACTTAACCAGCATTAAGAATATTAGGTAATCTGGAAGAAAGAGAGAGCCTGTTTCCTCCGTTTAACTATAGGTGGCGTTACTGTCTGTCCACCCAGTTATGGAAGCACAAAATGTATATAATGGCACCCTTGAAACAAAAAATAAATGATTTTGTTATATTTTAATTTTAAACATGTTTTTTTTTTTTTTTTTTTTTTTTTTGCAAACATATTTAAGTTTTTTTTTTTTTTCAAACATATTTATGTTTTCTTTTTGTTTTCGCAAACATATTTAAGTTTTATATTTTCAAACATATTTACGTTTTTTTCTGTGTGTGTGTGTGTACTTTTTCTTTGATCACGCGCATATATATATATATATATATATATATATATATATATATATATATATATATATATATACACACACTCGCGGAAAAGGTAAAATAAGTGCAGAAAATTAAGAAAAAAGGGGGGTGTCCATAAAAAAAAAAGATAAGACAAAACGTTGATTATTTTATTATTATTATAAGAGCGTAAAAAATACTCGCGGAAAAACGGTTGTACCCATAAATATGTTTAAAAGAAAAATATAGCAAAAACATTTAGTTTACGCTTGCACAAAAAAAAAACAAAAAAAAACTAAAAACAAATAAAAAAACGTAAATGATTGAAAATAAACAAGCAATAAAACGTAAAAGTTTGGAAAAATAAAACTTAAATATGTTTGCAAAAAAAACAAAAAAAAAAACATGTTTAAAATTAAAATATAACAAAAACATTTATTTTTATTTCAAGGATGCCATTATATACATTTTGTGCTTCCGTAACTGGGTGGACAGACAGTAACGCCACCTATAGTCAAACCGAGGAAACAGGCTCTCTCTTTCTTCCAGATTACCGAATATTATCAATTAAATTTATAGTCAGCAGTATTATGTTGTGGTTTTATCGCGGTGAAATATTCCGAATCGGAATGCTAATCAAATACGAGATTAATAATGAAATTTAAATTTTCTAAATGAAAAAAGTCTAGAAAGTTAAACATAATTATTTCCTCGTTTGGTTGCTAAGTAAACTTGAAACCAGTAAACTTGAAAATAATTTTTTGAGCGGGTGCGTACATAGACCATACCATGATTATGGTTTTTAAGCTAACGTACTTCCTAACTTCCGGCGTGGCTGCTACTGAAAGCGGTGACAAGGCAAATTACTTCCTCCGCTTTTTTCTCTCTCACGCCTTATATCTTTCTTATACATGTACTTTTTTTTTTTATTACGTTTTTGCGATCGTTGTTTTTTTTTTTATAATCATTGAAAAGTTTTTTCGGTCTTATTTTAATTAATAATTATTGACATTAGTTTTATTATTTTTTTTAAAGAATTATTGAAAACACTTTAAAATCTTTAAAACCTATATCTTTTAAGGATTTAAATATTGTTATTTGGATTTCAATAATTCAACTTTTTATCTTGATTTCATTAATTTAACTTTATTTTTTATACTTTCATAAACATATTTATTATATAAATTCAGACAAAACTTTTATTTTTAAAATAAAAACTTTTATACTTTCATAAAAATATTTCTTAAATTTTTTAAATAAAATGAAAACTACATTTTTAATTTTGTTATTAAAAGTACAAATAAAGGCCAATTGTGTTATTTTTATTTGTATAATTTTATTTTTTTTATTGTATATTTTTCAATAAGATTCTTTTCTTATATTTCAATAACTCGCTTCACAATACTGGCGAACAGTAAAGGTGATGGAACTGATTTGCCTTGTCATCGCTTCCGGCAGCATCCATGCTAGGGTTAGGAAGTACGTTAGCTGACTATAACCTTTTTATGTAATACTAAAAAAACACCGGTCCCAGGACGCATTTTCTGCGAATTAATAATAGTAACATTAATGGTAAGCGTAGGTTCTGGGTCAGATAATTTTATTGGAAAGGAACGACAAACGTACTTGGCATACCACCCCTTTTTTTTTCTTCACCTTTTTATTTTTTTTAAAAGACTATTTGAAATTTTTTATTCATTTTTTGTTGTTGTTGTTGTGTTCAATTACCTATTATGTCGCCAGAGAATTTCACTTTTGTAAGGGTTTTTTTATTGTTGTTGTTTGTTAAAGATTTTAGATTTTAACGTAGGAGATCATTTTTATATATAAATTTGGTACTTGTATAGTTTAATCAAGACATTAAAAAATGAAAATATCGAAAAAAGTTTAAATTGTACGTTTCCGTTATGGAATGAAATTCTCCGAAAAAAAAATTCACTTAATTTCAAGTAGTTTTTTTTTTCTTTTTTTTTTTTTACAACGAAAAAAAAAATTTATGATACCGAGCAAAAGGTTCGATTATTAGGAAGAAAAGCTAGTATTAAAGATGGGAGGGAGTGTCGGTGATTTAAATTGAGTTATCTCCCCGTGGCGTTTCTAAAAATCCAAAGATGTCTACCTTCACAAGATCAAAGTGTAGTATCTGTTCTTCAGATGCTACACTTCCATTTCTTGTTCTCTTTCAGTGGAGGAGCAATCCTTCACGACCGAAACAATTTTTTTTTTTTATTCTTGTACCTTTTCTCCGCGTTAAAAAAACGACCCTGGTGTCTAATTGTCCCGTGGGGAGGCATTGTAAATAGGTACCTTCAACGTGCCGTCATAAAAACGTGTTTTTCCACTGTAAAAAAAACAAAACTACTCGATCAAATTAAGTGAATTTTTTTTTTCCGGAGGTCTTCAGTTCAAAACGGATACGATATTTTCATTTTTTTTAATGTCTTGATTAAACTGTACAAGTACAATAAATTTAATGCAAACTGATCACCCACTTTTACCAATTTGACCAATAAGAGATTTCCTTTTTTTTTATTTGTTTTTTACCTTATTTTAATTTTAGAAGAATAACTTTCTTATATAAATTTAACACAGAATTTCTTGGCCATAACTAATTTTTGGAAACTTAACGTAGAAAAAGAGTCTAATTTCTTTTTTTGTTTTTTACGACAAGAGTAACAATTTTGGAGGCAATTAGTCGTTTTTACTGCTAATTTTTTCTCCTAATTTCAATACTTCTGCTGAGTGCTGCGAATGAGTTTTTAGCTCAACAATTTCCGTAAAATAGTGAATTCACTATTAAAATTTACAACTGTATGCGTGTGTTTTAGAAACACTAATGTTCTGTATGTATGTGCTCTGGACAGCTTTTGCCCATGTGTTTGAGCATGAGACAAAAAAAAATATAAATCTTCCTTGGTCATACTTTGGAGTATTTTAAAGGCTTTTTTTTTTTGGAGGAGGGGAATAATATGTGCACAAACCCTCAGTTAAAAATTCAAATATCTTTGTAAGGAAACATTAAAGTGGTGCATAACTTTTTTCGAGGAATTAATTTTATCCACCCGGTTTATTTTCGTAACTTTAAAATTAAAGAAAAAAATGAAAATGAAACTACATTTCTCTAGCAGTAAATACGGTCTAACATTTTATAAGTAAATATAAAAATATGCTTCAGGAGTAAGTTAAATGATTGTTTTTCTTTTTTTTTTTTTTTTTTTTTTTACAAAGGAGTCACCACTTATCAAGGCCGGGAGGCCAGTCGAGGATAAGGGTTAATGAAGGTACAGTAGTCAATGTGGTAATATCATAGTAATCGTTAGTAGTGGAAATTCGCTAAATTAGATTACTTGAGGGAACGACTCATCCAGAACTTGTTTACGTTGGACTTAAAGAATCATATTGTAGTCAGTTGGAAAGCGAGGAAACGGAAGAGAGTTCCACGGGTGTGCAGTTCTAAGAAAGCGGCTTTATTCATGGAATCTACGTTTAAGTTGAGGCACAGATAAAGAGTGGCGGAAATTATTGATAGTGGTTTCAGCTAGCGAAAGTTTGGCGAGCAATTACCAATGAAAATAATGATAAAGCAGAGACAGGCTCGCAAAATCTCTGCTGTGGAAAAGAGGTTGCAGGGAAGAGAAAAGAGCATCCCTCACTAGAACTATGCCTGCCAGGTTCCAATTTTTATTCTTTAACAGCTATTTCTATCGGCTAAAAAACAAATAACATTTTTTCCACAGGTCCAAATCCCCTATATATCAAGTTTCAAGTTTATAGACCAAAAATTGGCAGTAGCTTGGTTGTGACCGTTCTATAGACAGAATAAGATATAGATATGCAGCTCTAAATGCTATGAAATTATGCACAATGTAAAAAATATGCACAAATAGAAATATGCATTATAGTGAAATGAAACTAATAATTTGTTAAAACAGAAAACAACAAAAAATGAATTAATAAAAGTTTGTTTTTAAAAGAATATGCCAATTAGTTATCCATTCTAAAGTCGATGGTATAGTCATGACTAAACATATAAGGAGGGCAAGTAAATAAGGAACATAACCAATGTAGACACAGTGTCTTTAATGGTGTAAGAACTGTTTTGTTGATGTTTTGTCGAAGAGGTCGTCGTTGTCGTCGTTTATGTTTTTAGGAAAAATCTTAACATAAAAATCGCAAGCAAAACTTCTCAATATATAAATACAAATGAAATGCGTAGTTTTTAAACATCACCAGTATACACGCAGTGTGTTTTATGATGAAAGGACACAGATTTGTTGCTGTTTTGACAAAGACATAGTCGTCAATGTTTTTTTTTTATCTGTTTAGGAAAAGGTGAATGTGAATCTTAAAGTGAATGTCCTATTTTAAAATGTTTCATAGGAAGCAAGTAAATAGGTTATTTTAAATTCGTTAAATGATTTTCTCTCGCTTGTATTGTTCCATTTTACCTATGCAGTAAATGAACTTTAATCCCGGCCCAAAAATATGTCTCTTAGTGATGATATATTTTAATGTTAGTAGCATTCGTTTATAAAGCGAATAAGTGGATTCCAGAATATGAGAATTATAAGAGCACAGCCAATCAGAATGGATAGAATTTAGATAAGGAGACTTTATTATCTATGAATTGGATATTGGAAAGATTATGTTATACATATGTATCTATGTCCCAGTTACGATAGGGGTAATCACAGTATCTGTGGAAAATGTAGAATTGATTCAGGTGTCAACTGGTAGTGATGGTAGGACTTAATATTTAGAGAGAAAAATAGGGACTCCTTCCTGTGAAGATGATGCAAGATAGTGGCTATTAGGCTAGATGTACTGAATTTGAATGTGGCATCTGTTGTTCCAAACCTACGATACTTTGGCGCAGAGGGGAATTTTTGCAGCCATTTTATTGTATAAAAAATACTTCCACCATCAAAAGAATTACCCTCCCACACACATTTTTTGGTCAGCGAGTAGTAGAATCTCATTTTAATTTTTTTTTTTTTTTCGATACGATGGGAGTGTCAAAATAAATAAAATACCGCCTCATCCCCCACTCCCCCCCCTAAAAAAAATTAAAAAGTAAACACACCAGAAACATTAATATTCGAAACTTAATTTTTTTTTAAATAAATCCACAAAAATCGAACAAATCCTTATCACCGCTGGAAAAAATCGGGAGAAAAAACTAGTCAAAATTTGACATTCATTTTGGGAAGCTAACCGCTTCAATGTAACCATATTTATTGATCTTTTTTTATTACAAAATTTAAAAGATAATTCTCTCTGCATCGAGTAAGAATCGAACTCACATGTATTCGTTTGTTTTGCGTTTTTTTTTTTTATATAACTATTGCATAACTTCTAAACTTATTACACAAGAATGCTAGCTAATTGTTTTACATTTTTAGCGGACTTGAATGAGAATCACCCCCCCCCTATATATTAGTGTCTAATCAATAATAATCCACTGAAAAAAATGCAAAAAGTCGAAAGCCGTTCTTAACAAGGGAAAGTTGGGGTGTTTATTCCAAAAGCCGTTCTTAAGTGGGGTGGGGGCTGATGATTCTCGTTACGGTCCGTCCATTTTTTAAACAATAACATTTCAATCCACCATATTAAATTATATCCCTTTATTCTTAAGAAAAAAAAGAAATAGTTCATTATTAAAAAGAAAATTGTTATTGGGTATTTTACACTAAAAATGTTTCGGAATGTTTTAGATGAGGAGTTATAATTAAGATAGTTCGGATTACTATTCTCTTCTTAGGTCTTATATTAATGTTTCGGTCGATGTAACTTTCTTCAAGTGCACCTTTTCACACTTTGGAACCTGTGCATCTAATCCGCATAGATTCTCGTTCCGTTTAGCCAATGACTCCTGCGTAATTCTTAGTAATCGCATTTAGTAAGGAACCGTCAATCTTCAGAAGACTTACTAAGACACTAAGAAATGATTAACCAACATTGGTAACTCTTACGTCATGGGTCTATGTGGACCGTGGGCTATAAGTTTGAAATTCCGTCCAGGTTCCACATTAAAAGAAAAATCCACAAATTCGAAATTATGCCCTAATGAAAGTAGGAGGTTACATCGGCCGAAACGTTGTGAATATAACTAAAATTAGAAAAACAGTCAGAATATACCAAATAATAAAAATGAAAAGCATAAAACCTGAAAGCTAAATTCTTATCTCGCCTAAAATGTTAACAAAAAGGCTTCAAAATATTTAAGTTAAAGCGTGATAAAGAAAAAAGAAAAGGAAAAAAATTACGATTTTTTTTTCTTCTTCCTTTTTGAGAATTTAAGGGGAAAATATATGTTCTTAGTGTTAAGGTTAAAAATAGATGGAAAAGATTTGGGAGTGACATTTTACTTTGTGTCCCATCCGAAACAAAAAGAGGGGGGGGGGAGATCAGCACTCTAAACGTTTATATAATAACACAAACAATCAAACGCTTTTAATTTTGGGGTTTGAATTCGTTTCAGTTTTATGTTAAATTGATATTTAATGATAGATATATTTGTTTTTCATTAAATAACTTGTTGAGTTAAAGGAAAAAAACTTTTTTAAAATATTGCCATGAAAAGCAAAAAAAAAAAAAAAAAATGGGTCAGATCACGTGTTAGCCGATTTGGTTCCAACAGGAGTGGCTTCTCGATTTATCGTTCTTTTCTTAAAAATAAAAAGTGTTTATTTTCAAACTTTGTTTGTTTGTTTTTTTTTTTGTTGTTTTTTTTTTAATATTTTTCCTCCCGGAATTTAGATTTTTTATATTTGCACCATTATTTTTTTTTTATTAAATAAAAGATTAGTAGACATTTGCAAAGTCTTCATTTCAGGAGAGACCTCCTCCCCCAATAAAACTTTAAAACTCAATTAAGTTTTATTTAATCAATATTATTTAAAGTTAAAAAAAACAAAACTTTTATCGTTATTTTTTTTTTTATTATTATTATTTCTAAAATTGTTAAATAAAGGTGCCATTCAGAATCAAACAAAATAATTTCAAAGTATTGTTTTACATTTGGGATGAGATATGCCCCAAAAAGCATAATAAATAAGCAATTATATTATGAAAGTTAAAGGAGAAAGAAAAAGATGTTGCAGAAAAATCTGTCAAACATACAAACACACACATTCCTTTGCTCGTACGTTGAAATATTTTTGTCATTTTTTTTTCTCTCTCATGTGTATAATCATAATCTGGTACGAATACAAAAAAAGAGGTGCACCAGCGGTACACCCCCACCCCGTTATATTTATTTATTTTCATCTTTTTTCAAATTTTTCAGTGGATTATTATCGAATGGACACTAGTCTCTCGGATTATCCAATATTATATATATATATATATATATATATATATATATATATATATATATATATATATATATATATATATATATAATCAATATTTAAATAGTTGCATGGGGTGCTCAGTTTTTAATTTGGCCCAAAAAACGTCGAGTGGTTCTAAAATGGGTGATCGATTCGCTTTCGTTTCCATACGTGCGGTGTGGGGTGGGTGTGCGTCGAAAAAGACTCTTCTACAAATGAATTAATCACTGAAATAAGAATTTTTCAATAGTAAACTCCTCTTTATTCTCATCCCCACGAGGACAACGTTAAACACAATGTCGTTTTTTAATGTGGGATGAATACAACTTCTAAAAGGGGCACACAAATGTTTAAAAAATGCCTCCGTCGAGAAAGATATAGATCATCTAACTCTGGACAAAGCACATCCCGAGGCCGAGAATAAGTATCCACTTAATAAATCCATTCATAACTGATGTGCGAGAAAAAAAATGTTTTTCTTTTCTTTACAAATGTAATAAATAAACATTTTTCGCGTAAACACTTACTATTTTTGTATTGTTGTCTATTTATTTACCCATCTTCACGAAAGCAATATTTGACAAAAGGTTGGGGTATCTATACTGTCACCACAAAACCGGGTGTCAGCTCGGTACAATTGGTGTCCTGAATTAACCCAACCAGTCAACCACTAACCCTAAGTCTGGGGCGACAATACCGCGACGCCAACCCGGACTTAGGGTAAGTGATTAATGAAATGTTTGGGGAAGTGGGGGACTAAATACAGTACAAATATTTTCCATGTGCATCCGTTTGTGCACTAAAATGGCACAAGTGAATAAATAGAAAAAAGCTGGCACAAATCAAGAACAATTCGGTAACGGAAAATTAGGATTGTGCAGGATCGGCCGTCTAGGCTCCCTCCTATTTAGTTTTAAATACGGTTTAAGATATCTAATATTTTAAAATAAGTATTTACTGTGTTGTTTGAGGCACAAATAAAATCGAACAAGCATCCAGAGAATGTCTTGAGCGACGGGGGGAGTAGTAGGTTCCCTAACCTCCAGTGTAAAAATTATAAAAACAAATGACATAGTAAACGCAGTAAAATTTAATTATCTACCAACCTGTATTATTTTAACGTGCTGAAACTAATTTTTTTAAACATATTTATTTATTTAAAAACATTTCGTTTAAAGCGGTCTTCACACATACGAGAAAAACAACTAATGTCTGCCTGTCGTTTAACTGGAAAAGAGGGATTAATTTCTGAAAAGTTGTGAAAGAATGACTATTCCTACAATTAGCCCTAAATCCGAGTTGAGTTGCAGAACGGTTTTTTAGAAACTTACCTGTAAAGTCCGAAGTTTAAAACCTTTTTTTTTTTTTTTACAAAAAAACACGTTTTTCTTTTGTTTTGTTTTTTAATGAAACCTTGGTCTTTGCTCCTTTAATTGAAAAAAAAATTAGGGCTTGAATTACATTTTTCGAGGAGTTATAAGCTTGGAAAGATGGGGTGGAATTATTCACTATTTTCACGAAATTTCTGACACACCTAGAGTTTTGCACTCAAATTTTGCGTTTAATTTATTCACAGTATTTTGTTCATATTTTTCGGGGACGAAGCCCCCTAACAGTTAACAGACAAACGACTAATTTATTTCCCATGTATTCTAAAGACAGATAAAAAATTTGAAATAATAAAATGACAGTTTTAGGACGTTGTATATATGTCGGTAGATAATTACTACGTTTGGTATAAAATATTTATTGATTTTTTTTTGTTTGTTTGTTTGCTGGTTTATTCACGATTTTTCGGCTGTTACCTTGTACTTTAACCATTTATTTGTTCCAGTTTACTTCTCCCCCCCCCCCAACGAGTGTAGAGTTTTAATGTGGGGAAAATCCCCCCCCCCCAAAAAAAGGGGAACTCCGGATTAGAACAAAAATAAAAATTGCCTCGGTTTAGAAGGATTTTTTCACTGACAGAGGACAGAAAAGATAAAGTACAGTATCAGTGACTGAGTATCACATAACATATTATACTACACTTAAAGGTAAATGTTGAGATTCGTTTTTGTGAACAGGGGAAATAGGGAGCAGGGAGGGGAGGAGACGTTTTAACACTTTTTCGTTTTGAGCAATACAAAAACACCATTGCGCCATAAGGCTAAATGCACTGCTCCCGGTTCCTTTTTAGCATATTTACACATTTAAAACGTGTTTTCTTTCAAACAATTTTTCATTGCACACTTACATCAGTCTCTGAGAGATATTGATAAACTCGTGTGATATCCATCTATATTTTTCCCTCGTGCCATTATTCCTATCCATTTACTTTTGCCATTTTTACCAAAACTCGGTTATTCCACGTGCAGTCTTGCGGCGGCATAATAGACTTTTACCAAAGTCGGTTTTTAATGTGATGAATATCCAGCTCTACAGACAGGGACGACCTGGATTGAGACAAAAATGAGAATTGCCTCAGTCAATAATTTTTTTTTTCTAAGGAGAGAACAGATACCATACTTAAAAATATTTACACAAAATATAAACATTTACGAGGTTGTGTTTGAGAGCTATCAGTGTAGTTGGAAACGATCTATGTTGTAAAATAAATAACGATGACAATATTGAACGGACTTCAATAGTTTTCATTTTCAATTATGCATATTTATTTCTGAACATGGTCTGTCGCACAAGATTGTAGATGCGTTGAGTTTACTTTTGGAACAAACTAGGCACAATGCCATGAAAAGTGTGGAGATGATGAGGTTCATTGGTTATCCTTAGTCAAAAATGATTTTAAAAGTTATGGTACTTCTGCAGTTTACGGATTGTGCTGAAATAATGACGTTAGTTAGAAGCCTGTTGTTAACCTGAGGGAGCGTTGTTAACTATTCTGAAAATCCTGTCTAAAAAATAGTACAGTAAACTGAAAAAGTACCAAAAATGTTTATCATCTCAGTCTAGGTGTATCAGAATTTTGAGGGAATTTTTGACACCCTTCCTTCACACAAAACTGCGAATAAAATATAAAAAACTCGTAATTTCTCTTTTTAAAGTGGGTTGTTTATTTTCTTTATAGAACATACTTCCAAAATAAACTATTAAAGTTGTTTAAAAAATAATAGAAATATTATTTTTTTATTTAAAAAAAAAAAAAAAAAAAAAAACAGTGTTTACAAAGTGTCGGCGCGTCTTCATGCAGCCATTTTTTTACGTAATGAAATCAATTGAATTTTACGAGTTAAATATTTTTCAATTTTTAAACTTTAAAAATCTATAAAAGTTTTTCTATTGGTTCAATTTTTACGATATTTTCAGGGTCAATGTGAAATTTTATGCTCTTTCCAATAAACTAAATATAATATTTTGGACAAACGGTTTTTTTACCCCCCCCCCCATTTTGAAATGTCTATTAAAATTTCAATAATTAATTTATGTACCAAAGTTTTATATATCACAAATCGAAGATAAAAGATCAATAAATAAAATATTCTAATTCTAGTTTTTTTGGAAATTTACCTGTAAAGTCCAAAACAAAACCTTTTTCTTTTTTTTTTTTTTAAAAACACGTTGACTTCTTTTTTTTTAAGTGGAAGCTTATGTTATGCTTAGAATGTCAAGTAAATATGGGATACTTAGAACAATTTTTTCTATTTCATTCAATATTTTCTTTTTTTAGATATAAAAAAAAAATTCAGTCGATAAAGAAGTATTAAAATATATCAATCAAAAACTCATGTATTTCATTAAGAGAATAAAAAAAAAATTGGTCGACTGTTTTTTTTTTTTGGTTTAACAATAAAAACTTATAAGTGAATATGTTCGGTTTTTAAGTACAGAGGACCGATATACTAAATTTCGTTTACAGCACGCATTAAAAAGATATAAATTATGTCCCTTCAAAGTGCCGGAATATAAAGGTGAATAAAATCAGACTTGTCTTCCTTTATTTGAACAGTTAAAAAAAAAAAAAAGTGAATTCGCGTTTGTTTTTAATCCTTGTTTAAAAAAGTATTTTATTTAAGAAGGACATGGAATATAAGTATAAATATGGATAAATTCTTAACAATGCACAATTGAACTACTCATCGAATACTAGTTTTTATAGGTAAGTAATTTTTTGGAATTTATACATATTTTTTTATAATCGAAGGAAGTAAAATTTCGTTTTTTTTTTATCTTTTTTAAGGAAAACCGATTTAAAAAAAACAAATATTGCATAATTTGCTATTGAATCTGTTATTTTTTTAAATTTTGGTCTTCGCTCCTTTAATTAAAAGAAAAATAGAGTTTGAATTACATTTTTCAAGAAGTTATAAGCTTTAAAAGAGAGTAAGTCTAAATATTCTAGTCTTTACCGCAAATTTTTACTGACGATTTCTAACACTGCTACTCAGTGACAACAATACCACATTTACTTTCCTTTTCAGGAAAAGAATAATAGTCGATTTTAACACTTTTTCCACGTTTACATTAAATATAACTAATAAGAACAAGGAACAAACTCCAGTTTTCAATTTTGGAAAATATTATTTTTTGTTTATTTTTGACAATATTGAAAATGATAACTGTGTTATGACGGCCAAATGTGGCATCACACTTCAACCGGTGTTACCGCAAAAGTAATCCATTTTATTTTGCCCCCCGCTTCTTTTTTTTTTTTTTTTTTTTCACTAATAACTTACTACAAAAAATAAAATCAAACTATTTCGTAATTTTTATTTTTTAAATTAAAATATTAATAAATTGTATGATTACTAGCAAAATTTAAATATATTATAAATGAACAATTAATTATTAACAAATAATAAAATAAAACTATTTTATGAATTTAAAAAATATATTTTTTTAAATTATCAATAAATTGTTTGATTATTAACAAATGAATAATTGTTAAATAAAATAAAACTATTTTAAAGTGAATTTAAGAAAAAAATTTATTTTGAAACTATGAATAAGTTGTATAACAAAATTTAAATATATAAATTAATGGCACTACGACAGTTTATCGGCGAAAATGGAGACGCCATTTTTTCTTGGCGTCTCCATTTTTTACGATAAACTGTAGAAGTAACAAATAATAAAATGAAATTTTCTTTTATTATAAATTTAGAAATTAGCAATAAAATCAAAAGAAAGGAAATATACTATAAATTTTGAATTTTATAATTTCTATATAGCCTAACAATTTAAACAGCATAATAATGACGTACCCAATTAATTACAGAATATTGCTGAAGAAATAAAATGGAAATTATTTTTGCCGTAACACCGATCGAAAATGTTTGGCAGTTATCTTCAAGATGACCGTACTTTTTAATCAATTTATTTCAGAAACATATAGACGATGCGAGCAAAACATTTAAAAACGAATAGAAGTACCTAAATATTATATGTTATGAGGTTAATACGTTTTTAAGCTAAAGAGAAAAAAATTGGACCCCCCCCTCCAAAAAAAAAACAATACTCTAGTGTTGTAATATTTGAATTATTCGGATTGCTATTCTCATTTTTAATTGTTATATCCACAAGATTTCGGCCAACGTAACCTGCGACCTTCTACAAGTATATATCCATGGATGGAATTTCGAATTAAACTCTTTATTTAATGCACTGGGTAGATTTGTCTCATTCCGTCAAACATCAACGGTAATTCATGGTTATATGGCTCAATGGTTAACACAGTTTACCAATTAGTTCTAAATGATTGTCTTCTGAGGAGGGATGTCCAATACTTACTGCAGGTAATAATTACTAACAATAGCAAACATTAACACTTCTACACAATCAGGGCTGACGGAACGAGAAAAATCATCCCGTGGATTAAATAAAGAAGATTCTAAAGTTGGAAAAGATGTACTTGAAAAATGGAGATTACATCATTCGAAACCTTGTTGAGACTACATCGACATCGGAGAAGGGGGTTAAAAAATTGCTTTTTTTCATACTCACTTAAAGTTGTTTCTAAAATAACACTGAAATTAGGTTAAACAGTCACTCAGCATTGTTATTGTTGGGTTTCTTTTTTTTGTTTTTTTTATACAAGTCGAGATCACACTGAATTTGATAATGTAAAGTTTGTGAGTGTATGTTATGCCGTTTCTGACTTTTAACCGGACATATTATTACAAATTTTTTATATAATACTAGCAAGGTTATCCGGCGTTGCCCGGGACCATAAAATAAAAGAGGTGAAAATATGTATGCAACATCTTTATATTAAAGCTTCCATCTCTTTACCTATCTCAATCCGTCACCCTATCTTTTTTCTCTTTCCTCCTTCCCAATTTTCTCACATCCCTCTTCCTCGACCCCTCTTTCACCCCTGCCCAGCCAATTTTTCTCTCCTATTTCAATGCATTGAAAATAATTAGAAATGGTTGAAAAATTGACCTCCCAACGAAATATCACAGTTGAAACGTCAATGAATGATTTTTTTTTTTTTTTTTTTTTTTTTGCTTTTAGATATTATTCATCCAGGGTAATGTTGACCAAACCAAGAATATACAAACTTTGTGGTTGCTTGTTTTGTAGTTTTTGATTTCTGCTTAACACACACACACACACACACAACTGCTCTTTATATAATAGATGGAACCAGTTCAGAAAGAGAAGAAACAGTAAGGAGAAAGGGTAAAAAAAAGTTCTAAAAAGAAAGATGTTTCACTTGTTTTGAAGTGTTCTAATTTATTGTCCATGCCTTCCAGACAAAGCCGGGTAACTCTGCTAGCATATTTATAAATTTGAAACATCATCGAATTTAGACTAAATACCAATCACCTTCTAGAAGAATTTACTGGAATTAACAAAATATTATAGGGGAAGGGTGAAAAAAAAAAAACCCCCAAAAAAATGTGATTTTTAAATCTGTAAACTTCTAGACGGAGGCAATTTTTATTTGTGTCCCAATTCAAAGTGCCCGTTCTTGGGGAGCTGAATTTTCTCCCACATTAAAAAACAGACTTCGTGTCTAACTTTGTCCTCATGAGGGAGCAAGTAAATAGAAACACCTCCTAAGATGGAGCACAGTTACCACGTCTGAGCTGATGCTGCTCAGAACACCCTATCCTGTCCTAATACAATAGAAAACCGACTTTGAAATTTAGTGAGTGATGCCCTTCACCTCCTGCTACCTACTTCTCACAGAAAGGACATCAATAGTCTTTTTCTATTCTATCGTTATTTACACGCCAGATGCATCAATCTATGGTTCCCTCCTCGTCGTTAAACATTTACAACAAAACTCGTCTAGCTACAACCACTTTAGTTTCCCTTTCTCTCTATCTCTACCTCCTTAGAACTAAATAAAACTTCCATGAGCAAGGTTTCTCCTAGAACTGTCCGTCTGTGGAACACAATATCGTGAGGCTGCTTCTCAGCTGACTGCAACATGGTCTTTTTCAAGTTCAATGTAAACAAATTCTTGCTTAGCCACCCTCTTAAATAATCAAATTCTGCTTAATCACTACCATCATTATCGATTATCAGTCTTGTCTCACTGTCCATTCGACACTCATTTAACCCTTATCTTCGAATGGCCTTTATACTTATAAAGGTAAAAAAAAAAAAATGTAAACAAAACTGAATCTAGTGGGTAGCAGTAAATAAATACAATCATGAAAATATGGTTGGCACTAAGTGTTATATAGAAATTAATGAATAAATGTTTCAGTGATTAATAATAACTGAATTTGCACTTTTTTGAGCTTTATTAACTATTAGCAGGGAGACCTGACGTTTCCCGGGGAATGAATAAGGATCGACGAATGTTTTATCTTCCCATATTTTATTGTCATCAAAATCGGTAAAAATCACCCATTCTTCAATCCTTCTGCACTTAGTTCGTCCATAATACATTGCAGTCTATATTGCACTGCAGAGAACCTACTATTGATTTTATAAAATTATTTTTATATGATGGATTGAATTAAGGTTTAAAATGCAAACAGTTAAGTATCATGGTGCAATTGTCTTAAACAGAAACATTAATTTTGAACGTGCCCCTCTCATATCAAAGAACGTCCTGTTGATTTTATATGCCGGGCCTTTCTGCTTGTGCAGTAATAAAACTTCTCAAATGCACTTCTGATGTTAGGCTGTCTAAAGCATTAATTTTAATCTAAAAATGCCTATGCTTTCTTTCATCGTATTTTATAGATTATCAATTATTGATATTTATCGAAGACATTCAGATACAAAACCTATCTAAAAACACTGCCAGGCACATAAAATACATTTGTGTGAAATTTAAAAAAAAAATTGGCCTAGCCATTTAGGAGTCCATATGGAATGAACTCACATGCAGAGACAAAGTTCCTTTTATATAATAGAGATATTGTTATTCTTTTCTCATGTAACACAAAGTCATACATACGTGTACTTATACTCTCCCAATAAAAGGCTAGGCCTGTAACACCTGCTGCATGCCTGGTCTTCATGTCACTGCATTGGTCAGACGGAATATTGTATGTATGACGAATACTTGTCCAGTTATCTCTTAAAATTGTTGACATTGGCAACTCATTCTGGCCCTTTATTTCAGCTATTGACCACCCATAGAGCAAAATGAAAACTTTTTTGTTCAATCTTCTGTACTTCTTGGGGAACTTGAGGTTGCACCCCCATGTTCTGTTGGTTGTGCTCAGAGATGGTAATTTTTGTTGATTGACCTGATTTATGTCAGGATTTTGTAGACTTGAATCATGTCGTTTTGATCATGTCAGCGTCATTGCTTACAATCTCTTCTCATAGGGCAGATCCTTTAGTGTTGAACAACTTAGTAGTTCTACACTGAGCTTTTTCAGCCTTATCGATGCCATCAGCAAATTGGTGAATCCTAGGAGCGCTTCCATATTCTAATATTGGCCTAACCATTGTTATGAGGTTTCTTCATAATTATCTTATATATTTATTTTATTGAAATTCAAATCAAATACACATTACAATAATAAATTTAACGTGAATTACAAAAAACTTAGGCATAAAGCCAAAAGAAATTTGTGGTGGGATGAGGTCAAAGGTCTTTCTATTCATCTACGAAACTTTGAGATTACTCTTAGTTGGTACCTTTCATCACAATACCGCATTCACACTGTGGAGTTAAACCTACTTAAAGAACCCCAAAACATTTCAAAAACGTGTAAAGATTATGTACATGTGCGTGTGTAAATTTTTTTTTTTTATAGGATGTAAAATTGTAAAATGTTCATTAGGAAAGGAAAGAGTCTTAAATTTTTTATAAAGTTCGATGGATAATCCTAGTATATGGTTGGCTTTCTTAGATTCATCAACATGATAGTGGAATGGCAATCCATTGTCAACACATATTTCCAATTCTTTTGCCAGCTCTGACTCTTCAAGGTTTTTCAGTTCTCCATGGTTGTTTTTCATTCTGTGTATTAATCTTATTTTGTTGTGGTCAAAGTGCATCACACTGCATTTACTAGTGTTAAACTGTAACTGCCAGTCATCTCATTATTTTGGTAGCCTGTTCAGGTTTTTCAGTACTGTCGCTCAATCCTCAGATGAAGTAGATTTGCTGTCTTTGTATTATCAGCGAATATGTGCACTGCACCCTTGAAATTTAGGAGGTCACTTATAAAAATGACAAAGTGTATAGGCACAAGAATATTTCCCTGTGGGGTCGCTCTGGTAACGTCAGCCAAATTGGGTATAAGTCCGTTTACAGACACGAAGCTGACTATCCAAGATTTCACTTCTGATGTGGTAACTCTCTAGCTTGCTGACAAGTCGTCCAGGTGACAGTATCATGAAGTCCAGATATATTATCTCCATGGGCTCTCTGCCATCTAGTATTTCAGTTCATTCATCTAGGCAGGTAATGATCCAATTCGTGTTGTGCAACATTGCAAAGAGTTTTCATAACCATATGATTTCAGCACTTGTTTTCAGATAATACTCTTCAGTATTTTGCACAAACCCTGCTTATATGTTGGTAGTTTTCTGGCTTGTTAAGGTCTCCATTTTTAAAGAAAGATATAACTTGATCATGCTTCTATTGACTTCATAGATCTCCGTTTGGAGTTTGAAAATATTATCATGAAGGGTTTGATGGTGTAATCTCTTTGAAAAATCTCAATTGTAGTCTGTCAGGTTTTGGCATTTTTTTTTTTTAACTTGGGAGTCATTACTTATCAAGGCTCAAAGGCCACTTGAGGATAAGAGTTAATGAATGTAAGGTGATAGTGTTGTAATTGTTAATGGTGTAAATTGGGTAGAATTTGATTATTTATGGGAATGGTGCAACAAGAACTTGTTTACATTGGATTTGAAGGCAACCATGTTATATTCAACTGAGAAGCAGGCCAGCAGAACAGTGTTGCACTGTTGCACAGGCGACCAGTTCTAGGAAAGAAGCTTTGCTCATAGAATCTGCATTTAGATCCAGGCACAGTTAGAAAGTGGGAGAAATTGTATATAGTAGTTGTAGCTAGTTGAGTGTTTTTGTGAAAATTTAGCAAGGATGAACCATAGATTGGAGTTCAGTTGAGCACTTGCCATGAAAATTTTTTTTTTTACATCACTTAGATTAATACAAGTTGAATAGAAAAAGAGAAGAATTTATTAATAACTAAGAATACCTACTCAGTGTTGTTCCAGGAGTCATTTTTTGCTCCTTACCCCCCCCCCCACCTTTTTTTTTTACATAGAATTTTGATTGATGTTGCACATGTACCAAAAACAATCACTCAATGATTTGTAGGCATGACATAAGCAGTTCCGACTACAACCGAAAAAAGCCGAATAAAATACAAGTGAAAAATAATTTAACAAAGCCTCTCCCCTTCTTCATGCTAAGAATGGCTTTCTAAATAATACATAAACTGCACATGTACCAAAAACAACCACTTTGCATATTCAGACCGTTCTAGTGTCGGAAGTTTTCACTGAAACTCACCGTTGATGATGTAAGTACTAATATTTTCTTGGGTGCCGAAAGCAGTGTACCAAATGTTAAAAGTTCAATTTAATTATTATTTAATCATTAACTTAAAACTGTTTGTTGATGTAATTTAAGATTTACATTGGTATTTTTTTTTTTTTTTTTTTACATATCCTACTGTTATAAAAAAGAAATAGGCAATAATATAAGTAAAAGAAATCCAGATTTATCTAGTCTTTCTTTGAGAGAAACGTTCCAAATAATATTGGCTTTGTTTTAGTGTTGATGCTTGTGTCCTTTTTTTTTTTTTATTAGTCTGTTGTCACGCTTATCCACTATTCCGTGCATACTAAGATTCCACTTTGTCTGAAATGCTCATTTCATGTTTTAAACTTCCTCAAAATTTTTATACAGAATTATTGGATATAAATAGCTTTCAAAGTTTCAGTGCATATTAAGATTCCATTTTGTCTGAAATGCTCATTTCATGTTTTAATACTTTACGTATTAGATTTGCTAAAAATGTTTAAGTCAGAAATTACTAGAATTTAAATGCCTCCAAATTCCTTCACAGATTTTGAGGAGTCGCGAAATATTATTTTAGAAAGCCATTTTTCACATGGGAATGGAGAAGGGACATTTTTTTCTATACTTTCACCTAACAATTTAATAAACAAAATATACCGTAAAGCTTGAAAATTCTATAAAAAAAAAAAATATCACGGTTCGTAAACTGCACAAGCACCCTCTTTTCTTTAAAATATTAAAATAGTTGACTTAGTAAAAAATAAAAAAATAAAAACGAAATGCATTCTGGTGGATTTTATTTGATAATTATTTTTTTAGTTTACGTTATTGCACTAAATGCACTTGATTATAAATTGCGAAAGTCACGTACGGGCGAAAAACACGTACATACAAACACGAAAAGTGGCATGGTCGTGAATGTGTGGTCACGTCATTGCTAAAATTAAAATACTTTTTATTTCGGTTTCGCTGTTTAACACAATTATATAGAAATGAAGGATCGATCGTTGTCAAAATATAAAACGAAATGGTTTTCATTAAAAATTGGACTTAATACAGAAAAATCTTTCTTCACGGAACGAAAATGTCTTATTC
Source organism: Euprymna scolopes (assembly GCF_053919585.1). Classification (NCBI taxonomy): domain Eukaryota; kingdom Metazoa; phylum Mollusca; class Cephalopoda; order Sepiida; family Sepiolidae; genus Euprymna; species Euprymna scolopes. The sequence goes on from NC_136490.1 coordinate 63,292,808, forward strand.
CAAAAATCACGTAAATTGGTCAAGTAGTTTTTTTTTTATAGTGAAAATCATTTACGATTTTTAGCAATTTTAAGAGTAAATAGTATCCATTACAGGGCTGATTTTGATCTCGATAGCTCGAATCGAGTTGTCGCATCCTTATTTATCAAAAAATATGTCAGATCAAAAAATAGCGTAGTGATAAAACAAATATATAACAAATAAATGTTATCAAAGGCAAGATAAATTACTTTTCTACCAAACTGGATATAATTTTCGTGTTTTTATTCAATTTAACATGTTTATTCAGATCGAAAAGCATAGTGTTTACCGATGTATTGGAAAATTTAAAATGGCGGCCGACTCTCTCTTTAACACGGTAAGTTCAGAAAAAGGTGTAATAAATAATAAACTAGACAAAATACTGTTAGAAATTTGCTCAATATATGTTACCGTGACATAACTTGACATATATTCGGTGGTTTTTTAATAGTATTTTGTCTAGTTTATTATTTATAACACCTTTCCCGAACTTACCGTGTTAAAGAGAGAGAGTCGGCCGCCATTTTGAATTTTCCGATACATCGGTAAACACTGTATGCTTTTTGAGCTGAATAAACATGTTAAATTGAATAAAAACACGAAAATTATATCCAGTTTAGTAGAAAAGTAACTTATCTTGCCTTTGATAACATTTATTTGTTATATATTTGTTTTTTGACAACTTTTTCGAATCTATGTGTACAGTAATACAAACCCAAATTTTATTTTCTTAAAAAGAAAAAAAATGATAAATAAAAATTTTTAAAATTACTTAATCAATTTACACGATTTTAGGAATATAACATTTTCGTTTCGTGACGGTACATTTATCTGTACTTTTTTCATAATCAAGTCGAATTCTAAATAAGAATTGAAAAAAAAATTAAAATAAAAAAAAAAAACGCTTTAATCGAGTAATATTTATGTTTTCTTTTTCCAACAGAACTGTAAAATTTTATTTAAAAACTCAGATTATACTCTTAAAAAATTAGTAAATATTACTATTAGCGACATAAATTATTTTTAAAGAAAATACACTTGAGAAATTAGTCTAAACAGTTTATTTTGGCACTTGTGCATTTAACATTCCTAGGAAAGTAATCGTTTTCATTTTAGGAGAGTTCCGTCCACGCAAGGAATCTTCTTCCCAATCCTAAAAATGACTTTCTAAATGTGCTGCGACGTTAAATGCACAAGTGCCTTTATTCTGGTTTACCTACTGATTTGTGATATATTTGCGTTGAAAATGTAATAAGTTTAATAGAAGTTATTAAGCATTTCAAGTTCCGTAATTATTTATTGGTTATGAGTACTAAAGTTACTCAGTCGGGTACCTTACTTTTCTGTCAGTACGCAAGATGTCTGCCACTGTTCCTATTTATTTTCTTCCCCGCAAGGGCAGAGTTAGACACAAGGTCGGTTTTTAATGTGGGGAAATCCAACTACCCAAGAAGGGGCACTCTGGATAGGAACAAAAATTAAAATTGTCTTAGTCATGAAGGATTTCTCCTCCACTGACCGGGGACAGAAAAGGTGAAGTGTACTGTAGCATCAGAACAGATACTACACTGTGATCTTGTCTGCAACTGTTTACTCACAACCAATATTACGGAACTTACAATATTTATGACTTCTATCAAATATGTTGAAAAGTAAACGCAAATATGTCAAATTTATATAGCTTTATGATAAATCAGTAAGTAAACAAAAATGAATTGTTTTTGAATAAATTCACAACTGTAAAATAATCTACGTCGTTAATATAGTAACGTTTACCAGATTTTTTGAAAAATTAGAAATCTTAAAAAAAAAAAAAAAAAAAAAGTTTTTTTTTTTTTACTATATGCAACTCGTTTCTGATTTACTTGCCTACGGTATCATTTACGATAAAGAGATCACGTGACAAACTGAAGCCATCTAACAGACTACACCTCCCCGGCATCCAGGAGGGGGGGGGGTGCTTATATATATCAGCCCCAATGGTTACTCATATTGGCTCGGTAAAATCCAGCAATGGGTTACGACAACAAACAAAAAGCGATCACACAAAATGAAACTCTGGGCCATAAAAAAAAAATACATATTTCCAGTGCATTTTTTTTTTTAATTTTTAATATATTTACATACTATATTGTATTTTTGTAAATTTTTACCTTAGTTTTGTAATTGTTTTCAACTGTCATTTTTAACGTACACAATTTTTTAAATGCCAAAATTTACAAAAATAAACTGCTCGCGGTGCTCGCCTGAATAAAAGAAAATAGGACCAGAATACATGAATAAATAAATAAAAAGCAACAGTTTGCAAAAAAAAAAAAAAAGAAAATACAAGACAAGCAAATGTAAATAAAAATATAAAATGCAATGTAAATAAATCAGCTTTTTGTTTTGCTTCAAGAACCCGAATTTAATTTTGTATGATCGCCTATCGGTTGTTTTAACTCGTTACTGGATATTAAAGAGCTACCAGAAGTCGCTATGGGGTCTGATCTATATAAACACAGCGATTTTTTTTTTTAATGTCTTGAGAAATCATATTTACGACAAAATGTTCTGTGATGACATTTAAAAGCAAGATGTAGTATCTGTTCTGATACTATACTTTATTTTTCTTCCTCCTGACAGCGGCAGAGAAATCATTCTAGACGGAGGCAATTTTTATTCTTAATCCAAAGTGCCCTTTTCGTGGATTTGGATTTTCCTCACGTTAAAAACCAACCTTCTCTTTAACTCTAACCTCGTGGGGAGCAAAGTAAATAGGGACGCTATTGTCAAAGTTTTAAAGATGTAATCGTGTTTAAAGTAATTTAAATAATTATTAAACTTACGGGGTCACTCATACTTTTGCTTTTCCTTGCACATCTGTTTAAAATCAAAACATGTTACACAAAAAGAAATAATAATTTTCCAAAAATATGATTACAGATCAAAGTGTTTGATCAGATAGACCCAAAAATGTCCCTGAAAATTTTTGTTTTCTTTTCATTGATCCAATTGAACTTTTCAGCTTTAAAATGATTACCACTGAAACGACATTGTCTCGATCAAATTAGTTTTCTAACAGTTTGATTCAAGCAATACGTTATTCAACAAACAATACCGTAATACAAACTAATTATTGTGGTATTGTTTGGTTATCAATTAATAATTGAACCAAAGCTAAAAAGTTTAATATAATCGATCAAAGTTTTAATATTTGATCAAGTAGATTCCCAAAATATATCCGCAGATTTGTTTATTTTATATTTTTGAATTGATCGAGCGGAAAAAGATATACATTTTATTTACAACAGGATTAAGCAATTTGTTCAAAAGGTGTATATATATATATATATATATATATATATATATATATATATATAATGTGTTGTAGATTTTGTTTTTGAAATCATCGTCAATAATAATAATGATAACAACAACAACGAGGGGGGAAGGTAGTCAGAAAAAGTTTTAAAAGTTTGAATTTTCTTTTCTTTTTTTTTTTTTACAGAGTAAACTTTAAAAATTGGATTTAATAGGCCCAACTATCAATTAATTTCCCCCATCAAACTTTTAATTACAATTTAAATACTAAAGAAGAAAAAAAAAAGAAAAAGAGTTCTATTTTTTGTTTGTTTTTTCTGCTTTCAAATTAAAATCCCATCGTGCCGTCTCAGGTAATTATTTTTGTGTTAGGATTAGGGTTGGGGTTGTTTTTTTTTTGTTAGGTGTGTGTGGGGGGGTGCTTCTTACCTGTTCCTTCTGGTCGGCTCGTCTGTGTCTTCACCCATATCAACTGTCGAGTCTCCAAACGAACCCTGAGGGTCCGTTTCTCGGGCCTTTTCCGGGGGAAAAACACCCCGACAACGAGTCCTCTTTCCAAGCACCTCAAAACAGTGTTAATATCATGGGGACCCATGCCTCCACCTCCGTTTGACAAAAACGGGGGGGCAGCCATTTTTTGCCTTTTTCCCCCCGTCTTTTAAAGAAAGATGCAAATTATTCCTAGCCGTCGTTTTGCGATAATCTGGCGTCTAATAAACACAGATTATTAGCGATATACGTTTTACTTATTACTTGAAGTAGACATTTGTTTATTCTGTAAAGTTAGAAACTTATTATTATTTAAATAGTCGAGATCTGATGACGGGGGGGGGGCTGCGTGTAAAGGATACAGGTAGTAAATAAGTTGATTTAAAGTAGGTGTGTAATAATACTCGAGTGTATTATTTATTTACTGTATTTATTGTGTAAATAAATTGGTTTCAAGTGTTATCGTGGACAAGACAATACGATAAAAACAAACAAGGAGGTAGGACAGATTAAAGAAATAGACAATCAAACGTTAAAGAAATCCAGGTTTATCTAACTACATTTTTTGCCTTGTCTTTCTTTAGATAAAAACGTCCCAAACTTTCGTGCGTGTGCGATATTTATTTTATCACACCCTCAATTCGACACGATTTAAACAAAATAATAATACACAATTAATCTGAGATTTTATAACTTTTTTATTATTATTATTTTACTTATTTAAGCATCGCGGTGATTACAATTAAATAATATAGTATTTAATTTGAAAAGCTTTTTAACAACGACATCTATATTCAACAGTAAACCCCCCACCCTCCCCGGGGGTTTTCTTGAAGGGGTGAAAAAAGAAAAAAAGCAAAACAAAATTTTCAAAAGAAACAAATATATTAAAGAGAAATATATTTTTTTCTTCTTTTTAAGATCCGTGAAGAAGATATCGATTGACGGTATTTCTGTTATAATAAAATCGTAACGATTAATCTTATTTCGGTGTGTTTGCGCCTATGTTGTTATGGTAGTGTGAGCTTTACTGGTGGCCATTTCACCATCGGGTCCTTTTTCTTGTCGTCGGCGGAGAATGATGGTCATGGCCACCAGCTGGGCGGATGCGATCTGCTGAATACGACGACAGTGTAAAGACGGGTACAGATATTCCAGGTGCAGCTACCTTCTCCATGCCTAAGTGCTGGCCAGCTTCCCGTAGATTGTCGAAGCTAAGGCCAGTATCAACTTCATTGCTCCTCTCATTTAGCGAAAAAGCTTAACGACTTTGGCAACAATTTTCCCTTCCGTGTATGCGCGGCTCCGGCGAAGGGAGATAATCGCGTCGTCTTACTATTAGCACTCAGCGGTGAGCTGCTGCTGCTGTTAATAAAATAAAATACATAACCTTCTCTAATTGAGGTTTAGTAGATTTTGCCCAGACCTCTAATACGGGCCCTCAGGCTTATATCAAAATAGAGTATGATTTTGTTCCGTCCCAGGAGGCCATCCTCCCAAGCATTACTTCCTCCTTCGGGAGGGCAATCAACAGCCACTTGAGGCGCCCCTACTAGGAAATGCTGACAGGTCTAATCACGACAAATTTTATACTTATCCCCACAAACTCTCTATTTTGGGGGACTGATGCAATCCTCTATCTATATAACAGCCAAGTACGACCTAAAATGGAATACTGTTGCCACATCTGGACAGGAGCTGCTCGGCACGTCCTATCCTACCTTGATAGAATTCAAAACTGGCTTCGAAATCTAGTAGGTGAGGCCCTTTCTCTTCCCTACAGTCTTTTTCCAACAGGAGAGACATTGCGAGCCTGGCTCTGCCTTATTTTCAAAGTGCTCGTCTGAGTTCCAATCTATGGTCATCCCTTCCCAAACTTCCACAAAAAACACTCGACTAGTTATAACTAATATCAACAATTTCCCCAACTCTATCTGTGCCTAAACGCAAATGCCACAAACAAAGCTTCTTTCCTAGAACTGCCTATGGAACACTGTTTCATTGACCTGCTTCCCAGCCAACTACAGTATGATAGCCTTCAAGTTTAATGTAAACAAGTTTTTGTTGAACAGTCCCCTTAAATAATCAAATTGTACCTAACTTATACTATTAACGATTACTACACTACCACTTCACATTCATTGACCCTTATCCTCGAGTGGCATTTGGGCTTTGATAAGTGGTAAAAACGTCATGTCTAACTGTTCTGCAGTGGAAGATGGGTAAATATATTTACATAGCACAAACTCTGAAGCCTATATTAGAGTGTTCGATACCAGGTGGCTATTGTCCCAGGCATTATCTCCTCCTTTTATGGAAGGCGTATATTCAGTCTGTTGCTAAGTTCACTGGAAAAATGATTGAAAAGAAAGTACCTGACTTGAGATACAATTTACATCCTAAGATGGAATAGTGTTGCCACACTTGGGAAGTGCCACACTGAGTACAAAATCTATTTGGAAATCTTGTCGGGGGGGGGGGATGTCTTATGAAGAGAAATAATCAGATGTTTCTTCTATAGTAGTCAGTTTTTTATTCCATTTCAAATAAAATCAATCAAATTATAGTACTCAAAAAACTTCAACCTGAACTAGCGCCCATACTTACAAAACTGTTTAAACGTTGTCTTAAGGAGAATAGTTTCCCATCTCCCTGGAAAATCTCATCAGTATGCCCTGTATTTAAGAATTCAGGTGATCGCTCATCCCCCTCTCAGTACAGGCCAATAAGTCTCCTGTGCGTCATGAGTAAGTTGCTAGAATCTGTATTAAATACAGAAGTAATCAAACATCTCAACAAAAATAACCTTCTTAGTGACACTCAATATGGTTTCCGTTCTGCTAGATCTACAGCAGATGTCCTTACAGTTATATCGCATAGGATTAGCAAATCTCTCGACGGTGGCAATCTTTCTAGGGCAATTGCTCTTGACATATCTAAAGCCTTTGATAGGGTATGGCATAAAGGTTTACTTCATAAGATCGCTAGCTATGGTATAGCTGGAAAAGTCTTCTCAATTATTAAATCATTTCTTTCTGATAGATTCATAAGAGTAGTAGTTGAGGGGCAAAAATCAGAAGCTCACAATATTAATGCCGGTGTCCCTCAGGGATCCATCCTGGGCCCAACTCTTTTCCTGATCTACATTAATGATCTTCCAAATCATATCCTTACATCATTTGTAGACATTTATGCTGACGACACTACCATTTATGGTACCACATCTAAGACAGTAAACGAGCAAGTTCTCTCCAATTCTCTCTCCTCTGATCTTGAGCACGTAGTACAATGGGGAAAGGAGTGGCTGGTTACTTTTAATGCATCTAAAACCAAGCTTCTCTCTTTACATCATCAACATTCTAATCCACATTTGTCATCAATCATCTGAAGACGAGAGCCATTCATTTCAAATGGCTCTCGTCTTCAGGAGGCCTCAAGTTTTGACAAGCTTCTGGGCTTGACCATTACTCCTGATCTTAAATGGAACACGTATATCAAATCTGTTGCCAAGGCCGCTGGAAAAATGGTGGGATCTTTCTATCGATCCAGTAGATATCTCACTGCTGATGCTATTCTCTATCTATATAAGAGCCAGGTACGTCCAAGGATGGAATACTGTTGCCACATCTGGGCAGGAGCTGCTAGAAAGAACTTGTCCTGCCTTGATAGAGTTCAAAATAGACTTCGTAGCCTCGTAGGAGATGTCCTTTTCTCCTCCTTGCAACCTCTATCTCACAGAAGAGATGTTGCGAGTTTGTCTCTGATGTATCGTTATTTTCATGGAAAGTGTTCAACTGAGCTTCAATCTATGGTCCCCCCTCGCCAAACTTTCACAAGAAACACTCGTCTAGCTGTAAACACTATCAATAATTCCCCCAACTCTTTATCTGTGCCTAAACCTAAACGTAGATTCCATGAACAAAGCTTCTTTCTTAGAACTGCACGCCTGTGGAATTGTCTTCCGTTTTCCTGCTTTCCGGCTGACTACAATATGGTTTTGTTCAAGTCTAAAGTAAATAAGTTCTTGATGAGCCGTTCCATATAAGTTATTAAATTTACCAAATTTTCATTACTAATGATTACTATATTGACCAACTTCTACTGTACACTCTTTAACCCTTATCCTTGAGTGGCCTCTGGGCCTTGATAATGTGGTGATGCCTTTGTAAAAAAAAAAAAAAAAAAAAAAAAAAAAAAAAAAAAACTGACAAAAGAAGAAACATCTGATGATTGCTTCTTATGAGCATGTAGAGGACTAGAATATATATCCTAATCCCGTTACAAAAGAAAATAATGAAACGAATGGAAAGAAGGAAACAAAAACTCAATTGCTGGATAAAATAAACATGTCATTCATTTACTGTTGAAGAATGAATGCTTTAGGTGTAACACGTGTTCATGTCCGCACGGGTATCACCATCGTTTGTTGCGGGACTTGTAGTATAGAAGGAAAAGTAAATGTGTGTTCATCTCACGTTTGGGTCACCTTCGTTTGTTCGCGCGTGGAAAAAGGAGTGAGCAATGTAGTGGAAATGGGAATGACAGTCCAGCGTGTAGACAAAGAAAAGGATAGAGGGTTGATATCAGTAAAGCTGTGTGCCATGTTAGCAGTCAGCTACGCGAAGGTATTCTCAGGCACAAGTTGTATATATAGAGAGAGAAAGAGTGAGAATGTCAATCCAGTTCATGGAGAGAGAAAACGTATAAGGTGTACGTACTGCCTGTTAACTCTTGTCCCACGCATAGTAGTGGGTGGCGTGAGATGCGCAGGCGCACGCCTACCGAACCGGAGCAGCTGGTCCGTAGACCATTCAGCTTGGAAGGCGAGTTGGAAAAGGAAAGAAGCTTGCACATGTGTGGATTTCCTTTGAAGGGAAGTGACGTTGTCCATGTGTGAGTACGTGTGCGCATATGTGAGTACATGTGTGTACGTTAGCGTGTGTGTGTATATACGTGAATGTGAGTGTATATACATGAACGTGAATATATGTACGTGTGTGTACATGCGCGTATGTATATGACAAGAAATATGGCTTGAGATGTGAATGCGTGTTTTTGTGTGAGACTAGAAAAGGCTCATGCAAGCATGAAACACATTGTCATGTGAAATCTGTAATTGTAGCTTAAAACTTGCATATTATGTCAGCATTCTTATATATATATATATAGTCATCCACATACAGTACTGTTTTACTGTTTCACAGCTCATCAGTGCGGCTAGACAAGCAACTACCTCAAGCCAGGATTGAAACCCGACCGTCCAAATGACGGTCGGAGTTTCTAACCGTTCTGCTGTTCGGCTAAATATATATATATATATATATATATATATATATATATATAACATTGAGCACTATAAAATAATGTTTTGATACATATTGGTTTTTATAACATAATTTTCTTATTCTTTTTTTTTAATATATCTCATTTATTTTTTAATATATATATATATATATATATATATTAGTGTTGGGACGATTAATCAGAATCGGAAAAATCGAAATATTTGGAAGTATCAGAATTGATATCGGTATCAGAAAAATTGATGCATATTTTCAGATGCCGAAATGATTCTTTTAATTGTCTTTTTTTATTTGATTTTGTTTAAAGCAAAATCTTCCATTGCTGGTAATAATGATAAAATACTAAACATTTATTGATTTTATAATATCACTAAAGCTAAAATCGATAGATCATCCCTCATAAGTGTATTTTGACATATATGAAAATATCTGCATATTTAACATGTCTTTTTTTTTTACAGAGATTGGGCAAAATAACAATCTTATAGTTAAATAATTAGAGATTTATAAAGAATTGGAATCGGGAATTGTGTCAGAATCGGGAATTAAGCATGGAATCGGTAATTGTATCGGAATTGGGAAAAATATTGGAATCGTCCCATCACTAATATATATATATATATATATATATATATTAGTGATGTGACGATTCCAATATTTTATATGTATATAAAGAAGAAAGGAAGAAGGAAAAAGATTATAAAAAGAAGAAGGTGTGCACAGATCAGGGATCATGCTAGAGAGAGGACAGAGATAGATGTGCATAAATAAAAGCTGTTGTTTAAATGAAGAAGTCAAGTTTTTACTTTATTTCATTGCGATGGCATCTAGATGTTAATGCAAGTGTGTAAATGGATATATATATATATATATATATATATATATATATATATATATATATATATATATATATTTAAAAGTTAATAAAGTTAAGACAAGATGGCCACCAACTGGATATCGGCCGACATGAGTTATTTTGATTCTTCCTGAATTTTACATATTACATCTTTATGCATTTTCCTCTTTGAGAACTTTCTGCTGTAAGTTCATGGAAAGATGGAAGGAAATATCCAATGTTGACATACAAATATTGATTGTTCCCTATAAACAAAACAGTAAAATGTACCAAAGTTTTTTATTTTTGAAAAAGAAATGATTAGTTGGATGAATAAAACCTTGGACTTTTAAATATAGCATAATTTTTATATTAGCGTTGGGGGCGATTAATCAGAATCGGAATTGGGAATCGAAAGAAGTCAAAACTTTTGGAGGTATCAGAATCAATATTGGAATCGGAAAAAATGGTGCATATTTTCCGATGCCAAAAACGATTCTTTTTAAACTACTTTCAGAAGTATATTTATAGATCACCCCAGAAGTGTATTTTTCATGTGCAAAAATGTATGGATATGTAAAATGGAATTTTACGGTAATCTACCCTTTCACCGACCCCTCCTTCAAAAAAAAAAAAATACAAAAAAAAACAACTCTATATCTAGAATTTAAAAGGAATCAGAATTGAAATTGATAATCTTATCGGAATTTAGAACAGAATCGCATTGAATTTATGCATTCATGATCTGAAAGTTTAATCTCTCTGCTGTAGATATTAATGGTGTGAGAATCTAAGAAAGCAACCCGTGTCATGGACATGCATCAGAAGCAGAGATGCATCATTGAATTCCTCTATGCATAAAAATTGAACCGATCAACATTCACCATCGTGTATTGAACGTTTATAAAGATGATGCAATTGATGTCAGCACAGTTAGGAGATGGGTTTCAGAGTGGCGACAGAGATGTGAGTGACAAGCGTGCTCCGGACTTTTACAACCAAGACATTAAAAAAGGCTGGCAACAAGGACATTGAGAATGGTGCTGATTGCGTAGAAAAATAAATTTTTAGAGCAAAAAGAAGGTTGTTTCATAGCTCTTCAACGTTTTACTTTTTTAGTGAAACAAGGCTGATAGCCATTAGTCGCGTGCTCTTGTGTAATGAATGAATGCATGAATGTAGGAATGACATGAAATTCTTATTTATATTTATTTTATAATTTTTTAATTCTTTTTATATTTATTTAAAAAAAACGTGAAAAATTTAAACTTATATCATTTAGTATAAAGGGCTTAATTAATTGTAGACGTATGTTTAAACTGCGTTGATATTACTCGTGGACGTATGTGAGATGATAAATATGTTGGTTGCTTGCATTCGCTATCATTTTTGACATGTACGCTTTTAACGCTAAGATTGTGTTTTTTGTTTGTGTTGTTGTAATAACGCGTCTCATCATTGTAATGTATAATTGTCCATCAATTAGTTGACACGCAGATCTTTTTCTCTATTCTCTTAACATTTTAAACTTCCCTTCCTATTAATTCTTACTTTCACTCTTTCTCTCTTTAACTATATTTCATCATTTTTCTTTTCTCTTCTAGCCCTTGTTTTCTTTATAATAACCCTTTATATCGGTTTTTTCTTTTTCTTCTCCATATTTTTTTTTCTCTATTTCTTTTTTCTCCTCCTCATCATTCTCTGTCCATTATATTTTTTTTATTAGCTTTCTTTAGATTGCCCCTCCCTCTTTACATAATTAAAGTTCTGTGTTTTAAGGTTTTTTAACTCCAACCTTTAAAGAGTTCCTACCTAATAAAAAAAAAAAAATCCATTATTCATTGAACATTTGAATAGTCAAGTCGCTGCCTGATGATATCTGTTGTTTGATTGAAACAAATAGCTGTTTGTAGCAGCGGGATGTAAACATGTTTATATAACAATAAACAAGTATTATCAGCTCTTTTTATTGAGCACTATCTAACAACCTCGTTGAATTCACTAGTCTATTACTTTTGAATAAAAGAAAAAAAACCCAAGTATATATATATATATATATATATATATATATATATATATATATATATTTAGTAATCCAGGTAAGATTGTATCCGCAGAATAAAAATCCATAGAATCTTTAATCTTTAATCCTGCTCAATGATAAATAGAACTATTTACTTTTAATAAAAAAATTTTTATACAAAACTACATATAGAGAACATTTGTATAATTTGGATTATTCGAACTATTGTTCTTATCTTGAGTGTTATTTTCAGAAATCTGCGCAGAATTTCAAACCGAACCCTTTATTTAATCCACGAGGGTAGCATGCTCTCATTCCATTTACCATAACTGGATAGAGGCCTTAATTTGCAATTGTATTCTTTGTATTGCCCACGCTGCAGATTGTACCTTCAACCTCTGGAAGAGTGTCACTTACGACTGAATTTTGCCTCGTACCTTTCCCTATTACACCAGATTACTGAGTTCAACAAAAAAATTCCTGAGTTTGACAAGATACACCTGAACAAGGTCGGAGGTTATATCAGGTGAAACGTTGTGTGAATACAATACAACTCAAGATGAGAACAGTAGTCTGAATAATTCAAATAATCCAAATTATCAATCCTCATCTCCAAAATTCAGAAACATTATATCAGCTCTGTCATACGTTTTTGTTTTAAGTTATAATATTGAACACTGTAAAATAATGTCTAGATGCATATCATTTAGATTTTTTTTTTTTTACAAGGGAGTCACCACTTATCAAGGCTCGAAGGCCACTCGAGGATACGAATTAATGAATCTAAGTTGGTAAGTAATCATTAATAATGTAAGTTGGATAGAATTGATTATTTAAGAGGACGATTCAACAACTTGTTTTTACATTTGACTTGAAGGTTAGATTATTGTAGTCAGCCGGGAACATTGTTCCACAGGCGGGCAGTTCTAGGAAAGAAGCTTTGTTCATGGGATCTCTATTTAGATGTAGGCACAGATAGAGAGTGGGGAAAATTGTTGATAGTGTTTGCAACTAGTCAAGTCCGGTATGGGGATGATAGATTGGAGTTTAGACGAGCACTTGCTATGAAAATAATTTAAAGTAAAATGCAAATTTTCTCGTTTTAAAACTTTTGTAGACATATATGACAACCTTCAGTCAAAATCTGACAATATAGTCTCCTTCTAGAGTAATGCACTGATTACATTGTTTCTCTAACAATTAGGTCTTAATTACGTTTCTTTACGTTTTTTCTTTTCATTTTAATTATTTCAAGGACTTCACCGATAATTGCCGGTATTGACCCCATACAGAATTGAAGAAAAATATAAAATGGTCTTTAGATTCTGTAAAAGTTTAGGTATTTGTGCACTACTCGGACGGATTCACTTTTTTTGGTTTTCAATTTGGACATGAGAGAGTACATAGCAGGGGGCAAAGAAATACAATTTCAGGACCAAATCGAAAATAAATCCATGTTGTTTTATTAATGCATTTTTTTTTATTTTTTCTTATTTTTTTGTTGAGAAAGTTTTGTTTTTTTAAATAAATATAAGAAACTTATAAAACACAAAGTATGAGTTTTTTGTTTGTTTTTTTTTAAATAAAAGTTTTTTTTTCATTTTTAATAAAACATGAATATAATGTTTTTCTTAACCCTCACTGAAACTTAGTCTTCTGTTAACATATCGATTTCTATGTTAAATTTTAAAAAATGACTATATAGATGGTAAAGGAGTTAGACAAAATAATGGGAAATAATTGAAGGCAGTAGTTTTCTGATGGCTGTCTTCCTATGAAATTCAGTCTTGTGAAGCTCTGGGTGAACAGTTTTTGTTGAAACGGGATCATGCAATTGTTTGTTAAATTCTGCTGTAATTTTGAATATTGCAGCTTTGTGCTCTTTCTTCACAATCCTTGCAAGGGCTCTGCGATCTCTTTCAGGTAGATTCGACTTTCTTCCATAATTTCGTTTAGAGAAGAATGTTTTCTCTTTTTTTTTTTTTTTTTTGCATATGCTATCACCTCTATTCTCGATACAGCTACCATCTCAGTCACTTACCCTACAATAGCGCCTGCCATATGGGTACCAATAATCTGCCCGTATTAGAAATCTAATAGATTTATCATTTTAATTTTTCTTACTAATATGCACTATGTGAAATAAAAAAAAAATTTAACCAATTAATAACCATAAATAAAAAATAAAAAATGAAACCAACATTTTATAAGTTTTTCTTTTTCAATTATTAAAGTTGTCTTAAAATTGATGCAAAATTTCACAAGGTGTTTGTATTATTTTGTCTTATTCCTGTAGAACACAAACACAGATAATTATTGTTTTCGATATATAATACCCATGACTAAACCACTTGAATTTTGTTATTTATATAGTTTTACTTTTGAAAATCAGTATATTATATATATATATATGTGGCCAGTATATATATATATATATATATATATATATATATATATATATATATATATATATATATTGTAGAGGACTAGGATATATAAATCCTAATCCCGTTACAAAAGAAAAATAATGAAACGAATGGAATGAAGGAAACAAAGACTCAGTTGTTGGAATAGATAAACGTGTCGTTTATTTACTGTTGAAAGAATGAATGTTTTAGATATAATACTTGTCCATGTCCGCACGGGTGTAACCATCGTTTGTTGTGGGATTGGTAGTATAGAAAGAAAAAGGAAATGTGTGTTCATCTCACGTTCGGGTCACTATCGTTTGTTCACGCGTGGGAAGAGAAGTGAGTGATGTAGTGGAAAATGGGAATGATAGTCCAGTGTGTAGACAAAGAAAAAGATAGAGGGTTGACATCAGTTAAACTATGCGCCATGTTAGCCGGCAGCTACGCGGTGGTGTTCTCTGGCACAAGTAGTAGATAGAGAGAGAAAGAGTGAGAATGTCAATCCAGTTCATGGAGAGAGAGAAAACGTATAAAGTATATGTACTGTTTGTTAGCCTTTTGTCCCACATAGTAGCAAGTGGTGTGAGGCAAGCGAGTGCGTGCGCCTGCCGAAAAGGCACGCTGTTGGTCCGTAGACCGCCTAGCTCGGAAGCTGGTCTGAAAAAGGGCTGGAAACAGCTTGTCTCTTGCTTTTATAGTTGTTTCAAGTGGTCTTTTACACATGTGTGGATTTCCTTTGAAAGGGGAAGTGACGTTGTCCATGCGTGCGTACGTGTGTGCGTGTGTGAGTACATGTGTGTCCGTTAGCATGTGTGTGTATTCACGTGAATGTGAGTATATATACGTGTATATGTGTGGACATAGGCGCGTATGTATATGACAAGTAATATAGCTTGAGATGTGAACGGATGTTTTTGTGTGAGACTAGAAAAGGCTCACGCAATATATATATACTGGCCAAAGAATGCTATTTTTGTTATTCTTCTCATCAGAGGACATAAAGAAATCCGCAAATTAGGATTGTCTTGTTATATTATTAGCTTCCGTTTTGTTTGGCTTCCAGGTTTGAATCAAAAAAGATATAGATAATTTATTACTTAACTAGCAAATGTACTTGACATTGCCCAGATGTCAAATACCTTGGGACATTTTGTTTCACATATGCAGGTTGAATGTTTTAAAAACCTTTACAATTGTTGCAAAATTTTTTGGATGGACATTGATAACATGTATTATTTCCATCTTGGATATTATTCTCCCAACATTTTGGCCGAAATAACCTCCAACCTTCTTCGAGTGCTTCTTGTCAAACTCAACATAAAGATCACTATGTTCAGTAAGATGCACCTGAAGAAGATGGTAGGTTATGTTAACAGAAACCTTGTGAGAATAGCATCCAATGTGAAAACAGTATTCTAAATAATACAAATAATATAAATTTGGAAACTATTAAAAAATATTAAATTCTTGATACTTTTATAAGTTTTTAGAATATACTTACTAGACACCTTGTGACCTGGTGGATCAGTATATTATATATCTATAATACAAAGCTGTGTGTGTGTGTGTGTGTGTGTGTGTGTGTGTGTGTGTGTGTGTGTGTGTGTGTGTGTGTGTGTGTGTGTGTGTGTGTGTGTGTGTGTGCGTGTGTGGTCACGAATAGGCTCCTATATAGTTGACTATTTTAAAAAACTGATTACATATAATGATAGAAGATGTATCGAGACACAGGAATGAGTATGTTTGATCCTGCAGAATGGTGGTTCATTAAAATTATGGGGTCTGCGTTTGCGCCTGGTCCACAAAGTATAGAAATAAAAAATTTAAAATTTAAAAAAAAAAACGTTTACAAGTGTTTTTGATATAGATGTACATAAGAATACTTTGATAAGTATGTTTTAACTTAAATAGGGATGGTATAATAAAATTGTGGGATCTGCGTTCGCGCCTGGCCTCCATAGAATGGAAATAGGCACAAACTGTAATAAAGACTTTTCATATCTATCTGCATAAGTATACTTTGATAATTATGTTTCAGTTTGAAGAAATATGGTATAATAAAATTATGGTGGTTCGTTCGCCCCTGACCTCCATAGAATGGAAATATGTCACAAAATTTAACAAGGTTTTTTTTAATATAGATCCACAGAATATTGCAATAAGTGTTTCAGTGTGAACAGGTATGGTATAATAAATTATGGGGTTTATTTATTTTATTTTTACTTTCATCATATTTTGCTTTGGTTTTGATACCCCCGAATTCCAATCTCTTTACAACCCTTCCTTTTCATAACCTATCATACTTTAATAAATCAGAGTCCATTTTCTGTAGGCTGTTTTTGAACCCACTTTTGCTTATATATATATATATATATATATATATATATATATATATATATATATATATATATATATATCTGTATATATATATATATATATATATATATATATATATATATATATATATATATATATATTAAATATAGTTAAGTAAAAATAAATATAAAATAAGTGACGTATGCATGGTCCCCCATGAGTGCACAGTGAACGAGGCATAGAAAAATGAATAAGTTCAGCATTGCCCCCCCCCCTCCCATTTAGCCCAAAAGTTTCCAGGGAACATCAAATCCCGGTGAAAATGAATAAACAGTGCAGTTTTAGGCCTTAACATATATAAATTTGAGTTCTGCATCATGCAAAAAAGAAATGACTAAGTCCATCATTTGTACCCCCCCTCCACATTTAGCCCCAAAATTCCTTAAGGCCTTAACATATTTAAATTTGAGTTCCGTACAATACAAAACTACTAAATAGATATACACAGAAAATTTTGGACAGATATGGTAAAATACTCCCAAAAATGGACTGTTTTTATTAGCCCTAAAAGTGCCCCTGGGGCACACCCAAGAGTTATTGCAAAGTATAGACAAACAAAATTTTATAGAAATCAGTTAGTTACAACTTTTCGGAAAGTTTTATAAAAATCCAAGGCATCAATTTTTTTAAATAAGCACAAAAATGTCAATTTTAGCCATTTTAACTCGAATGGCACTCTTGGGGGGGGGGGGGGGTGCAACCAGAGTTTTCCCGGAAAATCCGTTCTGTTACGTTTTACTCATATCATGTTTGGTGTTTGGGCAAAATTTCAAAAAATTCCAAGGCGTAGTTATTGAGAAAAGTGCAGACAGACGAACGGACAAACGAACCCACGGGCAAGGGTGAATTTACAGGTTCACCCTCCTTTTGTCAGGGGACCAAAATTGTAGGGTTAAATATTTTACATGTTTAAACAGAGTATAGTATGAAAATATAAAGTCGTTCAAATCTAGGTTTTTCAAAGAAACAAATATCATTACTGTTGTGGTTGCAAGGTTGAACAATAATTAGTAAGGAAATACAATGAAGACGCAAACAACAAGATAACGCAATAATAAGTGTATTAAAGAAAAGGTATATTTACAATATGTACAAATGACAATGTCGAGTCAGAGAGTCTTGGTGGGAGGACATGTACGCTCTTCGGCGTCACTTCCGGTGGCATTTGAGTAAGACACACCAAGGCCAACCTAGGCTTGCCATTTATAGTGTTATATTATTCGCATATGCAAATAAGTGGTTGCCACCACAACACCCCCCCTCCCAAGATTTGAAGTCACACAGATTTCAATATCTTTTTCTTTTTGGGTTTACCATTAATGGTTCATTCACTTTTCTTTTCCTACCTGATCTTCGGGGTTCAGGTGCATTTTGAGGTGGTTCCAAATTAAAAGATTCGTACATGATATCTATGGTGTCCTCCTCTTCGACCGGTATTTGCAAATACGCGTCGCTCAAGTCTATCTTGGAGAAGATATTACCCCCATTCAACTTCGTAAATATTTCCTCTGGGCTTGGTAGGGGGTAATGGTGATCTTTTAATAGGGAGTTGATCCCGGTCGAAAAGTCTGCGCACACTCTAACTTCGTCATTCTTTTTCTTTACGTATACGGTGGGGGCTGCCCACTCGTTGTGTTCTATTTTTGATAGAATTCCCGTCTGTTCCAATCTATTTAATTCTTTATCAATCTTTTCCAACCCAGCGAACGGAACATTTCGCTTTTTTCTAAAAATTGGGCTGGCGTTTTCTTTAAGTTCAAACGAGGCCTTGAATTTATTGCAGCAACCTAAGTTAGTCGTGAATGCCTCAGGAAATAATTCTTTTAAATCGTCTTTTATATTTACTGTTGTTGGAGAAGAACATTCTAATTTTTTACAGAATGTATTGATTGGCTTATCCCATAGTCCGAATTTCTCAATTAAATCTATTCCAAACAGATTTTCACTATTTTTTAGTACGAATATTTTTAATTTCTTCGAAATCCCTTTCAATTTTATCGGGAGGACAACTTCTCCTTCAAATTTTATACCACCACCAGTTACTGTCCGGGCTGCTTTACTAGTTTTCATCAATGCCGGTTTTCCCAACTTTTTCCACGTATTCAGGTTTATTATAGAAACATCGGAGCCGGAGTCGAGTTGTAACTTTATTGATGTTTTAAATATTTCCACTTTTACGTATTTTCGCCGATCTTTGTCTAATTTTGTATTTGATTTTGTTTGCTGTACTCTCTTTCTGGTGTAATCTTTATATCTGCAGCAATCGCTTTTGTGTCCCACCTTCTTACAAATGTAGCATTTTTTCTTCTTATAAGGACAATCTGATTCCCAATGCTTTTCTGCACATCTCTTACAGTTATATCTAGGAAGAGGCTTGTTATATTCTGTACTATATTTATGGTTATTATCTTTGGAATATCCCGTTCCATTGCTTTTCTTTGTAAAGTTCTTGGTTGGTGCATATGGTTTTCTAACTTTTCTTACATATGCCACTCCGGATTCTTCTATATTTTTTTAATCCTTTTTTAGTGTAATGGCCCTTTCACAGTCCTCTTCTAGTTTCTGGAGGGTTAAATCTTGCTCAGATTTCAGCTTAGACAACACTCGTCTGCATATTTCTGCATTTTTCGTGGAAACTAACCCTTGAGCGAAGATTAGACATTTAAAATCTTCTACCGTTAGTTCTGCAAGCTTAAAATTATCGCAGTTTTTATTGACCACTGATGCATATGTCAAATAATCTTGGTTGTCCATCTTTCTTAGATTCATGCACAGCCATCTTTTATGAAAAAGAGATATATTTGGATTAAATAATTCTTTTAGTAATTTTACAGCTTCCATGAACTCTAATTCCGCAGTTTTTTTAGGTAATATGTAATCTACGAATTTGCTGTGTTCTGATGTACCCAATTTTCTGAGTAAGAGGCTCACTTTCTGACTATTTGGCCAATTTTTACAGTCCAGTTGAAAAACATCCTCGTATCTTGTGTAGTATGCTTCAAAATTCTTCTCTTCCTCAGGCACATAATGAAATGTGTCCATGCTATTAAAAATAGTTGTATGGGAGAAATTAACACTATCGACATTTTCTCGATTACTCTTTAGTAGTTCCAGTGTTTTAGCAAAACGTTCATCTTGTCTTTCTTCATATTCCAATTGTAGTTTCTTATGCCTTTCTTCCTGTTCCAATTGCAGTTTTTTCTGCTTTAATTGTGCCATTTTCTGCTTTTCTTCTTGTTCCTGCTGCCATTTCAATAATCTGTCCTCTCTCTTTTCCTCGCGGTCAGCCTGTGCCTGTATTTGTGTTTGCAAAAGCTCGTTTTGTGTAGCTTGTCTGCGTTCATCCCGCTCAGCCTGTGCTTGTAAAAATTGCATGAACATTTTTGATAAGTCTTCCATGTTTTTTTTTTTGTTTTTTTTTTTAGTGTGTAGTTAAAAAAAAATATTGTACCATGTACAATATACACCGGTTTGGGTTACAACAAAAAAGCAAATTGCTGTAAGCTCCTGTTTTCAATAATAATAATATCGCTGCTTGCAATAATATATTCTTTTTGCGAGTCACGCTGCAAAAAAAAAAATAAAACAGGTTTATCTGGAATCACGAAATGGAATTGACTTTCCGTTTTTAGGCACTTACTAGTAAGTAACTCTTTCCACAAAATAAAAGTTTGGTCTTTTTTTTTTTTTTTTTTTAATCGAGTCACAATTGAATAAATGTATGCAGTACATTTAGTTCTTTGAGTTTTTTTTTCTAGTATTTTAGTAATTAAAATACCTCTTAAATTGAGATTACCTTTTTTTTCGTGACGTTTTACTGTATTATCCGTTATTCAGTGACAACTTCAAGAAAAAAAAATCCTTTCCTTGAATTTTAGTTTTAGCTGTGGTATTTCCTTTTAGTACCGACGTCAACCAAAACATTAATTAAAAAGTCCTTTAGTTGTTGTTTTGTTTACAGAGAACAGTAATTAGAATCCACTGGTGAACTTTTTTCGTAGGTTACTTCCTTGCTTTTCGTAATACGGGTCTGACCTGTCGTTTTTGCGACAGAACAAAGTTCGCTTTTCGTTTGCAAGTTGGTCCTTTAGTAAGATTTGTCGTGTAGCGACAAAACAAAATTCACTTTTACATTCGTTTGCAAGTCGGATTCCCAGAAAACGGCGTAAATTGTCGCTTTTGCCATGTTAGAGTTTTTTTTTTTCACTTGAGTTGAAACTTCTCTTTAACGTAAAATCCGTTTGCTCGTCAACACTTTGCATTCCTTAAAAAAAATGGTCAACCTTTGCGTTGTACTTTTTTTTTTTTTTTTTTTTTTAATATAGTTCTTCGTCAAACTGTTATATTTGACGCTTCATATCTCGTCGCCAACTGTTGTGGTTGCAAGGTTGAACAATAATTAGTAAGGAAATACAATGAAGATGCAAACAACAAGATAACGCAATAATAAGTGTATTAAAGAAAAGGTATATTTACAATATGTACAAATGACGGTGTCGAGTCAGAGAGTCTTGGTGGGAGGACATGTATGCTCTTCGGCGTCACTTCCGGTGGCATTTGAGTAAGACACACCAAGGCCAACCTAGGCTTGCCATTTATAGTGTTATGTTATTCGCATATGCAAATAAGTGGTTGCCACCACAACAGTTACCAAGAAGAATATTAAAAGCTTTGGTTTCAATTATTAATTTGACAAAGATGACAAAATCAAGAAACAAAATTCAAGTGAGCATTATGTATATAAAAAAAGAATAATTATCTGTGTCTATGTTCTACTTTTATATATAAAAGTCAATACTTGTTTGTTTGTGCGTTATAGAAATCAAACTGCTAGATTTTGGAATTTCCTTTCTTATCCTGCTTTCTCAACTGTACTAACATTCAGAAATTTAAGCGTAATATAAACAGACATCTCACTGCCCAACTCCCTACTTAAAGTGTCCCTGTAAACATGGTCACTAATTCACCATAGCTCCTTATGTCTCAGTGACAATTTCCATTGTTTGGAGTTAATATGAGTAAAAAAGAAAGAATACTGTGATGTTATAATAGACCCCTCCCATTTCTGTCTGTCTGTCTGTCTGTCTGTCTCTTCTTTCTCCTTTAATTAGTTATATCATTCGATTCAGATATTCTCTTGGTGGGGCTGAATATACCAAGGCTTCAGGAACTCCTGACAACAAGTCAGCTGTGTAGGTTTGCCTACACTGAGAGGAGCGACTCTTGGATAAGAATAAGCAGAGGCCTTGAGATGGAGAATTGAAGGAAAGTTGGATTATCCAAGAAAAATGCAAGGATATTAGAGAGTGGAATTTGAATAGAATTGTTCTACAAAAGCACCAAGCTCTGAGATTGAGATTACTTCCTGCCAGAAAACGTCCCACCTCTGAACAAGGTAAAAAAAAGATGATAAAATGGATGCTGCTGATGATGCTGATGCTAATTCCAGTCATCCTATCACTTATTTTATCATTTGCCATTTATTTATGTTATTCATCCTTCCTTCCACCTTAGTGTACATATGAAGAGTGCAAAATGACAAACAAGCAAGACAATAATACAGTACCAAGCGCTGTATACAGAGAAAACGAGTTATGTATACCACTATGTTCCCTAAACTCTCCTCTATATGGAGCGCAAGTCGGAGGTACAGAATGCATTAATCTGCATATAAAAAAAAACAAGAAACTGATGAAATCGTACAGTGCTCTTCATCTGAGGAATGATACTGAATGGCTATGTAAAAAGGAAAGGAGGAGGAAGAGGACTGGTACGTATTGAAGACCAGGAGGATCAATCAGATGGTCCAATGGAGGTACTTACATACTCCATCATGTCTCACTGTGTAGTAGCCATCCCCTAAAAGAACCTTGCAACTTGATACTAGATGACTCACACTTTCCAATTCCGTGTGGCAGAATCTGCATTTGTTGTCATTACTGAGACCTACCATTTTCTTGAATGCATTGGTCATCAATCCCTGATCTTGAGCAGCCATTACAACCCTTTCCTGATTGAGCCAGTCCAAGGAACCTTCTTTGTCTATGTATTCCTGGGAGAGTTTCCCCAGAAAATACTTTGCATGCTGATGTTGACCCCACTCTTCAAGGTTCCTCCTTTGGAAAATCTTGGTATAATTCTGCCGTCTCTTTCTTGCTATTTTTATGGCAGGCTTGTTTAATGTTTCAGCCTCATCTGTGAGACATCCCTGATTAAAATGTTTGGTCAGCTGGGTGTTGCATTATCTTGTGTTGAATGAATTCAATACTTTTGTATATATACTTGCGTAAGTGACTTGTTTTTTGAAAGTAGGTTTATATACTAATTCTAGAAACCTACAGATCCCAATATCTTCACTGTTGGATTAGTTCAAAATTGAGAAGGTGAGACTCCATATGATGATGAGGGACTCAGCCGATGAGACCATTAAAACATTTGAAACAAAATCAGAGATGAAATGATTGGCTATTAAGACTACACAGGAAGCAGAATGTAACCTATGAATAAAAGAATATAATAGGCGTCACTAAAACCAATAGAGCTACACTTGGCAGCACAAGCAGCAAGGATTTCTCCAAAGATGGTCCAAAAGTAAAAAGAGGCATAGTGATCAAAGAGATCAGGATGTTTGAGGAAGACCAAAAAACAGTCATTGCTGTCGCTCAGCTGAAACAATGTGCATGGACAAATTGGAATAACATTGAACCAATTAAATTATCGTGGAAAGCCTTAATTGCAATGGAACCACTGGTCATATCGTTCCTTCTTTGCTCTATATATGATCTACTACTAAATGCGATCAACCTAAAATTATGAAAATATACTGATTCAGACCTGTGTTTTTCATGTAAACGTGATCGGGGTATCTTGCACCATGTACTATCTACATGCCCACAATTGCTTCAAATGCATACATGGCGACATAACATGGAGTTGTTCAGAGCAGATTATAAGACAGCAAACCAGCAATTTGTTACAGTCAAGGAATCCATAATTCAGTTTCTGTGAGGAAGCAAAAAATTTCTTGTGAAGCTGCTGAATGGAAAATTTCACTGGATCTCAAAATATCTCTACAATTTCCAGTTCACATCATTCGTAGAGAAAAGCGTCCAGACATTGTAGCGTGGTCTAATTCAAAGAACAGTGTCCTCCTAATAAAATTGACCATCCCCTGAGAACCGGGAGGAGGCATATGAACGGAAGCAAAACCAATACAAGACACAGCGTGCCGACTGTATGGAAAAGGGTTGGATATACCATGTGATTCGCATTGAAGTTGATTGTCATGGATTTTTAGGACACTCACTCATTTGTTTCTTTCCAAAACTTTGACCTCTTGGCAGCCAAATTTTCGCCCAAAAACTGATTAAAAAGCTTGCTGCATATCTGAATATTTTTTATGTAAAATTTCAAATGTTTAGACCCAAAATTGGCTGAATGGTTTGCTAGAGACCGCAAAGGTAAAATCTTTTGAACTTTGACCCCTTGGCAGCCAAATTTTCGGCCTCAAACCAATTAAAAGGCTAGCTCTATGTCTAAATACACTTTATGTAAAATTTCAAATGTTTGGACCGAAAATTGGCTGAGTAATTTGATAGAGATCACAGAGGTCAAATTTTAAGTGTTTCGACCCAAAATTGGCAGAGGAGTTTGGTAGAGCTTTTAAAGGTCAAGTCGTTGAACTTTGACAGCCAAATTTCTGGCTGAAAACTGATTAAAAAGATTTTCCCAAATCCAAATACCTCTTATGTCAAATCTCGAGTCTGTAAACTGAAAATTGACGGAGTAGTTTAGTAGGGAAATGTACACACACAGACACACAGACAATTACACTTTTATATATATATATATATATATATATATATATATATATATATATATCATCATCATCATGCAGTCCATCAGTCTTGACGATGACTAGTTGGGACCTCAGTGCTTTATCCCTCCGTGTTTGCGTAGTCTCACTCCATCGCCACAGGACTTCCCACTTTGGCTCAAACTTTTTTGCGCAGTTTAGGTGCAGTATCTGTTGTGCATCAGATAGACACCCTCTGAACCTCCAATACTCATGCCCAGTGGAGCGAACCCGTGACAACTGGCAGCAGAGGAGGCCGGAGCTTCTGGCCGAAAGTAATCTCAGTGAGGTAAAACAGTCACCCTATCGTGTCCGCTTCTATGCCTTTTCTTTCTGGACGAAGTTTCATAGCCTTTTAAGGAAAACTGCAAGGCAGCTGTAGGATGTGAACTCAGAGTTTCCATCTCTTAGCCTTTTGCTGTGATAAGGCCCACAAGGGAGTGGTGTTTGATTTTGGGGTTGGTTCCCCTAGTCTTCGCCCAACCAAGGGCACCCACAATACAGTGGGGTAGGGGTTGGTAGTGTGCCAGGATGTGTCCACCCATCGGTGAGCCATATCGCACTACCTCTGGGACCCCCTACTACTCTATGATCTCCTACAAGTTTAGCCTGGGTCCGCAAGGCATCCAGTTACTGTGTGTGGCCAACGTGGAGGCACTGTAGGAGTCTTGATGATGGAGAGGCTATGTACTGGCAGGGAAGACTTTTGCATCGCTGCTCCCTTTTCGTCATGAGGTTAGCCAGCGATGTTAGCTGGAAGCGAGAAGGTGTGGGATTGGATTCTTAATCCCGCAGGAGGATGTGACACGTCTAGTGTGTTAGGTATAAGTTAGTGTTAAGTTCATATATATATATATATTTCTTCAAAACTCCGCGGATTAAGGAGTATCCACTTATCTAGTGTTTCCTTTTCAGATTAAATATGTTTTTAACTCATTTCAAAGTGTTTTTTAAAATGTTTTATTAACTGTTTGCTCGTATATATATATATATATATATATATATATATATATAATTATATTTTACTATAATAATTAAATACCTATAGACACTAGTGTGTCATCCTTTCGGGAGTCTTCAGTGCAGGGTGTCACGATTAACACCAGTCGGTAGATTCGAACCCAGCAACATAAGCCATCTCTGACTCGATTAGCAAAGACCACATCCATTCGGCTACCATTAACCATGTGAAATAACGTTGAATTTAAACATTTTTAATTTTAAATGTTCTTTACGTCAGTCAGACAGTGATCTAATTGTTATACGATGATCTATGTATAAGAGCTAAATTGACCGACTTAATTCAACTGAAACTGCTCAACAATAAGAAACAAGTTTCTTAAAGGGGCTGTCATAATTATTTATATATATATATATATATATATATATATATATATGTTTTCATGTTTATAATTATTCAAAATTGTGTCAGTGGTAATATTTGAATGTATGCTAGTTGCGAATTTTAGCCCAAAAGTGAGGGCTTCAATTTTGATGCTTGAGAGTTATTTATTAGTAAGATTTTGTATTCGATCGAGGCATACTTTGGTTCTCCATTTGTTGTTAAAGATTAATTTTGTAAGTTTATTTTCCAGTTTGAAAATATGGCGAATGTTGAATCTACATCTTGGATAGAAATAGAAGGTATAGATTATTTGCATAATTCCAATGTTTTTATTCTAAATTAAAATAATAAAATTTTGTCCAAAATAAAATACTCTCACTTTTTGAAAGAACAAAAAACACAAAACTTTTTTTTTTCTGAAAAAATATCAAAATATGCTTTATCCTAAAAACTAACAGTTCAATAGTAAATAACGGTGCTAATGCGCTTACTGATCCACGCTATTTTTTAAATCGTATTTTCACGTTTAATTAAAGTTTTATATGGGTTTTAGTCAATTGTAAGGTTAAAGTACAGAATAGGTACCCTCCCCTCCCCATGTTAAGAATGGCTTTTTAAATAATAACGTTATTATTTCAGCACGAATCAATAAGTGCATGAATACCTAAATAACAAATAATTGTCAATTTCAAGCCGGAATACAACAACAAGGATTTGAATAAAACAACTTCAAACTTGGCTGGGGTTAAATTTCACTTTTGATTTTCTTCAATTTTCTTATACTTTTTTATCATTGTTGAATTGTTTGTCGTGCTTTCTTTGTTTTAAATTATGAAAAAAAAAATATTATATATGTATTATTCAGTCAATGCTCACCTGGCGCAGTGGATAGACATTGAGTCTTTACAGTTCTAGGTAAGCATTGTCTGAAGATAACGGTTCAATCCTACCCAAAGCAGGCCAGAGGATTAGTTGGCCCAAAACGTGGTGAAACAACAACAACTATGGAAGGCAGTAATTACTGCGGATACAGTTAAGACACTCAGCATTCCTATCCTGTCGTGGATAACCATCTGAAGGAGGTCAAAGGAATAGTTAGCCGAAACGTGGTGAAGCAACAATACAATTGTGAAAATGAGGATAATAGTCCACAAATAAATAAATGAATATACAAATTACTCATCGTAAAGGTTTCCAATAAAAAAAAAATAGTGTATAAATGTTATGTAGATGATAAGACAATGCCATAAATGATCAATAATGGTGAACTTTGATTGGCTTAACCTACTTTAGAGGACGGCTCAACAAGAACTTATTTGCATTGGATTTGAACACGAACATGTCATACTCAATTGGGAAGGAGTCCCATGGTATTTTGTTTCACAACCCGATAGTTCTTAAAAAGAAACTCTGCTCATGGAATTTTCATTTCATTATAGGCACAGACTGAGGAAAATTATTGACAATTGTTGTAGCTAGATGAGTACCTGCCACAAAAGTAACAATAGAGCAGAGATAGACTCGCAACATTTCATCTGTGAGAAAGAGGAAGTGTGGAGTCAAAAAGATTTTCACCCGCGAAATTTTGAAGACGGTTTTGTACCCTGTCATGGCAGGAAAGGATACACTTAGGAGTTCCACCTCAGATGTGGTAACAGTACTTCATCTCTGGATGTATTTGACTCCTGTATTGGTAAAGGATTGTGTTTGGAATGAGATTCTGGAATGGTAGAACGACCCCACCATTTTTCCAGTGATTTTGGCAATGGATTTGATGGAGGTTTTCTATTTCAGGTCAGTAATGAAGTTTATCAAAGCAAAATGCTTCCTTAAGATGAGAGCCGTGAATTACAATTGGGGCCAAGTGGGGATTTGAGCGTTGATAGTGAAAATATAAAAGTTTGGTTTTGGATGCATTGAAGGTAACTAACCCTTTTTTTTTTACCCGAATGTACCATACTCTCTAGGTTGGAAGAGAGAGAATCTGAAAATCCCTGGTCATTGCAGGCCTTTGTTGCCATAGATGCTAGTATTAGCTGCATATATGTTGATGAAGATCTCAGAATATGATATGGGAGGTTTTACAGAAACAGTTGTAACTAGACAGCAGGGTAAAAGAAGTGAGCCACATCCTTTTTTTTTTTTAATCTTATCCACTCCAAACAAGGTATATCGCCACTTGGACGTAAGAGGCTTCTATTTGGGACTATGTTTAGAAGAATTAACCAAGATGTTGGTTTACGTTACATTTAAACTTCTGCATGTCAGTATAGTCAGAGAAGCAGGTAGCAGGAAAAGAATTTCAAAGTTTAGCTATCTGAAGGAAGAAACAATTAGAGTAGAAGGCTTTCCGGCATTTAGTGACCTCTACAGTGAAACAATGTGATTTTGTTGCTTAGCGGGTTTGTTGGGGGTATGTATATCAAGGGGGAACAAGTGCAATGAGTTCATCAGAGTACATTCTCGGGACAAGATCAAAGTGTAGTATCTGTTCTTCAGATGCTGCACTTCTATTTCTTGTTCTCTTTCGGTGGAGGGGAGGTCCTTCACGACTGAGACAATTTTTATTTTTGTACCTTTTCTCCACGTTAAAAAACGACCCTGGTGTCTAACTCTGTCCCGTGGGGAGGTATAGTAAATAGGTACTTGTAAAACAGGCACAGGGATGCAACATTGTGGCAATGGGGCAAGGGTTAGAGATTAGTTGACAGTGCGGGACCTATTAGATTGGAGACTCTTCTTTGAACCTTGTCCAAGAGGGAGAGACTAGCAGTAGATACACCATCACGATACTTCATGCATGGGCGAATGGTGGTCTTGTAGAGGTACAGGATACTCCTAGATGTGAGTAATCTTCTAGCATGATAGAGGGCACCCAACTTTTTGCAGCAGCCTTTGCAATGTCCTCAATGTATTTGTTCTCATTCATATTGCCTGTGAATGTTAAGCCAAGGAGTTTGAAGGAAGAACTCTCAGGTAAGGTGTTATTTGTTATGGCTATTGGTGGTTGGGAGGCTTCTTCTAATTATTAAAGAAGAGCAGCCTAGTCTTTGTAGCGTTAAATGTTACCATCTATTTACGGCCCCATTCCACTACAGTTTTTTCATCTTCTAAGGATTTTACCATTAACTTAGATTTGTGTACATCTGTTTTTCCATCGTGCCTGTTATAGAGTGTTGTATCATCCACAGATATACTCATTTAAAACACAATGTAATCAGGAGGGTCGTTTATGAATATCAGGATTAATAGTGGTCCAAGGACCAACCCCTAAGGCACTTTCACATGCTATTTAGATATATGTCCATCAAAGACAACCTGGATGGTCTTCTTGTCTAAGAAGGATCTAATTATATTTAGTATTTGTCCAATTATACCATATGATTTAATTTTTATTAGGAGCCCTCCATGCCAGACTTTGTCAACGGCTTTGGCTACAGCCTTGATCTTGTTCACCTTATCCAATGCATAGTATATACATTCAGAATGACCGTTAAAATATTTGCAGTAGAACGACATTGTTTCAATCCATATTGTCGGTCAGAGAAAAGATTACCTTTTGTGAGGTGGTGGACTAGTTTTTGATTGATTAATGTCTCAAAGATTTTAGCGAAGTAGGGTAAGAGACTGATAGGGTGATAATTGAGCGGGTCAGTCTTTTCATCAGAATTCTTGTACTCTGGTACCACAGATGCCATCTTCCAGCTATTTAGGAAACAAGATTCAGCAAGGCATTTGTTGTAGAGTTTGCAAATTACAGGGGCTAGCTAAGCTGAGCATTTATTAATTAGCATAGCAGGGATATCAGACCCACTCACCTTGGAGGTGTCTAAGATTTTATGATATTGCAGACATGAAAAGGAGTGATTTTTAATCATCAAGTGTGGTTTCAGTCCACATCGGGAGATTTGGAAGAGAGTTAAAAATGATTTTCACATAAGCTATTGTAGACAGACATATGAGTCAAAAAAGTGAGCTATATACGTTTATATAAATGATTCCTTTTAGACAATTAGTTGTAGACATACAGTTTTAAATTGTTGAGTTTTTGACAGATGAATTTTGGATGCTAAAATATACACAATGGAAAAATGTTTTCAAATCCGTTTTTTTATGTAAATGAATTCTTAATTATAATTAATTAAAAAAAATAATTCTTTTTAATTTTCATATAGTTCAAATAGACGGGAGTGAAAAACATCTTTTATTTATTGTTTAACTTCTTAAAATTAAAAACTCAGGTTAACATTAATTTTTTAATAAAAATCACTCCAACCAAGACATGAAGCCCCTTGATGTATGGGGCTAACAGTATTACAATGAAATGATATTAATTATTAAAATGCACATATGTTAAATAAATAAATAGATAAATAAGATTGCTATAGTTGAATTTAAACGTTATTTTAATCAATTTTAACAATTGAGCTAGAAGACTACTCACACCTGAGATTATCTTGTACCTCTATAAGGCCACCATTTGCCTATGCATGGAGTATTGTTGCCACATCTGGGCTGGTGCGTCTACCACTAGCCTCTCCCTCTTGGATAGGGTCCAGAGAAGAGTTTTCAATCTAATATATCCCACTTTGTCAACTTAGCTCCAACCCCTGTCCTATCGCTGCAATGTTGCATCTCTGTGCCTATTTTACAAATATTTTAATGGAATATGCTCTGATGAACTTGTTACACTTGTGCCCCCTCAACGTACATATCCCCGGCAAACCGGCTTAGCAACAAAATCTCATCTCTTTACTGTTCAGGTTCCTCAATGTCAGAAAGCCTTCTACTCTAATAGATTCTTCCATTGAACAGCTAAACTTTGGAATTCCTTTCCTGTTACCTGCTTCCCTGACTGTACTGATATGCAGAAGTTTAAATGTAATGTAAACCAACGTTAATCTTTCCTAGGTATGGGCAAAATAGTAGCCTCTTACGTCCCAGTGGCAATATGCCTTGTTAGGGAGTGAACATGAAAAAAAACAAAAAAAAAAAAAAAAAAACAACTGGACAGTTTTCAAATGCACATAAAGAAAAGTTAGGCTGTAGAGTTGCGGCTCATTCTTCCATTCTGTAGATTTTTAGTGTCTCAAATTCACCTTTCAAAAGACCAGCCATTTGGTACCGTACTATTACCAGAACATAGTTTAGTCATATTACCCAATACTAGCATCAACAATACAGCAGCATAATGCATAACATATTGTTAAGTATGTTATGCGTTTCTTTATTTCCTTTACATCATATAAACGACAATCTTAAGACTCTTAGTATTTGTGTTGTGGGCTGAGAGAAATTGACAGGAAATCGATCAGGATGGAAGAAAATGGAAGAAAATGGCTTTTGATGGTTGTAATACTTTCGAGCAGAAAATAATTGGATATTTCACTCCGAAAGAAGCACTCAGAAAACAGCATGTGAACACGATATCAGACACCGTTCAGTCAAGATATGTAGTTCATAAGGTCAGTGGAAAAGTTTTCTCATCTAGAGTTGAACTTGCAAGCAATGGCTGATCTATTATAAGACTAATGAAACTTGGGGCGAGAGGAGGCATAGTTTACATTTTTTTTACAAGGGGGTCACGGCTTATTAAGGCCCAAATGCCACCCAAGGATAAGGATAAATGAGCACAGTCAGAGAAGCAGGTAGGAGGAAGGGAATTCCAAAGTCTAGCTATCTGAAAGAAGAAACTATTAGAGGAGAGATAGATTCACAACATTTCTTCTGTTTTTTAAGGATTCCGCGATTGACTTAGATTTGTGTACATCCGTTTTTTTTCCCTTGTGCCTGTTATCGAGTGTTGTATCATTGGCAAATATACCCATCTCAGATACAATGTTATCAGAGAGGTCGTTAATGAATATCAGGAATAATAAAATAATAAATCTTCTCAAATGCACTTGTGATGTTAGGCTGTATAAGGTATTAACTTTAGTCAAAATCGCCTGTTTCTTCTTTCATTGGATTTTTTCAACGATCAATTATTGATACTTATTGAAGGCATTCTGATACAAAACCTATCTAAAGACACTGCCAGGCACATAAAGTATATTTGTGTGAAATTTTAAAAAATCGGCTCAGCCGTTTAGGAGTCCATAGGAAACACACACGCACACGCACACACACACACACACACACACACACACACACACACACACAGAGAAAAAGTTCCCAATTATATAATAGTAGAGATTATATTATACTAGCAGGTTGCCTGGCGTTGCCCGGTCATAAAATATGCATAAATATTATATTTTAAATCCTACAGAAACTGAGACATGTACATGCAAGTATTGTTTTTCTAAACAGTTCACTTCTTGTAACCAAAAAAAAAAAAAAAAAAATACTCGAGCTGATATTGAAACCAAAACCTAAAGACAAAAGTAAAGTATGATAACCATTAGGCCAGTCTGACACGATCTTTAAAAAGTGTTTTCAACTCTACTTATTCTTAACATGAGAAATCTGTCATGTGAATGATTCACACAAGTGTATTTGTGAAATTTGTGAAACAGTTGACAAACAGATAAAAATCAGATAGCCTTCCCATTCATGAAAATTTTTCAATTTTGAACCCCTAGCAGTACGTCTTTCCGGATGAAAATCGATTAAAAAGTTTTCCACATGTCTGAATATACCAAATTTCAAGTCTGTAGATCAAAAATTTATTTAATATATAGGTTGAGAATTGTCCTCACACACAGACACGCACACAACACACACACACGCACATTCTCATATATATATATATATATATATATATATATATATATATATATACATATATATATATATATATATATATATTATACTATATTCTTACTTGGTGGTTAAATAAATATATTTACACAAAAAAAAAAAAAATGCACATGTGTATACGTGTTAGTCTTTTTCATTTCTACTTTAAAATCATTCAATTCGATTTATTCCATAAGTCAGTTCATTCCAAGTTGCTCCTCAACTCTGCACTATCCTATTTTTGTGAGTCTGAAATAAATTAAAAAAAACATTTATCACACAGAAAAAAAACATATCACCTAATTAGGTGCTTATCTCAATTACTAACTGCCCTAAATTTGTTCTCTGTTGACCTTAAAAAATATTGCCATAACATTTTTGTTGCGCATTCATTCTTTTTGCAAACTGTTATCCTCATCTTCATAGTTTTTGTTGTTTCACCATGTTTCAGCTAATTTATCCTCTGGTCTTCTTCAAATGGTTAACCACGATAGGATACGAATGCTGAGTCTTGTAACTTATTCCCAGTAATTACTGCCTTCCATTGTTATCGTCTCACCACGTTTTGCCCAACTAATCCTCTGGCCGGCTTTGAGTAGAATTGAAACCGCTATCTCCAGACAATGCTCACCTGGAACCGTAGAGACTCAACGCCTCTATTCACTGTGCCACAGACCCCAAATCTCAAAGGATTAAAAAAAACACTTGTTGTTTAGCTCTATGCGTTATAGTCTATTTTTTCTTTTTATGTCTTGCAAATAATTGTTGCGAAAAAATAAGGTGACTAGGAAAATCTCGGTGGATTAATAATCCATTACTTTATTTTATTTCAGATTTTTTACAGGGTTCCAGAGTCGGAGTCAGGAGTTTTTTAAAGAGTCAAAGTTGGAGGCAGACTTTTAAGAATACTTGCAATCAAAGACAGAGTTGGATTTTTTATTTTCCAAAGACTTTAAAATAAGAAGTCAGAGTTGAATATTTTAGAATTTGGGGGAATCCTCAGTCCAACTCAAACCTTATATCTTCCAACTTCACAAGCCTGTTTTCTTTTTGCTGTATCTTATTTATTTATTGTTTTTTTTTTTACAAAGGAATCACCACTTATCAAGGTTCAAAGGCCACTCGAGGATAAGGGTTAATAAGTGTACAGTGGTCAATGGGACAATGACATAGTAAATATTGTAACATAGTCGTTAGATGTCCACACACAGAACCAACACATTGTATGCAGACAGTTGCAAGAAAAGAAAGTCCAGGAAAGAATTTGACTCACTTTTTTTTCAGTTGAAACAAACAGACATTTATTTACAGGTGCTTCCAGAATAACGCCTTGTCTATTGTAGAAAAGTCCTCTCGTACTTCAATGCGCTTTACAAGATTCTGCTGCATCGAATGCGTGGCACTGTCTTTTTCCAGTCATGTTTAGGACACATCTTTCCCTGTTGCTCTTAGATCATGTGTGTAATACGTCTATTTCTCATCTTCGCATTTTTTTTTTTATAATTTTTTTCTTTCCTTCTTCTTTGCTGTAAGGTCACCTTGTGCACGGCTTGGTTATTTGCATATATTGGCTGCTGCTGCTGCTGCTACTTCTGCCATACATGCGTTCATGCTCTGTTACATTATATGCTATGGTATGAGGGTGATCTACCCTATTTCGTAACTATATGGACTCTTCCAGACACTATGTATTGAGGAGCCTACATTGCGTACTTGTGTAAATACACTTATTTGTAAATATACCACTATGTTGTCATATTTATTATCGTCCCTTCAAGGTTACAACATTATAATTGTTAGTTTATTATTACTGGATACTCATCCTAATCATAACCATAACATTATATTCATTTTACCATCTGTTTTACATGCTGGCATGTGTTGGACGGCTTTTAGAAATTGATTCCAAACTAGCCTATCTCTGGTCAAGTTTTTATTTATCTCTCTTTCTTTCAAATTCTTGTTTTTTGCACTTCTTTCCATGTTTTCTTTGATCTTCACCTTCCAAGCGATCCTGCTACTTCAACTGTTCCAAGTCTACTTGCCCAAGAGGTCTCATCTTGTCTTTCAATATGACCTTACAAATGAAGTGCCTTCTTCTGCTTGCATCTTCTTATGCCGACCAGAATTTAATCTTCATCTGAGGTGATTAAATGTAAGTTTGTCTTTAAAACTGACGTCACACATCCATCATAACATTCTCATATCATTTCTATCCAAGCAACGCATGTCCCCAATCCTCACTGTAAGTACCAAATTGGCAAGTCAGATTAAAAAGGGTTCTATCGGCAATTTTCAGTTATTTTAAGCTATGTGCAATGCTCTTTATTACCATTTAAGTTTCATACAGAAATATTCGTTTAAATTAACACTGCTCATTGTGACACAAAATAAATCATCATCATCATCATCATCATCATCATCATCATGTGACCGGTTTTAATCCAATTAGGCAGCGTTGTTAAAATTGAGTCCCACACATTGAAGGGACCACACATGTGTGCTTAATACATCCATTAATAAAATTAATGCATTCATTAATGCAAAAACGGTGTAAAAAATCTAACAAATATTCTACATCCCTGCTTTTCCATTTTTAGCGACCACGTGTTCAGGTATATTTCCCACACAGGTGGTCGTTACTTTATGTGCCCTGTTATCTTGGCTAGCATACACGAGGTCAGAAGAAGGAAAGGACAATAGTGGAGAAATATTTGGACTTATTTTCACATAAATAGAGACAAATATACAAGAAGGAATATGAAGCATAAAAGGTAATCTCATTTATAAAACTCATTATGTCTGTCTGTCTGTCTCTAGTTTTTCAAACTCCATCTCCTCTGAAATGGAAGGTCATTGAGCAGTGCAAGGTAGCTCAAATGATTGCATTTTTTGTGGGCCGTTTTTTATGGGTCTTTAGCCAGTTAAAATAGTTACAAAGGGGTCAAAATTGAAAGAAATTACAACTTGGCAAGCGTACATCATAAATATATTCTTAGCCATAGCATTTTTCGTGCATGCGTCTATTGACCTGGCATATAAAAGTATATATTTTTAATTTACAATGCTTTCAAAATGCTTGCTCTAATGGGGCTGTGGTTGGTGTGAACGGCTATTAACAATAGAATTGAGGTTTTGATCCGCAGCAATTTTTTTCTTATTTTAATTACATTCCTATCTTTATAATCTTATAATGTAATGATTTTACAAGAAGACAATATATTTATGTAAACAAAAATACAGAAAAATCTTTACGATTTATGTACCCGTCATGGAACAAAAATGTCGTATTCCAAAAAAGTCACATAAATTGATCAAGTAGTTTTTATAAATAAAAAATCCCTTTTTTTTTTTCTATGATTTTCAACAATTTTAAGAGTAAATAATATTTTTCGAGAATAATTTCCTATTTCAGTCATGTAAATTCTTTCAATGTTGTATTACATAGTTACACAGAGTAAACATGTTTGTATACTTTTTCATCTTGTGCAATACAAACAAAAAAAAATTTAAACATGATAATAAGCCATTTGAAAACCTGGATTGTAAACAATGAATATTGAAACTAATTCATTTGTGAAACTCACTATGTCTGTCTGTCTGTCTGTCTGTCTGTGCATCTCCATCTTTTGCTTTCAAATTTTGCTTTTGGTTTTGACTCTGGCTGATGGCATGCAAGTTACTTTTTTTTTTAAATTTTTAAATCATGACTATATATTGGGTCCAATCATCAATAGATAATTGACTCTTTTATAATATATACAAAATTTGAATAAATTAAAATGTCATATTTAAGCCTATTTTACGATCTGGCAACACCAGGCTCCCCAGCTAGTATCTATATATAAAGTAGTAGCGTTCATGTATGTGTGTGTTTGTGTGTACAACTCTCCTACAGCCCACACCACTGGATCAATCATGATCAAATCTGGTATGATGATGGTTCACCACCTAGAGATAGAGTACACCATTTTTCAAGGTAAAGTTTACCACTTTATTTGCAACTATGTATATATACTCTCCTAGAGCCTACACCACTGAACTGATCATGACCAAATCTGACATGATGATGATCTCCAACCTAGAGATGGTACACACCATTTTTCAAGGTCATGGTCAAAGGTTAAGGTCATATTTGGTGTGGCTCTTCATAAACTTCCCCACCTAGGGATTTTGCACTAAGTTGAGGTTTATTGCCATCCCGCGAGCCGCCACCATGGCGCCAGCCAGTTTCTTTGTGAATTTGAATTAGATTACTCTCCTCCACCCCCATCCCTTCAACCAATCTTGATGAAATTTGGCATGATGGTGGTCCCTAACATAAGCCAAAATTTATTTATCTTTACTTTGATCCGAGTGCACAACAAGGTCTCGTGTGAAGTGCGGATATCTTCGCTATATCTTTGATAAAATGTGTTTGTGATACTAAACAAATGTTAACCATATTGATTCTTTGTAATTGTTTCAATTTTTATGTATAACAATATAAGTGTCAACTAATCTATTTGCTTTAAAGTTCATGGTTGGATTTCAGTCACTTCAGGAGGTAGTTAGAAAATGTTAAACACCTTAAGCAATAGTTGTTCTTACAACATCCACTTGCTGCAAGGGTGTCTGTGAAGCAGGTACCTGAGTGTACAGCAAAGCCCCACTGAAGCGCGGGTATCTTTGCTAGTTGCAAATAAAGTGGTAAAAACTGCAGACACAATTACTAAAGAAAATACATTAATGTCCTTTTTCAATCGATACATAAATGTGCTGTAAGGGTCAAAGAATAAAGAATATGCACAATCAATTCTATTAGTAAATATTACTTACATTGGTGTTATTGTGGGAATCTAGGTGACTGATATTAGAGCCTGATTGACATAGTGTCAGGATTTGTGAAAATCATGCAGATGTGGACAGTTGATTAGAGCATGTCTGATGGCTTTTGTGGTTCAGCTAGAAAAAAAGATAATCTCTCATTCTAAATTTCCACCATGAGTAGAATAGGATTTTTGACTTCCAGAGAGGAGAGTCCATAATTCAAGGGATATAACTATTTTTTATGTTATCAATAAACCAATTAATGCATGTTTAGCATGCGTATCTGGCAAAGCCTATCTATACAATATATCTTTAAAAAAAAAAAAAAAAATTGAATTTTAAATTATTTCTTGCTAAAAAAAAAGCAAAAGAATATATTTTTAGTATGTGAGTAAAGATTTTGATTTATAGAAATTAAAACTTAGATATGAACTTTCAATTTTTAATATTTTATTGTGGCTAACATTGGAACTAAGCCCTCAAGCCTTTTAACTTGGGACTGGTTTACTAGAAAAACATTGATCTTTAGGCATTTTTAAGATAGAAGACGCTGTTAACAATTTTTTCACATTTTATCCAACACCTCATAAAACCTGCTATAACTACTGGATCGAATTTGAATTAATTATTTTAGTACATACATATTGGCTGCATTAACATTGTGATTATATTCAGTTTATGTCCGTTTTATATGCTGGCATGTGCTGGACGGCTTTTAGAAATTGACTCATCTGAAAAGTTTATTATTTATTCATCTTTTAAGTCTATCCTTATCACTTCCTCTCATTTTTGGACTACCTCTGCCAACTTCTCCTGCTACCTCAACTGTTCTACATCTATTAAACTAAGAACTCTCATCTATTTTTTGCAATGTGCCAATACCATTAAAATCTCCTGCTCTGCACACATTCCCCTATACTGTCTAGATTTAATCTTCTTTTGAAATCAGATCTATAACTGTCTTTAAGACTCACATTACACATCCATTGTATTATTCTCATATAATATCTCTGCATGCAACGCATATCCTTAACTCTCATTGGCCAGGTTTCATTTCCCATACATTATCACACTGTGATCACATGTCTGCTAGACTCTTCCCTTGATTGATGGTGGTAACACTCGGCTGGTTAATAATGATAGAATTTTCCTGAACTTACTCCATCTACTCCTAACCTTTCTTGCAATCACACTCACCTCTGTTCTCTCTGCTATCACCAAATCATTTAACAACCTTAATAGTTCCGTCATCCAAATGTACATTCTTGGCATCTAAGTTCTCATCCATCACCATAGTCTCACATTTTTAGCACACAATCTAGTTAATATCTCTTAATCCACCTGTTGTTCCACTGCACTGTTTGTTAACCCAATACTTACAAGTATCAGGAAAAAAAAAAT
The DNA here is from genome assembly GCF_053919585.1 of Euprymna scolopes. Classification (NCBI taxonomy): domain Eukaryota; kingdom Metazoa; phylum Mollusca; class Cephalopoda; order Sepiida; family Sepiolidae; genus Euprymna; species Euprymna scolopes. Next base: position 63,331,720 of record NC_136490.1, read on the forward strand.
GCATCAAACTTTCTTTCCACAAACTATTGAATTTGAAATGATTTCTCTGATAAAAAAGACAGAAAAGTATCGTTTTAGTATATTAGCAATTATCTAAAACTCAATTATCTTGAGTATATCAGCAATTACTTTTATATTGGTTTTCATTTTTTAGTATTACCTTGTGACCAATGGTTAATTTTAAGCCTTAAATGAATTTTAGCTGGAACTGGTGTGCTGCACAGGACATCGATCTTTAGAATTTTTAGGATTGAGAGCTCTGATAACAATTTTGTTAATGTGACCCCATATTTCGTTGTACCAACAATGACAATATAGTATCAGTAATAACTATTCCAGCAAAGAAGTGGGAGTAAGTAACCCTCTCCCAGTAATAAATCCTCATCGTTTTACCCAGAATACTGTAGAATAATAAACCTAATTAGTGTAACTTGTAGCAATTATATGACAGATATGTTACTTTTGTATATACAAGCAATATTTTGTGTAATGTTTAGTTGTAGTTCAATTGGCTAAAACAGGCAGACTAAAAGAAATACACCGGACAATTTGAGTATTTGGGTGAATTTAATTAAGCACATGCATATTGCCTGCATAAATAGTCATGCTAACTAACTAAACAGGGAAGGAGACAAGTTGAATTATCGAATAGATTAATAAGTTACAAAGTCAACTCTTATTTGATCATTAAGTTGTTTGATGGAAAATGCAAATTTTTTGCTTGTTTATAAGTAACCAATAGGGACAAAATGTTATGGCAGTTATAAGTAAAAACCAACATAGTGCACTTGCATTCTAATCCCCCCAAAATGCCTGAGCAACCCCATTAGTATCTCCCATAAAGGGCGCCTCAAGTAATTAACAATAAACTGACGATTTCTCAGAAAGAGAAAATAAAGTCTGGGAGGATAGGTCTCTTAGAATTAAATGGAATCAGATGTCAGTCTGAGAGAAGCAAAGCCACTGACTGACAGGGACTTATCCTCGACTGTTATGAACAACACCTACTAACCTTATACTAGCTTTATAGTTATGGATGGCCAAAATAATCTCCAATTGTTATCCATCTCTCCTGAACACTAATGCCAGTCACCTATAACCAACAGGGATTAAATCATTATATATATTTTTTTCATTTAGGAATCACCACTTATCAAGTCCCAAAGGCCACTTAAGGATAAGGGTTAATGAATGTAAGTTGGTAGTGTAGTAATCGTTAATGGTATAAATTGGGTAGAATTTGATTATTTATGAGGACGGCTCAACAAAACTTATTTACATTGGATTTGAAGGCTACCATGTTGTATTCAACTGGGAAACAGGCCAGTGGAACAAAGGCGGGCAGTTCCAGGAAAGAAGCTATATTCATGGAATCTGCATTTAGATTTAGGCACAGATAGAGAGTGGGGGAAATCTTATATAGTGGTTGTAGGTAGTCGAGTGTTTCTTGTGAACGTTTGGAAAGAGGGGACCATATATTGGAGTTCAGTCGAATTATAATTAATTATAATGATAATAACGATAATTAGTGAATAAGTTTTTATGCAAGTTAAATCTGCTATCAAAACAGGTTTCGAGTTGGTGAGGGAAGAGGATTTAGGATATAATGATTTGCAATTATTTCCGCCTGCTCTTGGAGTGGGGGGTGGCAAGGGAAACGATCTTTGAATAATTTATGATTGCTAATTAAATTTTGCCTCTGAGATGAGATCGTTTTGTAATGAGGCTTGCACAGGAAATGAAACATGACAATAACAACAAGATTATTATTATTATTATTATTATTATTATTATTATTATTATTATTATTATTATTATTATTATTATTATTATTATTATTATTATTGTAGTAGTAGTAGTAGTATTTACATTTGGACTATGTCAACTAATAATAGTTTCGTGAAATAAGATGAGACTTAGGATTATACGATTCCCGATTCCCTCTACAATTATCTTTTCCTCAAATGATCCGTTATGATCAGTAATATGGTAGGTACTTATTCACTTCCCCACGAAAGCAAACTGTGACACAAAGTCATTTTTAATGTGGGAGAAACCAGCTTCTAAACAGGCGCTTTCTGGAAGTAGACAAAAATAAAATTGCTTTAGTATGGAAGGGTTTCCTCTTTATTGACTAAGGACGAATTAACTTGAGTGTAGTATCAGAACAGATACTACACTCTCATCCTGATCAACATCAGCGTACAAATGGAATCCAAAGATTAACTCAATAAGCATTAATTTATAAAAACCACTTCTTATTCATTTATAACTTTATTTATCTCCTATTCAGAAGGTCATTCACAAGGCCAGATTTTGAAAAGTCAACATAGTAAGGAGAAGTGCACTCTAGCCTAAAAAATAATGCCTGGGCAAACCCGTTTATGCGCCTCAGGCAATTAGCAATAAACTAAAGCGTTTATTTATAAAAACATAATTTTTATAGATATGTATGGCAAAATAACTAAAAAAAAAGCCTCAAATCTGTTTTGATACTACCACTTAAGTTTTTCCTTTCACCTGTTGGTGAAGGAGAAATCTTTCTAGACTGAGATAATTCTAATTTTTGTCTGAATCCAGAGAGCTCCTTTTGGAGGAGCTGGATTTTCCCCATATTAAAAACCGAGATTGTGTCTAATTCTGCCTTCGTGGGGGGGGGGGCAAGTAAATGTTAAGAGCTGCTCTCACCATCTGCTGGAGGCAGCATCATACAAAAGAGCAACTTTATGAACAATTGTCTGGGATCGCCTTAATCAGAGAGAGAAGAACCACATTTGCTGGTCACTGTTGGAGAGATAGAGATGAAACCATATGCAATGTCCTTTTGTGTATGCGAAAACAGGAATGTCATTCAGTAGGGAGATTGCACAGAGCTTATATCAAGCAACTAGCTGAAGAAACACAATGTATTTATGAAGATCAACGTGGCAAGATAGAGGATGGAACAGGATGGCACAAGAGGGTTTTTAGTTCTTTCCCATTGCAAGAACTTAGACACCAGAGTCAGAATGTGGGATTGAGGAGTCAGCGTCCCAGAGGCGATTAGCAATAAATTAACTCCTTCTCAACGAGAGAAAGCAAAGTCTGGGAGGATGGACCTCCTAGAACTGCACAGAACTAAACTCCCACCACAAAATAAACATTACAAAAATGGTCTAATCTCTGTTGGTTGGGGGGTGGAGCCAAGGATAAAAATTACTAGAGCAAAAAGAATCTGTGACATGCACACAACTGGATGATAATGATGATGATGGTGATGATGATGAGGAGGAGGAGAAGAAAGAGGGGAGGGGGTAGAAGGAGCGCTAAAATAACCTATATTGTTACCTATCTCTCCTGAACATTAATCCAATCTAATAATACTTACAAATTACAAATGAGTCATCAATTATCAAGGCCTGCAGGTCACTCGAGGATAAGGGTTAATGAGTGTACAGTAGTCAATGTGACAGTATTGTAGTAACCGTTAGTAGTTGAAATTTGGTAAATTGAATTAGTAAAGGGGACGGCTCATCAATAACTTGTCCACGTTGGACTTGAAGACAACCATATCGTAGTCAGCTAGAAAGCAGACAAACAGAGCAGAGTTCCACAGGCATACAGTTCTAAGAAAAAATGCAATAGTGTTAAGTACAAACACAAATACTTTTTTAAAATTTTGTTAGAAATAAATTCAATTACGAAATTAAATCCACCAGAAAGCATTTTAATTTCTTTATAAGCAAATCAGCCACTTTAATCTTTTATGAATAGTTAAAAAAAAAAAAAGGGCTAATTTATGACTCTTTGAAATTTGAAAGATATTTGATGCGTTTAAAAAGTTATTATTGGCTTTAGATTTTTATTTAGCAAATCCTCACGTACTAAAAGTTTGACATCTTTGGAAGCTATTTGCATCCAATAATTTCATAACTAGAAATTAAAACATTATCATAACAAAATTAGTTATACTTTTGTAACAATTTGGTCCAATTGATAATTTGATTCCCATCAATACCATAATAATTAAATTTCTAAAATCCTATTTTAAAAAAGTAATAATAATTTGGTTAAAAAAAAAACGGCATAGTTAAAATTATATTTTAAATATGGCAGGTCGTTTTTTTATTTTTTTTTATTTCAAAGCAAAACAAAAATGGAAGTAAAAAGACTCCTGGACAATGCTTGACCCTTAAGCTAGGAGTAAAGTATAATATTATAGGAGCCTATTTTGACATTTTTTGCCATACAGCATAATCACGTTGACACACCAGTTCTCATTAGATCACTGAAGTTAAACAACGTTGAGCCTGGTCAATACTAGATGGGTAACAATTTAGTAATACCAGATGCTGTATGTAGGAGAATATTGACACTTCTCAGTAAAAACTGCAAAAACCCAATCTGACTGGAATCTCCATGCAACTGGGGACCACTTGCAAATTTGATATTCCCATTATACTTCCTCCTTTGGAGGAAGTCAAATCAACCAGCCTAGGGTAAATGCTGCTGTGTGTATGTATATATATGTGTGTTTGTGTGTGTATGTGTGGACTGTAAAACCAAATCTTATAATATTTTGCGTAATAATAGAATTGTCAAATGAAAGGAAAACAAAACCCTTTTATAAATAACGATATTACATTTAATTTATTGACCTACACCATCAGGTGTTAAAACAGTGTAACAGTAAAGAAATTAAGAACGTAAGAAAGTCTGCTGTCTGCCAAAGGTCTTCGAGCTGTACTTTTTCCAGTGAAAAATAGCTTTGTTTGGCTGTACAATTGATAGAGACAGGAGAGAAGACACCCTTCTTCATCTGTGTCGGGGAACTCTCTGGAGCTGCTCTTTAAATCCCAATGGGTTTGGAAATAGTCCTTCAATAGTTTGGTTGGAATTAATGCACCCTGGGGGCTGATTAATTATCGTGGGACCCAACTAGCTTACAGAGGTTGCTTTCCACCAAAAGAAATGCATGTCCGTGTTCATAACTGCTGCAGTATCTATTCCGATACTGCACTTCATCTTTTCTGTTTTTGGTAGTGAAGGAAAAATCCTGGTTATAATCAAGATTGACTGCTCTTTTTGACTTCTGATTTTCTGCTATCTATTTGGCTAGGTAATTAGACATGGTCAAACAGACAAGAAAATCATTCTAAATATGGAGAGAGTGGAGAAAGAGGTTCACATAATCTAAGAGGAAGATAATCATAATTCAAAAAAGATCATATCTTGCTTGTCACCCTCGCCCAGTTTGTGGAGCAGAAACCGGAAATCAAAAAGAGCAGACAATCTGGACTATAATCGGAATCCTTCTAAACTGAAGCAATTAAAATTATTTATTCCAATCCAGAGTGCCCCTTTTTAGGAGCTAAATTTTTCTCACATTAAAAACCAACCTTCTATCTAACTCTGTCCTCATGGGGAGGTAAACAAGTAGGGACTCCAGGGCAGTACTTTGTAGGCATAGTTAGTAAAAGTTATAATTCAAATGCATAACATCAATACATCAATGTATCTACCACTAATCTCTCCCTTTTAGGATCTTCAATTTAATAGGTTTAGCACTGTCAACCAAGCTCCAACCTCTGTCTCATCACTGCAATGTTGCATCCCTGTATCCGTTTTACAAGTACTTTAATGAAATGTGTTTCTGATGAACTAATTGCACTTGTACCTCCTTGACGTACATACTCCTGATAAACTAGTCTAGCAGCAAAATCCCACCCCTTCACTGTAGCGGTCCTTAGATGCTGGAAAGGTTCTTCTTCTGGACTGCTAGACTTTGAAATTCCCTCCCTGCTTTCTGCTTCCCTAACTGTATTGAGATGCAGAAGTTAAATTGTAATGTGAACAGACATCTTACTCATCTCCTTAGATAGTACTCTGTAGACATTGTCCCAAATAGAAGCCCCTCATATTCAAGTGGCAATATGCTTTTTGGGGGTGAACAAAAGTAATATATATTCTGGGTGTAGCAGCAGAACTTGGTGGTGGCCCAAAAGTCCAAAGAGACTTGGCTTCAGAAGGAGTGCTACAACTTTGTACCCTTCCCTTTCTCTACCCTCTTCTTCTCCGACCTAAACACGCTAAACTCCCTCGTTTGGTCATATGTCGAGAACATCACCAACATGACCTCCCATAACACCAAAGCCAGCCTGATCACCGCCATCTGCTGAATATTTGCTGGAAAAGGCATGTTCCAAGTTCCAGGCCCATATCAAGGCGGTGATTGAGGCTGAAGGCAGCTACATTGAATAGATGTCAGCTCTACTAATAAGTTTTAAAATAAAGCTGTAGTGCTGTTTTCTTTAGGGCGACACTTTTATCGTTCCTCCTTGTATATATTTATAAAGTGTAATATAATAATTTGGAGAAAATTTTTTCCACTATGTCCGATGGAAGGTAATTGTCTGTTCTTCCAGTAGATTTCGTTAGCTTCCGTAGTCAAAGTTTTTAACTGGAAATTTTTTAAAATGTGCGTTCACGACATTTCCAAATCTTCCCAGCCAAGTAATGCTGACCACAAGATGAATAATCCTTTTGAATCTTCCCCTCATAAAGGAAAGGCAATATAAAGTTCTCCACAACAAATCCTGTGTTTTCCCTTTTTATTTGTGTTATTCCTTTTTTAATATCTTCGAATTCGCCACTGGCCCTGTCGGTGGGGCATTAGAATACGCCGACTACCCCCCTGCAGAGGGTAAAAGTCCCTCAATGGGGGTCCTAGATATGACCTTAAACTATATCCAGTGGTGAGGCCCCAGCTTGTGGGCTTTGGGGAGTGTGGAGCCACCCTTTAATTACCATTGCTCCCAGGTCCACTCTGACTCGGAGTGGTAGTACCTATTAGGGTCCCAACTATGGGTTAAATAGAAACCGACATGAAAACAACAAATATATTCTATTAAAAAAATTTTTCTTCAAAATCTTTGGATTCGGCATTAAATATCCCGAAAAGGGTTGATATGCCGTAAAACAAAAAAACAACCAACCAACCAATCGAATTCGCCACATATTCTGTGAAATGTTTCATACTCTTGATGGGGGGGGGGGAGTATATATTTAAATGCTGCCCAAATCAGCATTATGTGGCACAAGGCCGGAAAGTGGGAACCGCGCAGGCTCCCCTAAAGAAGGGGCACTCCTGCAATTTTAAAAATTGCCTGAGTAATCCCATCGGCATTCCCCCGTTGGGGCGCCTCAGGCAGCAAGCAATAAACTTGCCCCACCGGAAAGCCCGGTGGCAAGGCCTGGGAGGGTGGACCTCCTAGGTATTACCCAGGCAGTGTACCTCAGTTCAACAGGTGCTGGGCCGGTTCCCGGCCCCTCACCTGTTGGGCTGAGTGTCAAGTGACGAATCCTTGACGTGTACTACCCTGTATCCCTGCAGCCGAAGCTGCTAGGAGACCTTCCCCATCAGACGCAGTGATGGGGGTATGAGACCAATGATTTCGACAATCGTTTTTATAACCACAAGTCATGGTGAGCAACCAATGAAAATCTTCTAAAGTTTCTATAAAAATTGTCGAATTTTGGATTCAATCAGTTCGCCGCTATCTTTGTTACTGGCAATTACACTCAGGATCTGATCTGAATTACACTGCTTCTTCGCGCCATCTTTGTTACTGGCAATTACACTTAGGATCGTACTACACTCTGTTCAACATAATGTCTCAACACTTAACATATTCCAACTATTTTAATGTCTAGTTAAGACAGAGAAGCTGATTCTCTCACAAATTTCCCTTGTTTTGAATTCATCAGAGACTTGTTCCAACATGTCAGATAACTTGACATAGAGATCCTTTTATTTTCTGAAGGAAAGCAGCAATTCCTTTCCTTTCAGCTATTCTAATGTCTAGTTTATATAGAGAAGCTGTTCATGAAGCTTTTTGGTCTCTTTTCCTTGCCCGAGATCTCGGCAAATATGTCTGGTAATTTAAACATTTTTAACAAGTGCTGTCGGTAAGACGCTCTAACAACAATTTCCTTTCTTCACAATTTCCTTTCTTCTGGAACAGCTACTGAGATTTTTCTTTTCAAAAATGCCCCACGAGGAGATTTAGACATGCAAAGAGAGTCTCGCCTCATCAGTGAATCACATGATGTAGAAGAGGAAGAGGAAGAATGAAACATAGAGAGGAAGAAGGAAGAAGAAAAGAGGGAAAGAAAAGGACAAAATAAAATAGTGGAAATAATTTTCCACAAATTCTCTAAGTTCCAAATATCAAGATTTCTCAGCTGGTCATTTATTACTTTTCAAAAGGTGAGAAAACTTGATATTTGAAACTTGGAGAATTATTATATTACACTATATATGGTCTGAATTCAATAAAAAGGCATTCATTGAGCTTGGATTTTTCAAAACTTATATAAAAAAAAAATTTTTATTATAAAAAAGTTAATCTAAAAGAAAGATTTTTTAATCCATTATTATTGGTATATACAAACTAAGTAACGGTTCAAGTAAATAACTACCCTATATATGTGTGTATGTGTGTGTGTATACATATATATATATATATATATATATATATATATATATGTATGTGTGTATATATGCGTGTGTACATATATGTGTGTGTATATATATATATGTGTGTAATATATGTGTGTGCATATATATGTATATGTGTGTATATTGTAGGGGACTAGGATATATAAATACCCCAATCCCGTTACAAAAAATAATGAAACGAATGGGAATTGAAGGAAACAAAGACTCAAGTAATGGATAAGATAAACGTCGTTTATATGCTGTTGAAAGAAATGAACATTTTAGTTATAACATGTCCGCGCGTATGTAACCAATGTCCGTTGCAGGACTGGTGTTGTAGCAAGGAAAGGAAATGTGTTTTCATCTCAAGTTTGGGTCATTGTTGTTTGTTCGCGCGTGGAAATTGAAGTGAGTGTTGTAGCGGAAATGAGAATCCAGCGTGTAGGCAAGGAAGAGGATATTAGAGTTGTCATCAGTTAGTAGTCAGCTACGCGAAGGTGTTCTTAGTGGCCAGTAGTATATGGAGAGAGAAAGAGGGAGAATGTATACATACAGTCATTAGCTCGTGCCCCATACATAGTAGGAAGTGGGCGTGAGGTGCGCGTGCGCGCGTGCTGAAACGATGGAGGCTTGTTTGCCCAACCTCTCTAGTTGAGAGTTGGTCCTAAAAAGAGGATTAGAAACAACTTGTCTCCATGTTTTATACTCGCTTCTGGAGTGTCTTTTGCGCATGTGTATTTCCTTAGAAAGCGGAAGTGACGTCGTCCATGTGTGTGTTCGTGTTTGCGTGTGTGAGTACATGTGTATACGTAAGCGTGTGTGTATATATACGTGAATGTGAGTGTATGTACGCGAACGTGAATATGTGTACATGTGTGGACGTGGGCGTGTATGTTTGTGTGCGCGTATGTATATGACAGCTTGAAATATGAATGTGTGTTTTGTGTGAGACTTGAAAAAGGCTCGTACAATATATATGTATGTGTATGTGTATATATATATGTATGTGTGTGTGTGTATATATATTGATACAACATAATCATGTTAACACGCCAATTCTCTTCAGATCACCAAAGTTAAGCAACGTTGAGCCTGACTAGTACCAGATGGGTAACCATTTGGGAATTTTAGGCGCTGTATGTGCTCTCTGCTTATCTTGGCATTGTTACCAGTCAGGAGAGATGTGGTTGAAGATTGCACAACTATTACCATAAAAATTCCACATGCAAGCACTCTTACAGGTAGTATCCATAGTCTGTCAAGATTGCAAAAAGCTACCATATGTATGTATATATATGTATGTAAAATTTAATGCTAGTAAGACTAAGTTGTTCTCCTTTAACAAGACGCCTCTCCAATCGCCTATATCCATGACAAATAACACTTTACCAGAGAATTCATCCTTCAAACTCCTCGGCCTAACGTTTGCGGGCAATATGAACTGGAACAAATATATTGAAGACATTGTGAAAGCTGCTGCAAAGAAGGTGGGTTCCCTTTATTGAGCTAGAAGACTACTCACACCTGAGAGTATCCTGTACCTCTACAAGGTCACCATTCGCCCATGCATAGAGTATTGTTGCCACATCTGGGCTGGCACATCTATCACTAGCCTCTCCCACTTTGATAGTGTCCAAAAAAGAGTTTTTAATCTCATAGATCCCACTTTGTCAATTAAGCTTCAATCCGTTCAGTCCCATCGCAATGTTGCATCTCTGTGCCTGGTTTACAAATATTTTAATGGGATGTGCTCTGATGAACTCGTTACACTTGTGCCCCCTTTACGTACATATCCCTGACAAACCCACTTAGCAATAAAATCTCACTCTTTCACTGTTGACTGACAGAAAGCTTTCTATTCTAATAGTTTCTTGCCTCGAACAACTAGACTTTGGAATTCCCTTTCTGTTACCTGCTTCCCTGGCTGTACTGATATGCAGAAGATTAAATGTAATGTAAACCAACGTCTTGTTAATCTTTCCTAGGCATGATCCCAAATAGTAGCTCTTTACATCCAAGTGGCAATAGGGGTGAACATGAGTAAACACACACACACACACACACACACACATATATATATATATATATATATATATATATATATATATATATATATATATATGTGCCCCAGTATTCTAATAACCTCACAAGTTATGTTTGCTGAGAAGTTATCAAATATAGTGCAAATTAAAAAAAAATAATTAAAATGGTTGGATGATGGAAGCCAATTTATCTGTGTAAGACTAAAGGTCTGTTATTTCTAATTTCTTTTTAAACAGTAACTCTCAGTTTTCATTTGCGCTTTTGTGGATGGGTCCAAAGCATCGTTTATTACTTTCTTCCTTCACTTCCTATGTCCCCACCGCCAAACCCAATTTTAGAACAAGAAAGTGATTGTACTTATTTACTTGCCTCCCCACGAGTGCAGAGTTAAACACAAGTTTGGTTTTTAATGTTGGGAAAATCTAGCTCTCTGAAAAAGGGGCACACTAGGTTGGAACAAAAATTAAAAAAAAATTTATTTCAGTCTACATAAATTTCTCTTTTACAGATCGAGGAGAGAAAAATGAAGTGTTTTATCAGAACAGATACTATCAGAATTGCATCAAATTTGGCAGGAAGCATCCTTGGAATGGAAAAATGATAGGAGAATAACAATTATAACTATTGCTGCTGCTACTACTATTTCTAGTATTGATTTAATGAGGAAAAAATTATATTAATTAAATTAAATTAAATTAATTAATCAAATATTATATAAAAAAACAAACTTTGTCAACGTGTGTGTGTGTGTGTGTGTGTGTGTGTGTGTGTGTGTGTGTGTGTGTGTGTGTGTGTGTGTGTGTGTGAGAGAGAGTGAGTTCCCTATGGATTCAAAAAATGGCTATTTTTAGGAAATTTCACTTGAGGGCACTTTATGTGCCAGACAGTGTTCTTAGATAGGTTTTGTATCAGAATGTCTTTGATAGATATTGATAATCGAAAAAAATCCGATGAAAAAAAGAACAGGCGATTTTGACAAAAGTTAACATCATACACAGCCTAAAATCACAAGTGCATTTGTGAAGGTAGACAAAGAGACAAAAGAGTAACTACAGTAGCAAGAGAATGACAAACGCTAAAATTCATTTTAAAGACGACAGATCATCTTTTATTTACCAAAAAGAAATAAATGCAAATGGCAGATTCGAAAGGCTTAGAAATTGTGTTCGGTCCAAGTAAATCAGGCTCAGCCTCTGGAATGAGACAGCTGGACATCAGTAGGCAACAGGTCGGGGTAACCAAACGACGATAGGCACTGGTATGGATAGTGAGACGTTGACAGGCTCTGGAAACTGTAGCCTGATGTTGACCGGCACTGAAACAGGTAGCTTGACAGGTACAGGCACTGGAATGGGTAACCTGAGGGTAACATGAATGAAAACTGCAATACTACAATACAGAACAATACAATAAAGTGGTACTCACTTTCGTGGTGGCTCTACCATGAGCGGTAGGTAAAATCATTCATTCTACTCTGATTCAAGTGGCCACCGTTCTCACAAAGAGTAAAAACATCCATTCCCTTCTAGTGCTAGGACTCTCTCTGTCCCTCAAGGAAAGTAACTCCCCGGTCTACTTTGTAACCGGTGTTGTTTGCCTTTGTTCCCCTACACATGCATTGCGATCCTAAATAACATTTAATGTCCAATGATAGTTCGCATGTGGTCCTCTCATAAATACATGCATTTGCGTTTTCACCAGCAAGCAATCACAAAAACAAATCAACAAAGTCTTTTTAATATCTGTATGTTGCACAGAGTGTTTATGTGCTGGACTTTCTTTCATAATCGCTTTTTTGTTGTTCATGACAAGTCGTGATTCTCTCGTGGTTGCTGGTCTTCTACTGAATTGAAGATGCAAGGTAATTCTATAATCAGAACAAGTACATTGAAGACATTGCCAAAGCTACTACAAAGAAGGTGGTCTCCTTCTACCATGTTGGAAGATTATTCACGCCTGACTACATCCTGTATCTCGACAAAGCCACCATTCATTCATGTTTGGAGTATTGTTACGACATCTGAGCTGGTGCATTTACTACTAATCTTTCCCTCTTAGATAACACCCCGAAAAGTGTCTTTAATCTAATAGGTCCGGCATTATCAACCATGCTTCAACTTTTGTCTCATTGCTGTATTATTACATTCCTGTGTCTGTTTTGCAAATGCGTTAATGGAATGTAGTCTGACGAACTTGTAGCACTCGTGACCCTTAATGTAAATACCCCCTGACTAATCTGACAAGCAGCAGGATCTCTAGATGCTGAAAAGCCTTCTACTCTGATAGTTTCTTCCCTCAAACTGCTAGACTTTGGAATCCCCTTTCTTTTTCCTGCTTCTCTGACTATACCAGCATACAAAAAAATTAAATGTAAGCTGAACAGACATCTTGCTGATAATCTACCTACATAGTGCCCCTGTAGACATGATTCTATTGTTTGCTTGCATTTTCACGAGGGCAGAGATAGACACAAGGTCGGTTTTTCATGTGAGGGGAAACCAGCTCCCCAAAAAGGGGCACTCTGGTTAGTAACAAAAATAAAAAATGTGTCAGTCATGAAGGATTTCTCCTCCATTAACTAAGACCAAAAAAGTGTAGTGCAGCGTCAGAACAGATACTACACTTTGATTTTGGCCTGATTCTAAATAGTAGCCCTTATGTCCACGTGGCAATGTGCCTTGTTTGGAGTGGAAAAAAGAATAATAAAAAAAAAAAAACAGATTTAAAATAAACCTTTATCTGTGTCTTTATTTTATTTTTAGGACAAAAAGACAACTCGTTCACATTTATGGAAGTCGTTCGTTGCTGAATCAGTTTCAGTTTTTCTTTTGTTTGTTTGTTTTGTTTTTCTCAGAACATTAAAGCACAATCGATTGTGATTTTAATATCCTGAGAAAGAGGTTGGTGGTTGGGAATGAGTGGTAAGTAGAAAATATAGATTTTAAAAATCGATTAATGAGAAAATAATAAGTAATTTAGCTATACTAATATAAGAGAAATGTGTAATTAGTCTAATGGATATTATTGCAGACAATGGAATTGGCTAGTCTGTTCAATTATGCACTAATAACATTTGGAAAGATTTGTAGTGCCAGGCTTCTTTCCATGGGGTCCCGATTTCCAATCTCGCTAGATTCAGCCACTCTGATGAGTCATAGATGACAAAACACGTGTCAGTGGATAATTATATTTTAAAAACAATATATATGCCATTCCCCATTTGGGGATACCAAATTGGTAAAAGAGAAAATTATTCCTAACTCGCATTTAGGTAAAAATGCACTTACGTTTAAATAACTGAATTCATTCAAAAAGTATCGTCAACAAAAACAAATAAATAACATCTACATAAAAACTCACGATATCCAGCAGTCGAGCGAAATGGGACAGTGGTAGCGGTTTAAGCTTCTTTCCATGGGGTCCCAATTTTGAATCTCGCTAGATTCAGACATTCTGATGAGTCGTAGGTAACGAAACACGTGTCAGTGGATAATTATATTCTAAAAATGAGTATACATGTAGTTAAATGAAAACGATGGATAAAAGCATGAATGTCATGAATGGGTCACCAGTTAGGAATTTGGGAATAAAGACAAGAAAACAGTATTTAACAAACAAAATATATTTATATATCAACAATTTTACAGTGATGTAAAATCTACTTTGAAAGACCAAAGTTTGTTGAAGTGTTAGAGTTCTTGAATAAGCATAAGAAAGTTTGTTTCTAATTCTATTGTGGATATATGTGTGTGTGTGTGCGTGTGCGTGTGTGTGTGTGTGTGTGTGTGTGTGTGTGTGTGTGTGTGTGTGTGCCTTCTGGGTGGCTGAGTTCACTGGAGATACAACAGTAAGCTTAAAGGAACTTCAGCATGGGTCATTCCAGTCTCCTAGGAGTCAGAAGACATTGCCAAAGCTGCTGCAAAGGAGGTGGTCATAAGCCAACCAGGCCACACCACAAATGCTTAAATGGTGCGTGAAGTAAAAGAAATTAAATTATACCAGCATAAAAAAAATTAAATTTAATACCAAAATCAAAAAAAAAAGAGAAAGTATAAAAAAAAAGGAATATCGCAACAAATTATGTGCATATAAAAATAGTATGAATCTTTGACTGTGTCTATGATTGTCATTAATTATATATGTACATGTTTATATATTTGCATGTACAGTTTTGGTCAGGTTGCCAAATGTTTAATTCCAACTCCTAAATTAGTTAACCCATCATTAGGAATTTTGGAACACAACATAAGAGGTCGTAATATGGGTCATATTTAGTTTAATTTAGTTTTATGCAAAAATAGTAAAGAAGGGATTAAATCTCTTAATTAAAATTCAGGTAATTCTGATTTTTATGAAATTTTATCAATAGATATTAAACACCAATTAATAAATATTCCGAAAGAGGTTTTAGAGGGCAGAATATCGGCAAAACTTCCTATTTCAATATCAAAATATTTCGGATTTGCATTGAATTTGACTCATAACAATTCAGCAAAATTCCTTGAATTTCAATTTTTTTTAAATCCTTTAAGCTTAATCCTTAAAATTTAGACATTTGCTAAAATCAAATTCATGCAACGGATTTAATGGACTTCGATCCAAATTGGAATAAGGATTCTAAACATAAGGTTTATTATCATTATATCTTGATTTTAATCTTTGTAAGATGACATAAAAATATCTTGACACATTTTCAAAAATGCAACTATACCTTATTTCTCTCCAAAGCCAGGATCCACACCACAAATGCTTAAATGGTGAGCATAATAAAAGAAATGAATATCAAAATCAAAAGTATAAAAAAAAATAATTCAATATTCATTAAATTATTATTTTTTTTATACTTTGAATTTATTGAAATTGAATTATTGAAATATGGGAAATTGCTTAAAAGTATTGTATTTATTCTTAAACGTACATTATTCTACATATTTTTATAAATAGTGTATGCAAGTATTGTATAAAATATTATGCAAAAAATATTAAATATAAAAAAATGAAAAATAAAAAATAATAAAGAGTAATAAAAAATAAGTAATAAAAAATTCAGAGAAGTGAATGAATAATAAAGAATAATTTGAATTATTCAAATACTGAAAATGGCATAAAAAATATTATTTTAAAGTTGTTGCGGGCCAGGATATAAATATCCTAACTCGCTACAAAAGAAAATAATGAAATGAATGGAAAGAAGGAAACAAAACTCAATTGCTGGATAAAATAAACATGTTGTTTATTTTCTGTCAAAAATAAAGGGTTTAGGTGGAACACGTGTTCATTCAGTCATTGACGACTCCGCACGTGGAAAAGAAAGGAATGAAGTAGAGGACGAGAAATGGCAGTCCCGCATGTAGAAAGGGAAAGAGAGAGTGTTGGCCTCAGCAAAGCCGCGCGTGCATGATAGCAGTCGTCCACGTGGAAAAGTCTTCAAGCCGAGAGCTGTGAACGCAAACTTGTCTGGTTGACGAACCAAGGCAAAAGGGAAGAAAGAGGAAGTTGAATGTTTGTTGTTGACTTTTATACCGGGGTCAGTGTTCTGATTGCGCATGTCTAGAATTCCTTTCAGGGGAAGTGACGTTTCCCGTGTGTGTATGTACATGTGCGCATACGTGTGCGTACATGTGTGTACGTTAGCGTGTGTGTGTATGCACATGAATGTGAGTGTATATACGTGAACGTGAATATATGTAATTGTCTGTGCATATGTGTTTGGGTGTGTGTATGTGAGGAAAAAAACATGTTCGAACAAAGTACAAGTGTATAACCTCCATCAAAAATAACAAAAAGAAAAAAGTGCTACACCCGTGTTTACATTAATATTCATATTCATTTAAGATAACGTCTCAATCGGTAAAATTAAAAAAAGGCAGAAAGAAAATGTCTTAAACTGGAAGTTTAAAATATAACAATAAGTATAGAAAGAAGAAAGGAAAAAAAGAAGAAAAAGTCCCATTAAGGAAATAGAATAAAAGCGGGCGGGGTGGGGGTTTGCATTGCTATTTGTCTTCGTTTTTGCCTCTAAACACTTGAAATGGTTTTGTCGGACATTTATGGATATTCCTATAAATACTAATAAATACACGTTGCTCTTTATTATAGAGTAGAGGATTGTATAAAGACATCGCGTATTTATTCTTGAGTGTAATCTGTTGTATTATATAATTATATAAAAATATAAAATATGGAAAATTGAACAATAATTGAATAATTTACAAAAATCGAAATGATAAAAAAAATTACTATTAAAATCAAGAGAAAGAAGGAGAAAAAGAGAGAGAAATGGGGGAAAGAGAGAGAGAGGGAGAAAGAGGCGGGATAAAGAGAGAAAGATAGCAAGAAAGAGGGAAAGAATGTGTAAAAGTTAAAAAAAAAACAGGGAAAAAATCATTTTGGAAGTGTGTGAGCATTTAGAGCAGGGATCTCCAAACTAAGGTCCACGGGCTAGATTTGGACCACAAAATCTTTAATCTGGCCAGCGGAGCTCTTATGGAAGACATAAAATTATTCAGCAAAAATTTTTTAAATGGAAATGTGTGAACTTCGTGTGGTGGTTTTTCGTTTTGTTTAGAAAATAATTAAAAGAATGAGGTTTTGGAGAACTAGTTTCACTAAAGAGCAAAGCTAATTAGCAAAACAGTATAAAACACGTCCAGGTCATATTTTTTTTGGGGGGGGGGGCTGTATAGCTTTAAAAAGTTAGCAATATGCCCCCCCCCTCGGTCTAAAATTTTGGAGATCCCTAATTTAGAAAAAAGAGTGACTCTCTGTTTCAATATGGCTATCTAATTTACATACATGTGTCTGTACACCACAATCATGTATGTAAATTAGATGACAAAATAATATGTATTTGTACTTCTATATGAGAATAATAAAGAATAATGATGCATCATCATCATCATCATCACCACCACCACCACCACAAAAACAATGATAATAACAAAAACAATAATAACAACAATAGCAACAATGATAACAATAACAGACTTGCTGTTGCTCAATCTCTAGGGAATACCACTTATTACTTCCAGTGAACAATTGCTGATAAGATATAGAGAAACAGCGGGGGAATAGAGGTAGAGAGTGATAGAATATGTAAAAGGCGGAAAATAAAAATACATTTGTAAGAAGTATGAAAACCAATGATATAAAAGGTTTCAATTCTGTTGGCTGACTTGCTTGTCAGAGTTAATCCCCCTTGAATAATAAGACACGGAAGCAGATCTGTCATATTTGATAAGTAAATTATAGGAGAGCTCTACTCTAGTCATGAAAGGAAAATGTTTCTAACAGTAATTTTAGATATTTATTTTTTTTCCAATGATATCAAGATATTACCCAATGACAACTGTTTTTTCTCAGTTGAGTGGGTGCGCATGGCTGTTGTTGTTGTTGTTGTTGAGCATCATTTATTCATTTCAAATCAGATGATTATTGTTGGCTTTCGTTTCCCTGATATCTTTCTAGTTAGAATTCTTTCTAGAAAGATATTACTTACTTTTACTTGTAACAGCATTCACCCGGGATGGGTTGAGCTGGCTCCAATGGTGTTAACCACATCTCATATCAAAGCCATCCACCCTTGTTGGTTGGTAACAGAGTAAACGGCATGATCCAGTCATTCACGGTTCCAGTTACGGACACCAAAAACATGAAGACCGGACACAATCTCTATATCTGCCTTCACTGTTGCAAACCGTCTTAAGTTGACCACATTGGCACTTTTTCCAACCAGTGGATGCATTGGGTGCCGCTAATTGATGGACAAACTCATCCCCTAGCTGGCACAGCATGTGACCGAACCACCAGAGTCTTCTTTTTTCAGCAGAGTTTCATTCAGGCCAAGGATGTTACGTCTAGCGCATATGGTCGAGTTAAGGATCTGGTCAGAGAGGCGAATGAGCAGGATATGGCGGAGGCAATAGTAATCGAAGACTTAAAGTTTATGAAGATGGTCTCTACACAGTAGCCAAAAATTGTTCTGACCATGGCCTCGTAGATCTGCAACTTTGTGGAACATCTTATCTCCTGGTGAGATCATAGTCGTTTTTGAAGATAGCTGAAGGTTGCTCTAGCCAGGTTGATACGGGTGATGATATCGTCTTTCACTTGACCGGTGACTGTAAAGTTGGCACCAAGGTATTTGAAGCTTTCAACCTTCTCCATAACTCCAATATCGAGGGCTATAGCCACTTGGTCAAGTAGGGAGAACTTACCAGAGAGAATTTTTGTCTTAGAAGCATTGATTCTCATTTCAACCAATTTGGCCATGTGACTGACCTTGTTGAGTGTGTGCCGGACCTCTGCGTAGAACTTACCAAGGATCGCAACATCGTCGGCATAGTCAAGATATGCTTTGTAGGGGGTGAACATGAGTAAAAAAAAAAATGAAAAAGATTTTAGAGGCAGCATCAATTAAACTAATGTCCCTATAATTGCAGTAATTGTGACAGTCACTTTTTTTGTAGAAGGAGAGGAATATTCTGTTGCTCCAATCCTGAGGTAGTTGTTCAGAGTGCCACACAGTGTTGAGAATTGGGTGTAAGTAACTGGTCATAAGGTTAGGACAGTTCTTGTAAAGTTCTGTCAGAAGTGTGTCCTCTCCTGCAGCTTTATTATTTTTTATTTTTATATGACATCTCATATCTCTTCCTCGATTGGCGGATCGCAGTTGGCATCATACTCGGGGAGGTTTGTTAGGAAGGGAGGAGGACATTTAGAAGGAGGATCGTGTTCAGTAAGTATTCGAAATGTTGTTTCCAATGTATTGTGTAGTCTGTCATAGGAGTTCCATTCATATCCAGAAACATTTCACTTAGGCTGCTGTTTCCTTTGGTTGTCACTTTAAGGGTTTGGTAAAGCTTTTGGGAATCTCCTACTGAGGTAGCTTGCTCCATCTCTTCAACAACATTTAGCTAATAGGTATTGAGACTAGTCTTCGCAGAATGGGCAGTCTTGTGATGCAATCAGCAGAGGTGGTCATTCTCTGAGAAGTGCTACACTATGGCGCCCGGAGCCATCCATGGGATCACTGCAGTAGAGATGATAGGCAGCATCCAATAGAGATAGTTTGATAGTTTGCAAGTTTAATCTCTGAAAGGCAGGTATTGTCAACCTTGTACTAGTGCAGGGTGTGGGTGGTAAGCGCTTGAGTTTCTTTAAGTTTCATCATGTGCCCATTCCAGCAAGCCACATGATGGATCATGTTTCGTCCAAATAGAAAGATATTGGATACTTATTAGAGATAATCCATGTTTGAAGATTGCTAATGTTCTTAAGTGAAAGTGTTTCAGTAGAACGAACTGGTTTTGACCATTACACACCCAGATTGTCAGTCCATGTATAGCACAGCATGGACAGCTACATACAAATATTGGGCTGTGAGTGAAATGACACCATGATAAGGAGAAATAAGCCTATAAAAAGGAGAGAACACATTTGAGAAGAGGATCACATTAGAGACATGGATGAAGTTCGAGAGCACGTTTGAGAAAACAATCACGTAAGAGACATCACATCTGTAACGAGAAGTCATAAGAGTCAGGAGAATAATATTGTTGTTACGAAAAAGTGAGTTCCAGTTATTCTTTGTCGTTTGGGGTCCCTGTGTAATGTTACACATATTGTTAACCATTTCGCCATCGTCATCTCCCTGCTGCTGCTGCTGTTGTTGTTATTGTTTTTGTTGTTATGGAGGAGGAGGAGGAGGAGGAGGAAGCCAAACATCCATATCAAGCTAATAGAAATTGTGCCTACAAGATTGTCTCGTTTGCATTGTATCCTCCTTGTTAATCGCAGTTATTCATTAACGTGCAAAATAACAGGTTTTTACTCCTGATAGAGAGAACAACAAGGCTCAGCAGTTGCATGCGAAGTCGAGAAAGGTTTGGCTCTGAAGACACAAAGGAATGGCGGAGAAGCAACATTGACACTTTCACACCATTGACACTCGACAAGCAGAGGCAGACACAATCAAAAGATGATGCACTATCTCCTCCTGATACTATCTCCTCCTGGATTTTCACCAGAGCCCTGTTAGCTAAGTAGTTCTAACACTACCACATTGCCATTCCCCTTACCATGGTGACGAAGAGTTGGATTTGAGGAGGTGGCTTTTATTAGTGCTGCATGCATCAAAATGTTGCTGTTAAATCTAATTTTTCTCTGAAGCTTTTTCATACCAACCGAGGTTTACTTCAGCAATCAGTGTAATAAACTAGATGCTAGTATATCAGGTATAGCCCACCTCATTCCTAGGAGGTGCATCCTCCCAGACAGTACCTCCTCGTTTTGAAGGAGATTATTACTGATTGCATAGAGCGCCCCTACCAGAGAATGCCACTGGTTCATTCATTGCTATTTTTGTATCAGCTAGGGTTTCCTCTTCAGAAGAGATGGCTTTGCCCATTTTCAGCTTTGTGCTACACTTTGCTTAAGTAGGAAGCAAATAAATACCCTGCTAAACTTCATTTTAAAACACAGTTATTTTTATTGCATATTGCTTGGCACTGATATAATTCCGAAATTAACTACAAATACGAATCACCAGTTCCATGGGTTATATGGTATGATTGACAGGAGATGACTTTAGGGAAGAAAACTGAGCAAGATTTTACAAAACCTTTCTGTTATCGATGCAAATGACTGAGCTCAATATGTTGTGTTCAGAAGTTAACTTAAAACTCCCATCAGAGTAAAAAGTATTGTTGAGACGATTAATCAGAATCAGCATTGGGAATCATAAAGATCAGAACTTTTTGGGGTATTGGAATCGAAATATTCACTTCCATACATAATTGTATTGCATGCACAATGTAACATTTTAAACGTTCAGTAAACTGTTTGCATAGATTTTTATGTAAATGCATACTTCTGCACATGCATATTTTCACTTGTGAGCGATCAAATAACCAGATAAACCAAATAAAATCTTCTTTTTTTCTCCATGCACATTGGCTGGTCTTCCATTCTTTTGATTCTCACTTTTCTATGCATGGGCTGTGATCCTCTTGTAATTGTTGATCTTCTCCTTAAAATAAGACAAATTTATTAGGTTGAGGAGAAAGTTCTTGCGGAATTTATTGTTTTAATCTCAAATGATGAAATAAATAAGTTTTCGTTATAATAACTTTACATTATATATAATTTTAAAGAGCATTTTTCGCTCTATCAAATCGTTTAAATTACAATAATTTTCAAACAATTATGTCTTCTTTTCGTTGAATACAAGATGGAAAAAAAAGCAAATTCCCACAATTTTCTTATTTCAATTAAAGCTAGACTGAAAAGCTGCTGAAGCAGCTCGTGATATCAATGAAGTGTTTGGCCCAGGAACCACTACTAAACGCATAGCACAATTGTGGTTTAAGAAATTTCATGGAGGGGACGAGAGATTTGAAGATGATGAGCATAGTGATCGACCATTGGATGTTGACAACAATCAATTAAGAGCCTTAGTCCAAGTCAATCCATGCACAACTGTTTGAGAATTTGCTCCTGAATTAGACATAACATATACAACGATTTCCAACCAGTTGAGAGAGATTAGAAAGACAAAAAAACTTGATAAATGGGTGCCTCACGAATTGAACTACAACCAAAAGAAACGCCATTATGAAATGTCGTCTTCCCTTCTTTTATGCTTCTTGACCGGGTTGTAACTTGTAATGAAAAGTGGGTTCTTTATGAGAACTGGTGACACTCAGCTTAGTGGTTAGACACTTCCTGAAGCCAGAGTTGCACCAAAAGAAGGTCATGCTGACTGTTTGGTGGTCTCATCTATTACAGTTTTTTGATCCATTACGGCGGTTAATTACTGTCAACAAATGGATGAAATGCATCAGAAACTTGACAACACCCAGCATTAGTCAACAGAAAAGACTTAATTCTTCACAACAATGCCTGATTGCACATTGCTAAAGCGAACCTGCAGATGTTTAATGAATTGGGCTATGAAACTCTGCCTCATCTGCCATATTTTCCAGGCCTCTCACCTACCATCTACCACTTCTTTCAAGCATCTTGACAACTTCCTGCATGAGAAATGCTTCAAAAACCTAAATCATATCAAAAACATCTTCAGTGACTTCATCGCCACCAGAACGCAAGATTTTTACGTTATTGACATAAATACACTTGTTTTGCGTTGGAAAAAGTGTGTTGATTCCGATGGTACTTATTTCGATCAATAAATTTTTGTTTGAGCCGAGATATGTTCATCTGAATTTAAATTTAAAAACCGCAATACTCATGCACGAAGACAAATTTGAGACTTTCTGACATTTTTCAGGGTTTTATTCAGAAAGTTTCCTCTTTAAAGAAGAGACCATATAAATTATTTTGATGAATTTTCTTAACTTGTTTTTCTAAATAAGTCTTAATGATGACGATACATGGGCAGAATCTTGAGGCAACATTCACTTAGATTTCTACATTGTTGATCACATCTTGCCTGTTCAGCTTCCTGACTTGGACTTACCTTTAAAAATCACTTTGTTTCTCTTCTTGGAAGTTTGAGGTCATCACCTCCTATATTTCGACATCTGCATTTCTAGCACATTTTGTCTAGTGAGCTAACCTTTGACCCTCCTTTGCCTGCTTCAATTATGCCATCTGCAGCTGAGTTTATTTCTATTATATAGATTAATTTATTATATAGTTAATTTAATCTCTACTTACTGGCATAGGATCTCAATATAACACAAGACGTAGCTACACTCTGCTGATTAGTTATGGCAGAAGCTCCATCAACTTACTTTATTCATTAGAATCAAATAGTGATTTTGTAGGAAAAGGCTATTACTGATAAAAATCAAGAAAATAACTTACTTTACTTTATCTATTAGATATGGCAGCATTTTACACATTTACTTATGCACTGGTAAATACTCCTGGGTAAAGTATGACGCCACACTTCTCATTAACTATGAAATTCGTTTTCATTCAATGCTTTACAATAGTTGCCTGCAATGAGTATTGTGCTAAGTTTTTTATTTGAAGTTTCAGCATTAAATAATCTATAAAAGGGGTTGATATGCCAGAAGATTCAGGAGTGATTTCCTGTAAACCATATTCAAATAATCTTCTCTATTATTACTTGCCAACGTGAGAGTGTACTTTTTATGCAGAAGTACAAAAAGGCAAAAACAGACAAAAAAAAAAACATACTTTTCCAACCATCAATTTAATTACTACTTCTGGCTGCATTTGGTATTTTTAAGTCTGGATAACATTGTTTCCTCCAAAAGAAAGAGTTACCTACTAACTCAAGAAAGACTTACCAACTCAACTCAGGAAGAGCCACCAAAATTGACTTAATTTACTAAAGAGTTATCAACTAATGTTGTATATTTGTTGCCATGATGATCTTAGTGGATTTATTTGGATACTGCATATGTTGTGAAGCATGTCACCATCTGTATGTATGAACACCGTGGTGATTGCTAACAGAGGAAATTGGATAGAAATTGATTATTTATGAGGACGGCTCAATAAGAATTTGTTTACATTGGAATTGAAAACGACCATGTTATAGTCAGCTGGGAAGCAGACCCATGGTACTGTGTTCTACAGATCAGCAGCTCTAGGAAAGAAACTTTGCTCTTGGAATTTTCATTTAGTTTTAGGCACAGATAAAGAGAGTAAGGAAAATTCTGAAATCTTCAATAAAATTGATCCATGTTACACAGCCATTTTTAATATGCCTTCTCAGCATGGTTAACACAATATGTCCCAATTTGATATCAGCAAAAATGGTGTCAGGCCCAAATAGGTTCCGGATATAAAATACTACCGATTAATTCCGGTTTGGGGTTGAAATAAAAGTTCTTTTGCTAAAAGTATGTGAATAGTTTACATTATTTTTTATTTCGGAAAAATTGTTATTTTCAAAATATTTTAATTGTTTCTTGAAATGTTTTTCTTTTAAATATTAAAATATTTAAAGAGAAATTATTTTATTTTAAAATATTTAACGAAATTTATTTTAGTATATGTGTGATATGTCAGTATTATAATTTATAAAGAAATTACTACAGTAATTATTTTTATAATAAAAAAGGTCTTGTGTTTCCTAAATAAAGTCAATTTTATTAAATATTTTTATAATTCACAATTTCATTAAATATTTTTATCGTTAAAAAAATGAAGAAAACTTTTCATGATTTTTTCGAAATAATATCAAACCACCTCAGTGAGTAATTATTTTTGTAAAAAAATAAATTATTTAAAATAAAACATAAAAAGTTTATATTTCCTAAATAAAGGCAATTTCATTAAATATTTTTTTAAATGTATTATTTTTGTAAAAGAGAAAATATTTAAAATAACAATTTTTCCAAAATAAAAAAAATTATAGAACCCTTCTTAATACTTTTCTTTTGTATTTTAAACTTTTATTTTTTACCCAAATCAGAAATAATAGGAAGCATTTTATACCTACAGCCTATTTTGGCATACATCATTTTCTATGAGTCTGGACCTATTCCATTATGTCTGCTTAATACAAATTCACTAGAATTTGCCTGCTATTCTGTTTGTCATATGTCTGATGTCATATCTGTCTAAATATT
Organism: Euprymna scolopes; assembly: GCF_053919585.1. Lineage (NCBI taxonomy): Eukaryota > Metazoa > Mollusca > Cephalopoda > Sepiida > Sepiolidae > Euprymna > Euprymna scolopes. The sequence goes on from NC_136490.1 coordinate 63,356,812, forward strand.
ATTGACTTCCTTTCTCACGAAGTTTACCTTATTTTAGATGGAGTGTCGGAATTTTGGGGTCGTCACCAAAATCCGTTTTTTAAGGTAACAAATTAAAGGAAAAAAAGGGGGTGGAAATAAACAAGCAAAGTAAAGAAAATGAGCAAATGAAATAACAGACCCGAAATGAGTTTAAAATGATCCGAATTTATTTAAAGAAAATAGTTACGGTTGCTTATATTTTCCTAAGCTCAGGTTTTAAAAACCTGTAAGTAACATGAAATAAAAAATAACAATACGAACACAAAAAACAAATCTTACTTGACAGAAAGGCTGAAATAAAGACACATAAAAAATAGAAAATATTCTTTTTTCAGTCTTTCAACAAAAAAGTTCTTTTCTCTTTTTTTCTGAATAGAAAAACATGCAGGTTGCTAGGTACCCTTAAAGTTCTTTTCTTTTTCTCTCCTCTTCTCTCTCTCTTTTTTTTTTTTTAAACAAACAAAACCTTCAAAAGGTTTAAAAGTATAGCTCTTTGAAAAAGGGGTTTCTTACTCTCTCTTTCTTTCCCTCTCTCTCTCTGAAAGGGTTGGTATCTCTTTCTTTTCTACCGACATAATTCTCCTTTTCTCTGAAAAGTGTGGTTTTGCTATTTCTTCATCCGTTTGAAAGGGGGACAAAGAAATAAATCACTGTTTACGAGTCTCTCGTCCACAGCTTGTAATAATTAGTGACAGGCTCTGTCGCTCTTACGTCGGTCTCCTTTCTCTGAAAGGGGTTAACGTCTTCAAGAAATGATGTTTTATGAAACACCAATTTGAACCTCTCAATAAAGGCCTTCCACCCTTAAGAACGGTTGAGAATTTTACGTCACTCGCTGGGCCCGACGGAATTCCAAAAAACTGGACTTCACTGTCCGAAGTCTTCTTTGGAATTGATTTGAAAGTGTCGGAAGAAATATATCTGGAATTCATTGCACAGCCCAACCAATCAGCGTTAAGCAATGCTGATGGCTACCAAGAAAAAAGGAAAGGCATTAACAGAGAGAGAGAGAGAGAGAGAGAGAGAGAGAGAGAGAGAGAGAGAGAGAGAGATGCACCCACATTAGCCAGCTGAAAAGGGTTTCAATTCAAACGACTGCTGGACAACAGAGGCCAAGATGAGGAGGGGGTAGGGGTTAAGGGAATTTTACAAGTTGGCGAAAATGCTGACACCCTACTACTTGCCTTCTGCACTGTTGTTGGCGACGTTGATAAAAAATAAAATTTCGACAGGAGTCAACCTTATAACCCTTCATGATTTTATCTTAAACATATCCTTATTTATTTAAATTAATAAATGTTAGTTAATATTCATACTAGTAAACACACTCACCAATATTTAACATTAGTGTATGAGAAAATGGTTTTATTTGTTCTAAAATCTTCATTGAAGCATATTGTTTGACATTTGATGCTAAAATTTTCTCTCTCTATATATTTATAATAGTGTAGTTAATAATGGACAATCTACAATTCCCCAATTATCTAACAGCCATGAGGTTGTTTACACGGCAATCGAGATGGCTAACTTGCTTGCCCAGTTCGCTCCAACTCCATTTTGGACCCATGAAACCATTCTCTACCAAATCTTCTTTTACGGATAGAAGTCACACCTAATGATCTTAAAATCATAAAAACTTAGACACCTCAAAGGCATGTATTCCGGATCTCATTCCTGCTTTAAAAAAATTATTCATTCATATTGCTCCAGTTCTCTCCAAACTCTTCAACAAATGTATTACCGAATCTTGCTTCTCTAACTGCTGAAAATTTGCCTCTGTGGTATCAGTTTTCAAGAATTCTGGTGAAAGAACAGATCCACTCAATTATTGTCCCATTAGCCTCTTTCCTCGTTTCATTAAAATCTTTGAGTCCTAAATCAATCAAGCACTAGTCCACCACCTCATAGATACTAAAATTGGATCTTTATTATTCTTTATATTGATAAATGACCTCCCTGATAAAATTATCTCCGAGATGTATATATTTGCTGATGACACCATGCTCTATAACAGATATAAGGAAAAAATGAATAAATACATATCTAAGACAATGGCCGAAAAGTAGTGGAATGTGGACGTAAGTGGATGGTAACATTCAATGCTGCCAAGATTAAACTTTTTCCTTTAACGATTACAAGACTCCTTCTCAACCACTGGCAGCCATGGCTAATGATACACTATCTGAAAGCACTTTGTTCAAACATTCATATGCAACAATATGTTTAACATTCATATGCAACATGATTTGGAATAACTACATCGAGGACATTGTAAAGGTTGCTGTGAAGAAGGTAGGTTCTCTCTACCATGCTAGAAAATTACTCACACATGAGAGTATTCCATATCTCTACAAATCTATCATCTGTCCTTACATGGAGTATTGTTGCCACATGTGTCCTGGAGCATCTGCCACTAGTCTCTTGTTCTAAAAAGAATTTCCAACTTAATAGGTCCTGCACTATCAGCCAAACTTCAACCAATGTCCCATCGCCGAAATGTTTTATTCCTTGTGCCTGTTTTACAAATATTTTAATGGAATGTGTTTTGATGAGCTGGAAGCACTTGAAGTAAATACCCCCAACTAACCTGACAAGCAGCAAAATCCCACCCCTACACTGTAGAGATCTCTAAATGCCGGAAAGCTTTCAATTCTAATAGTTCCCTAGAACTGCTAGATTTTGGAATTGCTTCTCTGACTGTACTGACATGCAGAAGTTAAAGTGTAATCTGAACAGACATCTTGCTGCTCAACTCTCTCCGTAGTGTCCCTGTAGATTTGGTTCCAACTAGTAGCCCTTTATGTCTAAGTGGCTCTGTGCCTTGTTTTGGGGGGAAAACAGTTATAAATAAATAAGTATTGAATCATCTCAATCTTTAATGTGTATATGTTTGTATATTTCTATATAAAGGATTCACTTCTAAACTAATAAACCAATAGTTATGAACTTTGAAACACAACTGCTAGGTACAAGGGATCCAAACGTAAGCTATATTTACTTTAATTCAATTTTATGTAAAGAGGGGTGGAAGCCTTTGTGAAAATTAAGAAACTTTCCTTGAATGTTTGTGGAATATTAATAATAGGTATCAATAAATATCAATTAATAAATATTCTCAAATTTTCAGTTTATTTGAGGCATTTTAGGGGACATATTATGGACTGAACCTCCTATTTTAAAATTCAAATATTTCAAATGTGCGTTAAATTTGATCCATAGTCATTAGAAACTAATTAAGTAAGATTTCCTGAATGCCAAATTCTTCTTGGATGCTTCTGTTCAGTCTTGAAAGACAATGGACACCCTCTGTAAGGGTAGCTGCATGTAATTGTGAGACAAGGGTTGCACAATCCACAACCACACCTCTCTTGAATCGGCAATGCTTGAGTCCAGTGGCAAGAAGAAGTCCAAGGCGACTAGAAACAATGTTGAGATAAGTAGAGAGCACATACAGAACTGGGAATTCCGAAATGATCACTTATTTTAATACTAACTAGGTTCAATGTTGCTTAACTTTGGTGATTTAATGGGAACCGGTGTGTTAACGTGATGATGCTGTACAGACCAATTCTTTGTAAGACCCCTTAAACATAAGCTTTAAATTTTAGACGTTGTCTAGATTCAAAATCATGTAATGGATTGTGATAAAAATTGGAAAAAGACAAAATTTAGTAGCCTTATATTTTGATTTGGATCTTTGTAAATGGACATAAATGTAATTGTGCTGGATGAATCCCTGCTGTTAAAAGAATACTCGTCCTGGTATTCTTCTAGCTTAACAATAAATTTAAATGGCTGATTTGTTTTTAATCTATCTATCTATCTATCTATCTATCTATCTATTTTTTTTTTCAGGTTTGAAAGAAGAAGATATAAGACAGAAGGCTAAGTAATATTTTTTAATCATCGTTCAAATGCGAAACAATAGCTTATGATTCCCACCATTAGATTCACCTCAAAAAAAAAGCCGGCAAGCAATGGGAAAAATAAATTTAAGTATTTTCACGGGTAACATATCAGATATGATTGACTCGCCTCTGCACGTAGGCAAGTATGGTACAAGGCTGAGCTATAGATCAGATATTTTATGAACAAGGCTGTGATGGATCAGAAATGGAATCAACATTCAAAAAGGAAAAAAGTAAATAGAAATATTAGGTTGGTCCATAAGTATTGCAGCTTTTTTTTTTTAACAAATTTTATTTAAAAAAATAACACTTCGCCAGTGAGAGTTCATAGGGCATCAACTCAGTTAATTTCGATATAGGAGCGAATCTTTGGATGGACTGTAAGATCAACTCCCATAATAATTTGTAACAAAAGTGGTCGTCAAATGAGAGGGCGTAGTGGAGGTATAAGCGAATGCAGCAACAGTAGCAACAGCAAAAGCAACACGGCTACAACGAGCTGCCATTACGATTTTGAATCTAATTTCTAAGCTCGGCACTGATTGGTACAAGCATTGACTTTCCTTTCTAGCTTACCCAATCAGAAGACATCTCTCAGGCGAGCTGAGTGCACTAAAGAAGTTGAAAATTGAACCTGATCAATCTATCTAAACTACATCATAACTGCACCTGTTAGTAAGATATAATATAACATGCTCATCAAAACCCTCAAATTAAATGAAATGATGTAAACTTACATCTGTCTGCATTTACTGTGCTGTTGTCTTGTAGCAGATGAAATTGAAACAAACACATGTAGGAGCAAATTCTCACGGCTGGAAATTTTGAATACACTTCCTTCCTATCAGAAGCAAGCTCTTAGTCACGTGATCGAGTTTATAAACGGTTAAACCGGTAAAACACTTCCTCTTTCTTCCTAGCTCTTGGACTGACAACAACTCTGCATCGAATGGACCTGTCGCTCCCAACTTCTCTCTTGAGACTTAACAGAACTCACTCAGCCTTAAGGGTCGGGTTCGACTAAGACGTGAATACAAACAAGCCACCAGGTCTATCCTCACATATAGACTTCAACGCAGTACACACACAAACTCTCTTTCTCATCCTACAGTACTGTCTCTAATCATTCGTGATGCATGTTTCTATTACTACTTTAGACACAATCATACATGAACTCTTCTCTCTTTCAACAGGCCTGTCTAATCCTTAATCTACATGTCTACACAGAAACTCTTTCAAGATCCCACCATTTTTCCAGCGGCCTTGGCAACAGATTCTAGCAACTTACTCATGACGCACAGGAGACTTATTGGCCTGTACTGAGAGGGGGATGAGCGATCACCTGAATTCTTAAATACAGGGCATACTGATGAAATTTTCCAGGGAGATGGGAAACTATTCTCCTTAAGACAACGTTTAAACAGTTTTGTAAGTATGGGCGCTAGTTCAGGTTGAAGTTTTTTGAGTACTATAATTGGAATACCGTCAGGGCCAGTTGCTTTACTGGAATCAAGGTTTTTGATTAGCTTGGCAACATCACGTACAGATATACGTATATCACATAGCGTGTTTTCTGATACAGGAGGAAATATTGGGGGTTGGCGGCCTTGGTCGCAAAGGGTAGAATTAGCTGCAAAGTTCTTGACAAAGAGTTTGGCTTTGTCTGATGCTGACGAGATTACCTCAGGTCCATTAATAATAGTTGGGATGGAGCACACGCTTCTGTTCAGGATTCTGTTTGCTATTTGCCAAAACTGGTGGGAACCAAGCCGCTGCTCAGCTACTTTGGACTTAACAGATTGAGCATACAACTCTCTTGCGTTCTTTATTACTTTCTTACAATGGTTGCTGGCAGTCCTGAAAGCGGCTTTAGTTTCCATACATCTATTACGTTTGAAGCAGTGGAAAAAGTGATTTCTGTGCGCAATGGCAGCAACACATTCTGGAGAGAACCATGGCTGGCTGTTAGATTTTTGCTGAAACTTTTTAGAGGGTATGAAACGGTCAATACCTACAATTAACCATTCAGTCAGGTCTAATACTATAGAGGACACATCCTTTTTAAACATGGAATGCAGAGGTAGATCAGATATAAATGTACGGAAGCTATCCCAGTCAGCCTTAGTGTATCGATATACTGTACGATGGAGAGGTACGTCTGGGGACTTATTACATTTCATTTTTATCTTAATTGATACAACAGAGTGGTCGGAAGATCCAAGAGGCGACAGACTGACCTTGTTTTTTTTTAATTATTTTTATGGAAATCGCTCCAGACAAGTCATGAAGCCACTTGATGTAAGGAAGTAACAAGAACGAAAGATGATTATTGTAAAGGCAGGAGATGCTTATTAAAATCCGTCTTGAAAAGACCAAGGTTATATGTAGGAGGAAAACAGTCAGTAGGAAGAATTCTTGGAAATAAGCTATTGAAATAGAAAGCTGTATTACAAAGAGATATCAAAGTATTTAATTGATGGGGACCACTAGACCAATGAGTCAAATGAGCTGATACAAAGGAAGCTGGGAATCAGACAATTCTGAAAAACACTTGCCATAATAGTATTTATAGAAAAGACTGACACTAGCAACATCACGTATGTGAGAGAGAGAGGTTAGAGAGAAAAAGATTCACTAAACCTTTTATCTACTTCATCGTTTCTGCTTTTCTTTGATGCACTTTGCAGTTTCCTCATTCCATAACTATATCACCCTATGTTTTGGAGATCCCTTTGTCTGCTTACAAGTCCTGTATACCATCTTCAGCAGAATATCCTGCAAATTTTTCCACCATTACTCTACATTTCCTAGAGCAGATCTGGCAACTAGTCACTGCTTCATTTGATCTTCAAACGCACACTTTCATTAAAGCTGGATACTCTTCTCTTTTTACTTCATGAGCTTTCTTCAACATGACGTCACAAAACATGATTTATGTTGTGTACAAATAAAACAGTAGATGTATGTACGAGATGTATTCAATAAGTTTCCAGACTTTTTTTGTACAGGTATTTAAAATTGTCAAAAACTTTTGAAAATTTAATATGTTACTGCTACACATCTTATGAGATGACTGGCCAATTTTTATGATTTCGCATTCAAATGAACAGCTACAGCAGGAATTGGAATACACTTTAATAAAGCCTGATTATCACAGCTGTTGAATTTTAAAAATGCAATCTGGACGTGAGGACACTTTAGAAGAATGATATGAAATAAAATTCTGTTTTAAACTTGAAAGAAATGCTGCAGAAACACATATAGAAAGCTTTTGGACTACCTTACATGAATTGCACATCAGCTTTTGAGTGTCATAAAAGATTCAAGGAAGGCAGGAAGTCTGCAAGGCGCGGAAGGGGTAAGGAAGTCAGAACAGAGTTGATTGGCCAAACAAAGAATTTCAAGGATAAAGACCGTTGTGTGTCTATAGAGACAATAAGTGCACAGTTTGATGTCATTGTGGAAACTATACACACAATTATTCACGAGGAATTGAAGATGTGGAAGATTTGCACAAAATTTGGACAATGCACCAGTCCATCCTTGTCACAGACTATTTGACCAAGATGGGCATCAAAACGATTCCTCACCCTCCCTATAGTCCAGACCTTACTACCTGTGACATTTGGTTATTTCCTAAGCTCAAGGAAAACCTTAAAGGCTATTTTTATAAGAAAATTGAGGAGATAAAAGAGGCTATGACGAGGGTAATTCACATGCTCATACCAAAGAACTTCGATGGGGCCTTCCCGAAGTTGTTGGAACGGTACAAGTGCATTACAGCTGGAGAAGATTACTTTGAAGGAGACTAGAGTTTCATACGTGTAATATCAATAAAAGTACCCATACAAAAAAAAAAAAAAAAGTCTGGAAACTTATTGAATGCGTGTCTGTGTATAAATATTTATTTTTTTCTTTTTGTTATTTTTGACGGAGGTTGTACACTTGTACTTTAAAATAATATTTTTATGTCATTTTCAGTATTTCAATAATTCAAATTATTCTTTATTATTCATTCACTTCTCTGAATTTTTTATTACTTATGCTTTATTTTTATTTTTTTATTTTTTATATTTAATATTTTTTGCATTATATTTTATACAATACTTTCATACACTATCTCTAAAAATGCTAGAATAATATACATTTAAGTATAAATACAATACTTTTATACAATCTCCCATATTTCAATAATTTAATTTTAATATACTCAAAGTATAACAAAAATAAGTAATTCAATAAATATATATTATCTATATAAATAACACAATAGATATATGTACATGTGTGTATCTGTGTGTAAATATTGAATTGATAAACTCTTAAACTACCGGTTAAATAACATTGAAATTAACAGGAAATAGTAATCATTAGAGCTATGACAACAGCATATTCTTTTCATTGTTTTGACTCTCGAGTATATATCCGACACAGTTAGACACAGTTAATCAACCGAGAACCACATCACTCTATGTAAAAGCATATAAGATATCAACAGATACACACTTGATAGACAAAAGAATGAAATAAATATGCTGTTGTCCTAGCCCTAGTAATCATACACCAGGGATGATTTATAAAAAGTAAAATCTTTGGATGGATGAGTAACACGTACAGAAATATGTCGGCAAATTGAAATGCAGAATGTTCTTTTCAACTTGCCGACATATTATTACTTTTGCGCATGTGCAAATTCAATCATAGCTTGAAGTTGTTTAATTTTAAATCTTTCTTATCCATCTGTCAGGTTAGCTCGAACAGTAGAGAACATGGCTGGAGCACTAAATGTTTTGGTTTTGATTCTAGCTAATGGCACCAAAGTCATTTTTTAAGAAAACTTTTGAAATCGGTACTATATATATATATATATATATATATATATATATATATATATATATATATATATATATATATATATATATATAGAGAGAGAGAGAGAGAGAGAGAGAGAGAGAGAGAGAGAGAGAATTTGCTCTGTAATAATAAATATGAAATCTGCATGAAATAAAATATATTTAAGTGTATTTTACAACCCAGCAAGTCCTCTTCTTCTCTCCGCTAGTTCCTTATAAACAGGTAATTTTCTTGAGTTTCTACTGTTCCAGATTCATATATAACAAAACAGCTTTCTCTTTTTTAAGAAAAAAAAAGGGATTTACAACAAACATGTCCATATCAGGACCAAATTTTCAAATTATTTCTCCTATTTTCCTATCACTGTGTTTATTTCCTCCATGAACACCCCCAAAATCACTAAAATAAATAAATTAGAATAGTCTATTATGAAAAGAAGGGAACATCACTAGGAATATCACTAGGAGTAGTAATATTGCTTAATTTTATAATTGGGGAGAAAGAGACAGAAAGAGGAGGGAAAGAGAGATATAGTGAGCCGAAATAGACAAATTTTGAATTTTGTCTTTTTATTCTTTTTATTTAACTGACTTTGCAAACTCACTTTTCCCTGATTCAAACTATTTAACCCAATCTCATTGGGTGACCAAATGGTTGTAATCACATTATGCTCCCTAAAAAAACTGTTAAAGAAACTGAAATTTTAGGAAGACTAATGTCTAATACTTATTGCTAAAATTTTACAAAAATCAGAAGTATCTGAATTTTTACAAAGGGTTTCCATCCTGTCTTTGCTTTATTTACTTAAAGGTAAATGAAAGTAAATATTAACCATTCTCACGCCTTGCATCGAGGTTCGAAAATTCATTAGCTTAGACGAGAATTCCATGCATAGAAATATATAAGCATATATACATTATAGAAATGATAAATGATCTAACTAGGAATAAAGATAAATTGTGGTGTAAGGGAAGTAACTCTGTTTTACCAAACTCTTACTAAAAGATTCTAATTGTAAAAATGTTTATATTTTCTGTATCTCTTTAAAAATCTACATTTTAAACTATCGTCTCATTTTTTATTAATTTTGCACAAAACATTTACACTATTAATAGAATATGAATGTACGGATCAAATTTTGTCAAATATTTCATTTAATTGTTCCTCAAAATGCTCTCTTCTTTTTATTACTGGTACTACCTGAGAGACTGTACAAAGATATTGGCTGCCTGGCCTAAAATGCACCAAATATTGATGTTATTGTTTTTTTTTTCCCTTTCTCTTTGCAAAACTCAATCATATTCTGCAAAGTAAAAAACAAAAACAATAATTTTCCTCCACAAAACAACCAAACCTAATTCTATGAATAGTTGAAGATATAAAGAACTTGAGAAAGAAAAAACCCTTTTTCCAACATTATTGAGTTTGGATTTAAATAACCCAAAAAGGGTTGATATGCTGTAAACCAAACCAAACCAAACTTTTTTCTGCAATTATTATTTCTGAATTCATTCAAATCCATCTTAAAATGTTTTGCACGATTACTGTTCTGAATCTGATCTGGTACCGTATTTCAAAAATATATAAATATATTAATAAAAAATTCAATTCGTTAATATATTTATTTTTTTATTTTTTGTTTTTGATTTCCCTTGACAATAACCTCCTAAATACAAAAAAAAAAAAAATTATTTAAAAAATACCCATTATAAAAGTTAGAAATGCTATTAATCACTTTGCAAGTTTCAATAAAATCATCTTTCATTTTTTTCTTTGCTAAAGTAGTTAATCTTAATTATCCAGTCTCGCCGTGTAACTGCAACCTTTTAATTTATTTTATAAAAATTGGAATATTGGATATTCTAATTCATCAATTTTATTATATTATTTGACCACATATTCAGAAATATATTATCCTCTGCATACGTCGTTGCCGTATTTGTGAGTTCTATTATTGGTAACACACATGATATTAGAAAGAGAAACATATACTAGAGAAAAGAAAAACAAATAAAATACATAGAAATGAAACACGCTTCTGTATGTATTAATAGTACGTAATGCAAACAGTCAAAACCTTCTTTTTTTTTTTATATAAAACAACAAATGAAACGATTTATTCCATTACCTACATCAAAGAAAGTTGGACAAAGTTCAACTGAAGAAAGGTAACTGAATAACTGAAGAAAGTTTGGTTCTTATTCGGAATTACACTTATTTAAAACAAAATAAAAATACAAAATAATCTTTATGATGCACGTACTTATCACTGAACGAAAATGTTATATTCCAAAAATTATGTAAATTGATCAAGTATTTTTTTAATTAAAAAAAACAAAAATTACGATATTTAACGATTTTACTAGTAAACTTTATTGAACATGAGTCTGATTTTGACCTCGACACTTTAAATTGAGTTGTCTTCCTCTTATTAACGTCATTTGATTTAATCATGACTGATGAAAACACTACGACTCACTTAATTGTAAAATTTGATTATTTTTTTAATAAAATAGAAACTATTTGATCAAATTAAGTATTTTATTTATTTATTTATTTATTTTTTTTTAAATATTTCATCATTTCATCTTTATTCTGTGACTGATATCTACATCATAAAGACTTTTTTGTACTTTCTTTACTTTTAATTGCCGCCATAAGTGCAATTCTCAACATGCACTGAAAGTCATTTGAACTGTTGAAAGTGTGTCAGCAGTTATCTTCGGCTTAAGGTAGTTCATGCTCGAGCATCCAGTGGACAGGGACAGGAAGCAGAAAAAGGGGACATCTTTCCTTATTGCTTTCAGGGCCCCACTGCTGACCGACCATAATTCCCAAAGGTGATGAAGTAGTTCTTCAGCAGACAGATGAAATCAATGTGCCCTGGAAGCTGATTGGTCAGTGTATGACCAAATCACCTACCAGAGACATTTCTCCATGAGAGAAAATAAGTCTTTATTTAGGAATGCTACACATATACATGTATTACAGATTGTTGCAGATGAAACATAAAAGAAAGTTAAGAAACATGTAAGACATAAGCAGTACACAAAGAAATTACTAAAGAAAAGAGTATTCAACAGAGAATACAATCGTTCACATAATAATAATAATAATAATAATAATAATAATAATAAAACACATGTGTTGAGATGAAAGAAATAGTAGAATATGTGTGAATGCATGAAACGTCTAAATAATACTTATATGGAATCTGTCTTCGGCTGTAACATAAAGCATTGAGAAAAATGTATGTCAAAGTCTTCCAAATCACATCCTTACATCATTTGTAGACATTTATGCTGATAACACTACCATTTATGGTAACACATCTAAGACAGTAAACGACCAAGTTCTCTCCGATTCTCTCTCCTCTGATCTTGAGAATGTGGTACAATGGGGAAAGGAGTGGCTGGTTACTTTTAATGCATCTAAAACCAAGCTTCTATCTTTACATCATCAACATTCTGATCCACATCTGGCATCAATTGAAATGAATGGCTCTCATCTTCAGGAGGCCTCAAGTTTTGACAAGCTTCTGGGCTTGATCCTGATCTTAAATGGAACACGTACATCAAATCTGTTGCCAAGGCGGCTGGAAAAATGGTGGGATCTTTCTATCGATCCAGTAGATATCTCACTGCTGATGCAATTCTCTATCTATATAAGAGTCAGGTACGTCCAAGGATGGAATACTGTTGCCACATCTGGGCAGGAGCTGCTAGAAAGGACTTGTTCTGCCTTGATAGAGTTCAAAATAGACTTTGTAGCCTCGTAGGAGATGTCCTTTTCTCTTCCCTGCAGCCTCTATCTCACAGAAGAGATGTTGCGAGTTTGTCTCTGATGTATCGTTATTTTCATGGAAAGTGTTCGACTGAGCTTCAATCTATGGTCCCCCCTCGCTAAACTTTCACACGAAACACTCGTCTAGCTGAAAACACTACCAATAATTCCCCCCCCCACTCTTTATCTGTACCTAAACCTAAACGTAGATTCCATGAACAAAGCTTCTTTCTTAGAACTGCACGCCTGTGGAATTGTCTTCCGTTTTTCTGCTTTCCGGCTGACTACAATATGGTTGTCTTCAAGTCTAACGTAAACAAGTTCTTGATGAGCCGTTCCATATAAGTTAACAAATTTACTGAATTTCCATTACTAATGATTACTATATTGTCCAATTTCTACTGTACACTCTTTAACCCTTATCCTCGAGTGGCCTCTTGGCCTTGATAATGTGGTGATGCCTGTATAAAAAAAAAAAAAGAAAAAAAGTCGTTTATTTGTTTTTTTTTTTCACCTTTGAAAGTCGAGTGACTTGATTAGAAAAAAAAAATAACCTCACAAACCAAGTATGTGGGCGTTTGTAAAGTACACTCATAAGGAGAGCGACAGGAAACATCCATGTTCCTTGAAAATGATCCCAGAAAAGAAAAAATCTCATTTGGAATTTTCCACATGTGCCTAGAGTTGTAAGTCATGTTTAGTTTCAGAACAGTTTCCGATGATTAGTTGTTCTACGCAAGTCCTGGAGGTGACTGGTTCTCAGTAGACAGTTCTTGAGTTGGAAGCCACAGAGCAAAAGATTCTTCCCATGTTGACATGAAGGAAACATATGCGAAGTTGCTACAGAAAAGGTTTAATTTTTATGGAGCAATTCTGGTTTCTGATTGGTTGGTAGCAGAACATGAATTGATTCGATTCATCAGTTCCTAGCAGCATCGTTTATAAATAGAATCTCCCGACTGCGCGGGATCATACCCTATTATAACCCAAAAATATTGCAACAGGTAGGTAGTAGTTGTTCCTGATATTTACATGGAGAGTCAAGGCCTGTTATTTTGTGTCACCCAGAATTTGGGTGCCGAGCTGAAATATTTTAAGCATAAATGTTCTCTTTTCAGTTTAATCTAAGCTGAAAAAGCATACACAAACACAACAAAATTTCTAAGTAAAAGCACATCTTTCTAACACCTGTAATTTTTTTCTTCATTCAAGAACTTTCAACACTCTCAATAAACTTTGCTTACATCTCTGAAAAATTGTTACTATATGAATCAGAGCTGAATCATGGGAAACAGATGTTTTTAGAACGCTCATTGCTCTCTTTGAGTAAGGGATATGGAGTGAGGAAGGTAATCTTTAAACCTGCTTAAAATGCCGTTTAATTTGTTATTTATTAAAAACATCCATTTCCCGTGACGCGCCCTGTATTTTGTTCTTTAACTTAGGTTTTCTCTCTTTCATTCCCAAAGTCCCATTGTTGACTTCAGTATTTGCTAGATGATGACCCATTCTCAATATTCATAGTATTCATGTTTTTATTTGTTTAACTACATTTGATATTAATGGTTAGCATTGTTCTTGGGACTTTCCAAAGATGCTGCCGTAGTCTAACATACACTGTTCTAATCCAGCAGTAATGCCCCTGTCATGATCTATAGTACATATGTTGTTCCAGAAGTAAAGCCCCCTATCTTTTTTAACTCAAAAAGTGGAAGAGTTACGAAGATTTGTGTGGTACCATTTAACTGAACAACCTTTTGTAATCCAGAATTTATTTATCTACATACTCACCATCATTCTCAACGCAATTTTGCCAGCAATGAACGATAGCTGTGTAAGGCTATCCAAAGTGTGCTTTTCCATATAAGGATTGTTCCAAAAGTAAAGCCTCTTATTCTTTTTTAACTCCAAAAGTTGAAGAGCTACAAAAACAGGAGTGGTACCATTCAAACGAGTGAGTCACCACCATTCTCAATGCACTTTTGCCAGGAATTCAATGATGCATCTCTGCTTCTGACATACGCCCATAACAGGAGTTGCTTTCTTACTGTCAATATCTGCAACAGAGAGAGATGAAACTTTCAGGCTATGAATGCATAAGTTCAATCATCATAATAATGCAATTTGCAATCCCCTCTAGTCCATTCGGATAGAATAAAAAATAGACACTACTTTTAGAATTCCCTTCGTAGTATTGAAATATGTGTGTCATGAAGTGAGTATAATAGTTCTTTTCAATTCTCCTGACCCTTTGGCCCAGGGAGGAAATTAGGTGAGTATTTGTTTCGCTCTTCTCTTGATGTATGCCGGCTGGGATCTCTGATTTGGCTCTTTGGCTCTTCTCTTTTAATTTTTTTTTTTCAATTTTCTCACAAGTTTGCAAATCCTGTTGTTTCAAATGAACAGGAATCATTTTCATTGGCTGAAAATGATGAGTTGGTGAGCATAAGTAAACATTCTTATTTGCATTTATAAGGGAAGAAGAAAGAGTATCAAATCCAATGGCGAAAGAAAAATAGTTACTCTTCAAGTCAGTAGCTTTCTGGCATTTGATCAAACCACATCTCCACTTAACTGCAATGGAATGTGCTCTGATGAACTACATGAACTTGTACCCCCACTCTTCTCAACAAAATACCCTTAACCTATGCGACTTGCACTAAAATCATATCCCTTCACTGTATAGGTCCTTAAAGTTTCTACTCTAATAGCTTCTTTCCTTGAATCACTGGATTTTGGAATTCTTTTCCTACTCCCTGTTTCTCCGACTGTACTAACATGTAAAAATTTAAATCTCATGAAAAAACATCTCCCGCACACAGTTTGCTTCCCTATAAATCAGGCTTCTATCGCAGTGGTCCTTTACACTTTGATGACAATATGTCTTGCTTACGATGAACAACAACAACAAAAAATAATAATAATCAATTTAATTAATTCAAAAGCTGATTCTTATTATTTAAACTAATTTAGTAATGTTTAATAATAATGATAGTAATTTTACTTGTATTCCATCAAGTTTGTATTTTTATTTAAATTCGATACAAGAAAAAATTAGCTTTACTGAAGTAATTTTTCTTTGAATCATATTCAGGTTATCTCCCCTGAAGTTATTTATTTCTCTCCCACATCAAGAGGATTGTCAGAAAAGTCAGAAAGTGGGGTTTGAAAAGCCAGCGCTTTAGAACAAGTGTACACTGACCTGAAAAAAATTCCTGACCAGCTCTGTCAGTATTCTCTAGTAAATGCACCTCAGACGATTAGCACTAAACTAACTCATTCTCAGAGGGTGAGAAGGCAAAACCTGAAAAGGTGGACCTTCTAGAACTGAACCAGACTAGAAATATACCTCAGTAAACAGAGAACAAGTCATCTCTATAATGGCCTAGACTCTGATGGCTTTGGAGTTGATAGAAAAACTGTTACGTCAATTGGTACAAACATATAAAAAATAGAGTAATAAATACTGCATCATTTCGATTGCTTTCTGTGATACAATTTTCTAACAAAGAATAGGGCACTATTATAGCAACCTTGACGGAAGTGTGAAAAATAAAAATATTCAGGTGTTAAACGTTTCGCCATAGTTTAGAAAACTTATTTGGGCAAAAGATGTGTAACAATGTATGGTGCTTTTTAAGCTAAAGTCGAAAAATCGATTTTTTAAAAATATATCGTTTTAAGCAAAATTACGTAGTTAATTGTCATATGGAAAATAGTGATATATCCAAAAATTATGAAAATTAAACAAGTAGAACAACCACTATTGCGTTGTTAGTAAAAAAAAGTCTATCGTTTAGACAGCAAATATTGCAGCCATGATGACGCAAGTAATCTGAAACATTAATTTCGGAATTATGTCCCTTGTGTGTACCTATTTACAATGCCTCTCCCACAGGACAGAGTTAGACATCAGGGTCGTTTTTTAACGCCGAGAAAAGGTACAAAAATAAAAATTGTCTCAGTCGTGAAGGACTGCTCCTCCACCGAAAGAGAACAGATACTACACTTTGATCTTGGCCAAAAGGCCAAGTGTGTAGCCTCCTATTGCCTACTTTATATATTTAAGAAAAATGCGATTTTACCCAATTTTCCATAAAATTACTTTTGACTAGAAATAAACTTCTACTCAATGAGTTACCGTAATTTTTGGAAATATTACTATTTTCGGCATGACAATTCAGTATGTAATATTGTTTTTGCTTAAAACAACATATTTTTTAAAAAATCGATCTGTCGACGGTATCTTAACAAGCACCAATGTATGTTAACAGCAACAAAAGATAACATGTGGTAAAATGTTTTTTGCAACATGAGGCTACCATGTTGAAATATTTTTTTTTCTGTTTACACCCATGTCCGAGCTTTGTTTTACCTTTCTTTTCACAATTTAAACTTTTTCATGCATCTCTTATTGGAAAATATTTTACGAAAGGTTAGATATATATTTTTTGTGATAAAATTTCTCATCTTCAATTTTAATTTTCATCATATAGTGTAAATACTTTTTTATTCTGGAAATTTTGCCTGAGGTAATAAGTTTCATAATTTTCCCCTTATGTCCTATTTATTGTTATTCTTACTGGGAACCATTTTCACAATTGTGATTTCCTATACATACTATACATTCCTTTCACTGCTGAGCTAATAACAAACTCCTTATATGCAGGCATTACTGGAGTTAGAAATACACACAGACATACACTTCTCCTCCCGCACATCAATGCACATACATACATGGACTTCTCACATGCAACAGTGCGCACACACACACACACACACACACACACACACACACACACACAACTTCCTTTTGTGTGTGACAGTTCAAACTGACCTGCACTTCTTCACACTTGCAGACCTACCTGTATTCTATGCTTGACACTACTGATTTCAATCTCAATAGCTGAAACAGTTTTCTATACCCAACATTTATTGTCAAAAATATCCCTACACTAGATTTTCTTACGTGCACATTAGTGATGGGACGATTTTAATATTTTCCAGATTTTGATACAATTAACGATTCTGTTCTAAATTCCTGATTCCAATCATTTAAAAATTTTTTAAATATGGAGATGTTTTTTTTTTGTGGGAAAGGGGCCCACTACTGCAGGAACCTATGCAACGTGTGCATATATTTTTTGCAAATGTAAAAACAGAGTTATGAGTAAATCTATAGATTTTAGTTGTACTGGTAGTTTAAAATCAATAAATATCTATCATTTCATCGTTAATACAAACCGTGGAAAATTAAGTTTTAAACAAGAACAAAAAATAAAAAGAATCGTTTTGGGCATTGGAAAATAGGAACAATTTTTCCCGATACTGATTCTAGTACCTCAAAAAATTCTGAATTCTTTTATTCCTAATTGTAATTCCTTTTAATCGTCCCAACACTAGTGTTGATGCAAACTTGTAAATTCACATTCTAAGCTATCAATACTTTGGTAGATCTCCATCTTCTTTTTAAGTGTTTGCAGTGATGTCATGTCTGAAATGACCATGTTAAATGTATTTCAGTGCTATTTAGTTCAGGACGTAAACTTTCATCAAATAGCTTTGGACGAATCATCAGCAGATATTTTAAATCTAGAATTTGCTACCTACAAAAAACAGTATCTTCTCAATCTCATCAGCAGATTAACAGATCCTGTGTGAGACTACCTTGAATTTATCTAACTCCTGTGTTACACAAGGTCATTGCAAAACTGTCTTTTCTTCCTTAAATGGATTAAATTCATGTCAGAATTTCTGCCACATTGAAACAGATTTCAGTTAAAATTTTCTGGCAAATGAAATGTGAATTCACTGCTTTAACATTTCTCTGTTTATACTGTCACATATGATTAGTACAATTTGTACATACGTGTGTCTAGTCTTCAGCGCACAGGCATATACAGGCCCCATTTGAAACCTTCAATACTCCTTATGCATGATTTAACCACATCCAGACTGAGATAGATGCAATCTCATGTAATATTTTCGAACAAACGAAAGAAAATTCAATGAAGAGGAACACATGGGAACATATGGGCTTTCACATACACATATTGTGCGTACAACAAATGTGTACTCACTGCACATGTGTAAAAGAGCGCATATGAGCGCATGGAAGAATATCAGCAGGAGCTGTGAGATAGCTGGCTTTTGAAGATATTAGCAGCAGCAGCAGCAGCAGCAGCCATTTTGAGCATGTGCGCAAATTGGTAAGTGTGTGCAGACTTGCGTCAGAAGAAAAAGAAAAAAGGAGAAAAAATGTACTACATCACAACTAGCAGAAAGAAAAACGCATCTAAGTGAGATAGACGTGTGCTTTTAAGCAGGCCTCAAGACAGCGGGGTTTTGTTAATTTTATGGCAGATGAAATGAACAGTTAGAAAAGAACAAGTAGCAGGCATTGTTTGGAAAGTAATAGCAATAAAGACCTTTTGCTAAAACAGAAAGAAAAGCCGTCAGATTTATTTATTTTTGATTTAGAAATTTGAACTGTAACGAATACGGTTTGAGCGTAACGGCCATGTTATACATATTTGTTATCACCAGCGAGCAATGAAAAACACAAATCAATAAGTAAAGTCTTTGTACATACATGTATCTGGTCTTGATTCCTGCTTGTCGCTTTTTCCATATGGCCGTGTCTTGCATCGTTGATCGTCCAATGGCTTAATCTCTGTTACTCAAAATAGATAAAGTTCATGCACGAAAACGCAATAAGACTTAACAATTTAAATGTATATTGAGAGAAGAGAGATCGATAAAGTATTCCTTATAAAAAAGGCAATCTAGAATTATTTTCTCCCTTATACTATGAATAGTAATATTTAAATAGTAATATATAAACTAAAATTTATTCTTTATTATCTAATTTCAGAATTTATCAATGGACTAGCATCGGTGCCCGGTGTTTGGAGGTGTATGTTGAGCAAAAAAAAAAAAAAAACATGGCAGTAGGCAGGCTCGAACCCGTGACACGATGGCGGAAAAGAAAGTGAAAGAAAATCTAATGTCTTACTGCTACTCCATGATGCGACCGGAAGTTCAGAACGTTAAAATTAAGCAAAGTCAATCTAACCGATATGATGACTTGCAAAAATGGCTCGCAAAATATCGACCCCTTCTTGTAGAAACTGTCCAGTTGAGGGTGAAGGAATTAATGTTTTTGGCCAATTTTTTTATATCTGTGAGACGTCGAGCTTCAAAATTATACCAATCTCATGAAAATCTGTCGCCTCTGTTGAAAGTTTTAGGCAGATATATATACATACATACATTTAAACAGACAGGTGAGATTTATAATATAGATGGCAATCTTAAGATTCATTTTTGTCTCTACATAGTTAGTACGTGTTGTCTCTTCGCCTCCCAGATGTAAACTGCTCAAAAGCTCTGTTTCAAACTTGAATAGGCTGAGCGCGTGATGCAATTCCCATCCCACAACTTGACACTCGTTTATCCGTTGTTTTATCTCAGCAGTTAACCCTTGATCTTTATTTCTTAACTTGCTGGGTATACCGAGTATAGTTTTGCTTGCCGTCAGCTGCATTGAAACACACTTAAATGACACGTTCTCAAAATTTATACCAGCTGACTCAATCTCTACCTACAGGCGTGGGGCCAAAATATATAGTACTCGGCAAGCCATAGCTAGTCATACACTTTTTCTTTTTAGCAAAAGAACATTTTTCTCTTTTTAACAAAAAACAATTATTTCAAATCGAAATAAGCAATTATTTATCCTCTTTTCCTAATGTGCATGTTCATTTAATTTTATTCTTATGTGCCAATAAATAAGCAGGGGTTAATGTAGCAGTCACATAATTGTAATTCATTTCCTTTTGTATTTACATGCAATCTCTTACATATTAATAAGTTGTCATTTGATTGGCTAAAACAGGCATATCCAAACTCACATAGAAATACATTGCCAATTCAAATACTTTTGCACATGTATGCGAATTTCGTCCATTTTACTGTTTCTGCCCACCTATTTGAGCATACAAATTCAGTTCCATCCAAGATACAGACCTTACAAGATGTTCTATGCCTTCCTCGCTTACTGTCAGGTACTTATGGAAAATGAGAAATAAATTCATACTCTAAACCAACTTGGACGCCATTGCATTTCTACTTTAATATGTGACTGCCTATGAATCAACTTGCCTTGTCATCTTTACATGCTTATGCTCTTGTTAAATAAAGTTTGATTTTATTATAGAGAAGAATTTTTTGTGTTTGTCCAAAACACCTTCTCATATTACTCAACAAAAATAAGTGAAATCTGAATGACGTACCTACCTGTGATAGAAAAATAATATTTTATTTCGAAAATCATGTAAATTGATCAAGTACTTTTATTTTAATCAATTCATGAGATTTTTAGATCATCATGGATATGTTCATCATACAGATTTTTCTTTATTTTTGTTTTTTAATAGAGGGAGAATTCTAGACAAGCACTGATTAAATAAATAAATAAAAAATTATTTGGAATCTAGTTACCTTTTTTTTTTTCTTCTTCATTTAAGTCAGTTCAGTTACATAAATACAGACAAGACAAACGCAACAAAATGGCTATCTTCAAACTTTAGCAAGCATCTCTTATCAACCAACACTCTTATCTACAAGTTTTATTAATGATAGACAATGGATTTTGAATAATTACCAAATATACAGTACCAATAAAAGACGGATAAGTCAAGGCCTCATGCAAACTCTAAAAATAAGAACAGTGATGATTATAGTCTCAAGATTGTCTGATCTTTATTGATTTCCGGTTTTTGCTGTCCATTTAGTTTAGTTGTATAATTAGACATGGTCAAGCTGACAAAAAAGCTATTCTTAAAATTCTTAACAAGAAAGCCATTCTTATCTGAGAGGAAAATAATTATCAGTTAGAAGGGACTATATTTTGCTTGTTACTATCGTCTTGCTTGCACAGCAGAAACCAGAAGTCAAAAAGAGCATACAATCTTGACTATAATGATAGCAACATGCTATCAAGAGCAGCTTAATACATAATTGTCATATTACAGCAATGAATATATCCAAAAATTATGGAAAACGGTAAGGTAGGAAAAAATTATTAAAGAAAATATTTTTTGCCGAAAATTAGCAAAAATAAAATGTTTGGCTAAAAAAACACTGGGTTGTTCCAAAGAGAGGTAAATACTAAATAGCATGTAAGAATTGTCCATTTTAAAAAATAAATTGTGCCTTTTGCCCTATTTTAGCATAGCTGAGTTATTTCCCTTTTTATTATGTCACATCTTTTCAAAGAAATATGGCAACAGGTTTTTACGATAAAGATAAAAAATTTGCATTTTTTTAAAAAATAATGCAGTAATATTTAAGTACATCTGACATGCCAATTAACTAAATATCATTGCTTTTAGTTGAAATTTATACAAAATGTCAGTAGATACAATTGTTTTTTTTCAGTTTTTGAATTTTGCTATTATAATGTAGTTGTAACCATTTATTTATTGTGTATTTGTTTTTTTTGACACTATTAGTTTTAACCTGTAAATGAATGGTTCATGCTTTTATATATATTTTCAGGTTTAAATTACAAATTTTAGATAAGAGGTGTGTAGCAGTCACAAATGGTCCATTTTCACTTGTGAATCAATGCCTCCCTCGCTGAATGATTTAGCCACACACTGACTAATCAGCTGGTAGAGTGCATTGATTCATCTATCCTCTAAGGAACTTCTTTAGCTCCTTTTAGGAACTATGGTCAGCAAACAGAGAGAAACCAATCATCAGAGAAGCCAGATATCTTTTTCTCTTTCGTTCTTGTCCACTCAGTATTCCAGCATTAATGATTTCACCAAAAATAACTGCTGCAAACTTGGGACTACACAAAGAACGGCTTCCTAAATGACAGACCCAAAGAACTTTCTACTCCTTCTTTCTCAACCTGGATAAGGCCCAACTTTCAACTTTCAGTTGCCCTAATGAATCCTTTCATTGTTTTGTTTTAAAAAGGGTTCTGTCATTTATCCTGTGCCTTTTGTGTTCAGCAATTAATTATTCTATTAGGGGTATTAACAAACCAACCCCCTAAGTGTCTTTCAAAAATGTTTGTTTTTCTTTATTCAATTTTACAGCTCCTGAGTATGATCTTATGATGTATCTAGTGACGATGACACCAATTTGGGAGAGTTGAGGCGTGTGAAGCTGCTCCTTCGTTACAATTACTTTCAGGTCCACTCTGACTGAAAGCAGTGATAGTATCTGTCAAGTTACCATCTATAGGTTAAATAGAATTTGTCCCAAGCAGGACATTAAACTTCCTCCTCAGAAACCATTGGACAAGATTTCCGTTTGTACTCCAAACATTACCTTCAAATTATAATTCATCAGCCTTTTGTAGCAGTTACATGACAAATCTATTTTGTCTGTATGTATGTGCAATATCTTACATCATGTTGGGTTGTGATTAGGCTTGACACATGTGTTAGATATTATCAGGGCAACACCGAAGGTGTTAGTTGATGATTATTAAAAGTTTTGACAGCTACAATATGTTTTAATCAATCAAAATATTTAGAATAAATACTGGGTTTGTATTACTGTACACATAGATTCGAAAAAGTTGTCAAAAAACAAATATATAACAAATAAATGTTATCAAAGGCAAGATAAGTTACTTTTCTACCAAACTGGATATATTTTTTGTGTTTTTATTCAATGTAACATATTTATTCAGTTCGAAAAACATGCAGTGTTTACCGATGCATTGGAGAATTCAAAATGGCTGCCGACTCTCTCTTACACACGGTAAGTTCGAGAAAAGGTGTTATAAATAATAAACTAGACAAAATACTATTAAAAAAACACCGAATATATGTCAACCTATGTCACGGTAATATATATTGAGCGAATTTCTAACAGTAGTTTGTCTAGTTTATTATTTATAACACCTTTTCTCGAACTTACCGTGTTTAAGAGAGAGTTGGCCGCCATTTTGAATTGTCCAATACATCGGTAAACACTGCATGTTTTTCGAGCTGAATAAATATGTTACATTGAATAAAAACACAAAAAATATATCCAATTTGGTAGAAAAGTAACTTATCTTGCCTTTGATAACATTTATTTGTTATATATTTGTTTTTTGACAACTTTTTCGAATCTATGTGTACAGTAATACAAACCCTAAATACTTATTTATATTAATTTAGGAATGTAACTTAAAAATGTTATATCGATTTAGTTGAAAACTTCGAATAATAACATGTAAAAAGATCAGGTGATTATCTTAGTAACGTATATTAATGACGTCATTTAAAAGGGGAGATGATCTTTTCGAGATATGGGGAAATTAGTTGAGTCAGTTGGAGTCGGGAGAGGGATAGAGATGGTCTTCACATCGTGATGGCTCCAAGTAGACAGCGTTAGAAATTGTGATATTCAGATTCAGCGTTGCAACTTTCCAAAAGGGAGAAAAACACTCTGAAATAAAAATTTACTGAAAATAAAATCAGAGACTCTGTCATTTCTTGGGAAGAATTTCCATTGCAGCTTTCCGTCAAACAAGGCCAAAGATGGATCAGATATGTTTCCTGATTAGCTAGATGTTGAAACTCCAAATAAGTGTTATTCGTTCTCTGTGTTGTAAAGGTACTTATCTATATTCTTGTCCCATCATAAACTGTATTTAAATGTACATACACACACACAACAAACTCTAGATTAGATGACCACAACGCTAGACGTTCATAGATGAACACACGTATATATACACACGTCATATAGATAACTGTGACCGGTATATGCATACATATATACAAATGTATATACACTCTTATACAATCTAACCACAAGAAGACACACGTATTCATAATATATACTCCCCACAATATTACACATACACAATGAGGGTTAGACTTATATAACCATGTAGGCGAGAGGATACCTCTACACATACTCAACTTTGAATTTGCATCCTGATGATTCATTTCCTGATTAGATTTCATGATGACAAGATGTCCGATCCTGCTTTCATCCTTCATTAGAAGTGACCAGATAAGATGGAACTCCAGGATACCACTTTCTGTCTGACAAAAACCAGCTGAACAACTTTTGTTATATTCCAGTGTTTCCTTTAAATAAGGTTGATTCATATTTTAGTGAGGATGTTGTTATTTTTCATGGAAGATAGTAACCTTTTTTTTTATTCAATTCCAGTCAGATACATCTATACAAGGATAACTCTAAAAAGTAGCTTTCTTTATCTGGACATCTTTCCAGACCAATCAATATAATCACTAAACCTTTTTCTGCCTATTCTATTTGCGAACCCTATAAACTACTCAAGTGCAAGAACCCCACTCCCTCTAATTCCTGGGTATAACATAAAACTACATGCTGTGGTGAGCCACCAATTTGGAAGTTTTGAGGAGTGTAGAGCCATCTCTTAGTTTACGACTACTCCCTGGTCCACTCTGGAACCCCATCTATGAGTTAAATAAAAACTATTGTTTCAAGACTACTTATTAACAAAATATGCACCTGAAAACAAGTTAAAGCACTTATAAGGAATAGGTACCCAAAGTCAGTCCCGGAAATAACCGAAGCAATTTATGATTTGAAAGCTGAAAAAAAAAAAAAAAAGCATACGATACTAACTATGCGAAGTGTTAGTTTATGATTAATATTTATTTATTTATAATATATATATAATAAATAAATAAAATCTTCCTAAAAAAACAAACAAAATGGGTAGGTTTAAATCATAAACTACTTTGGTAATTTTTGGGACTGGCTACTTGGGATTCTTTTCTTCGATCTTTATAACAACTAACATCGATCTCTATAACAACTAACATCCTCTTTACAAGTACCCGAATTAATGTACAAAAACAAAGCAATCGTGTATAAGAACGTATGTACAGTTGCGGCATAAAATGGTACAATGGTGGTTGATATGCCGTAAACAACCAAATCAATTAAAAAAATACTTTAGAGTTAAAACGCTAACTCTTATTTTATCAGTCAGGGTTGCTGAGAAGGAGTTACTTCCCCCTTTTTTCGTCGGCGTTGCTGCCATCTTGCGAGGGAGCTGCTGAGTGAATCGAAAGCGCCATTACACGGGCAAAAACAACAACAACAAAAAACCAAAAACAAACAACTTTCGACTTTACTCTCTGTCTGGGTGAGCAAAGATAAGTCGGTCACAACAAACAACCACCATGAAAAAACATTTCACGACAGATTTGCGAGTTGTCAACCTTCCTTTTTGCCGATTTGGCCATTTCTAACTCTTTGGAACTATGCTAAAATAATCTGAGTTATAAAAAACTTCAGTGGCCTTTTCTTTCTTTTTTTTTTTTGCCACCTCAGGAATCTTCTTTCTATTTCTCAAATGAAAGTATTTGTTTTGTGCTAAGAGGAAAAAAACAAAAACATTTTTGTTGATATTTTAATGTGAAAAAAAAAAAAAAAAAAAATGCACACAAAATAATCCATCCTTGGAAATCAGTGAAAAATAGCATAAAAGTTAACTTCTTGAAAGGAATCTAAGCATCCCCCGTTCCTCCACGGAAGTTTAAAAAATATCACTTAAATTAAAAAAACAAAAACAAAAAAAAGACTTTTACTTTTTTAAAAACTAATAATTAAAAACAAAACGAAAACTTTAAACTATCAAATTAGAATCTTATTTGACATTTGTGTCGAAACCCTTTTTTTAATCTTATAACCCGTTTTGTTTTTTTTCTTTTTAACTAAAGAAAATAATTTCTAGTTTTATTGCGCGATTTTCTCATCTTGGAGAGGAGGCACACTTTTAACTCTATAATAATGTGATATGACTCATTTGCTCGTAACATTTTTTTTTGCTGAATAATGGAGTCCACAACTAAGAAAATTAGTCAAGAAGCCAAAAATCAACCTTCCAACCAACCTACATCATCATCAACATCATCCAACAGCTCCAATAATAATAATAATAATAATAGCAACACTGGTAATTCTCGTAGCAATAATTCTTACGCAACAACTAATAAGAATAATTCCAACACCACTAATAACAATTCCAGTTCCAAAAATCATCGCGATAATAGCCCGACTTTGAGTAAAACCCCTACAAACAGCACATCGACTACTACTACAAGTAATAACACTACTACCACCACCACCACCACAAACAGCAGTTCAACTGCTACTACAACTACTGCTAGTAGCATTAGCAGTAGTAAATCTATTAATACTACTAGTAATAGTAACAATAATACCAGTATTGGTGGATTATGTTCAACTACCACAGCCGCTTGTGCTACTCCGTCTGTTTCAAGTGCTACATCGACTCCTTCTGAAAGTAATGTTTGTGGCAGCACCAATATGAGCCAAAGTGGATCTGGGGGCTTAAACAATGGGGGAAGCCGCCACCACCACCACCACCACAAACAACAACAGTGTGCCAGTATTTCATCTTCATCCTCCTCTAATTCCTCCAATGTAAATTCCGATAAAGCAGTCGTCGTCCCCGTTTCTACTAGCAAAGCTCCATCTTCCGCCCATACTCTGGTGTCGCCTTCTTCGTCTGCGAATCTTCTCAAAAACGAGCCACAGTCGACGGCGGACACCACCGCCCCAGTCGCTACCACCACCACCACGGGTGCTAGCGGTACTCGCGCCAGCCACGCGGAGCCGGAGAGAGATCCCAGAGCCCCTGTGGAAACTCCAGTGGACTGTTCCCCTTCCACCATTTGCTCGCCCCTCACGCCGCCGTCTTCCCTGTCAAATTTTTCCGTGTCTTCTTCATCACCATCATCTCCGGCGGCGGCGGTGCCCCTACCGCCTAGGACTCCTTCGTCCTATTCTTATTACCCTTACAGTCTCGGGACACGCAACAGCGAGAGCCCCACACAGAACTACCTTTTCTCCGGCGTCCGGTCTGGCTATAATAATAATGTGACGACAACAGCGACGCCGTCTTCGTCTTCTTCCATGAAGACACCGTCGACGGCTGTTGGTAGCGGTGGGGTGGCCCTCGGAGGCGGGCCTTACAACTGGCAGGCCTCGAAGGTAACTGTCAAAGAGCGACTGGCCTACCTGTACAACACGGACATCATGAGCGACGTGCGATTCCAGGTGGGCAAGCCTCCTAATTCTCAGTTAATACCCGCGCATAGGTTTGTCCTCTCGGTGGGCAGTGCCGTCTTCGACGCCCTCTTCAGCTGGATGAAATGCTCGCCACCCGCGACGAGCGACAACGTCATCGAGATCCCCGATGTCGAACCGGCAGCCTTCCTCGCGCTGTTGCGGTTCCTCTATTGTGACGAGGTCCTCATCGACCCCGAGACCGTGATGACCACTCTGTATGCAGCCAAAAAGTATTCGGTGCCCGCCTTGGAGAAAGCATGCGTGGATTTCTTGAAGCGTAACCTCAGCAGCGACAATGCGTTCATGTTGCTCACCCAAGCCCGTCTCTTCGACGAACCCCAGCTGGCCGCGTTGTGTTTGGAAACCATCGATAAAAACACCTCGGAAGGGCTCGCCGCGGATGGTTTCACGGACATCGACATCGACACGATGTGTGTCGTTCTAGAAAGGAACTCTTTAGGGATACGAGAATGCAAATTGTTCTCCGCCGTCTGTCGGTGGGCCGAGGCGGAGTGTTCGAGACAGAACTTAGCTCAGACTCCTGCCAACCAAAGGAAGGTCCTCGGCAAAGCATTGAAACTCATTCGATTCCCACTGATGTCCGTTGAGGAATTTGCAATGGGGGCTGCGCAGAGTGGAATTCTTATAGACCGCGAGGTCGTGGAACTTTTTCTCCATTTTACTGTCAACCCAAAACCCCCAATAAGTTTTTCGGATGTGCCCCGCTGTTGTTTGACGGGTAAAGAACAAATAGTTCTCCGGTTTTGCCAGATCGAAAGCCGTTGGGGTTACAGTGGTACAAGTGATCGCATTAGGTAAGTAGCAAGAAGCATGTGTATTTATATTCGATAAATGTGTAGAATATGGACTGTGCTGAAATAATAAAACGGTAACATATTGAGTGGGTTTCTTACAGTATTTTGGGGGTTTGTATTACTGTACACATAGATTCGGAAAAGTTGTCAAAAAACGGGTTTGTTTTACTGTACACATAGATTCGAAAAAGTTGTCACAAAACAATTATAGAACAAATAAATGTTATCAAAGGCAAGATAAGTTACTTTTCTACCCAACTGGATATGTTTTTAGTGTTTATATTTAATGTAACATGTTTATTCAACTCGAAAAACATACAGTGTTTACAGATGTATTGGAAAATTCAAAATGGTGGCCGACTCTCTCTCGGAGACGGTAAGTTTGGGAAAAGGAGTTATAAATAAAAAAATAGTCAAAATACTGTTAAAAACCCGCTGAATATATGTCAGCCTATGTCACGGTAACGTATATTGAGCGAGTTTCTAACAGTATTTTGTCTGTTTTTTTTATTTATAACTCTTTTTCTCAAACCTACCGCCTCAAAGAGAGGCGGCTGCCATTTTAAATTTTCCAATGTATCTGTAAACACTGTATGTTTTTCGAGCTGAATAAACATGTTAAATTAAATATAAACACTAAAAACATATCCAGTTAGGTAGAAAAGTAACTTATCTTGCTTTTGATAACATTTATTGTTATTATTATTATTATTATTATTATTATATTTGTTTTGTGACAACTTTTTCGAATCTGTGTACAGTAAAACAAACCCAAAACTTGCCTACTACCAACTCTGTTTGTGGGGGAGGGAGGGTTGTTGCTGTTAACCATACTGCATTACCAAAAAATAAACTTACAGATATTTTTGGTGTTCAACTGATAAAATATTTAGAATTTGATTGTATATTTTTTAAAATTGACATGAGATGGATTTTAAAAACAAGGTTAGAGATATAATAAACATTGATATTTGTAAGGAATGGTCATCCAGAACATCTAAGTTCCGAATATTGACGGAGTCTGTCCTGGAAATTGAAGTTTACAATTTGAAAGTCACCTTTTTTTTTTTTTTTTTTTTTTTTTTTATGAGAAGCTATTTTTTTAACCTTAATTCTTTGCATGCTTAGTGTTCTTTTTTTTTTTTAACATGCTTTTGCAGTTTCAAATGGTAGACTGCTTCGGCCATTTCTGGAACTAACTTTGGGATTTTCCATCAATACTCTGAACTGACTCCAGATATTTGTTACTGTAACTAAATTAGTTACTGACAAAATATAGAGGTGAAAAAACAAATATGCAAGAAATCTTACCGAAGGCAAGATAAGTTTATTTGTGCTTTAATTTAAAGCAAATCTAATCAGCTGAATCCAAAAATCACATTGGTTTTGCTCAATCAAGTTAAGTTTTTGAGCTTTGGCCACATGTTGTTTTTTGACGTTTTTGTTTACATGTACGCATGTGTGGAGCATTTTAGAAGTTATTGGTGATAAAATACCATGGTGAGTAATTGTTTTGATTGGCAATAATTATTTCTATAAGAAATATTCAAGTTCAATAGTTCTGGGTGATTATGTCAAGAAGTGATCAGTTTGAAGTCATAAAACCTCAAAATCTTCCAAAAATTGATGCTCCGTATACATGAAGAAAGACTGGTCTATGTGGGAGGAATTGTTGCTTTGCAAAGAAAGGAACATCATCATTGATCCGTCTAGTGGACAGATACAGAATACTCTTTCCACCGCTGCACATCAAACTCTGTTTAATCATGCAGTTCACCAAGGCTCTCGACAAGGATGGTGACTGCTTCACTTGTGCCAGGTTTTTCCAGGATTGACCATGGAGAAGTTGAATGCTGATGTCTTTGATGGTCCTTAGATTCTGCAGCTCATCAGATATCCAGAGTTTGAAAACTTGGTGAATGAAGTGGAACTGGAAGCGTGGAAGGCATTTGTTCTGGTAGTGAAGAACTTGGCAACAATACGGCCAGAAATTATACAGAACTTGTTAACAACATGCTGACTGCTTTCAGAAACCTGGGTTGCAACATGAACGTCAAGATGCACTATTTTCATATACGAACCAGTTTTCTGAGAATCTGGGTTCAATGAGTGGCAAGCAGAGGGAGTGATTCCATCAGAACCCAAAAGAAATGGAGACCAAGGTTGCTGGGATGCAGTCATGATGGTTGACTACTGTTGGAATCTGAAGAGATATCTCCCCTGTCGCTGAGTACTCCAGGAGTTTGAAGAAATGGAAGTTCAAGCCCTGAAGTTTGAACAAGGGTGAAGCAACATGTAATTTTCGTTTGCTTACCTTCATCAATGCCCACCATTCAGTTTACAGTAATCAATGTTTCTATCAGGTAATCAATATATGTCGTTGGCAAAACGTTTTTTTTTTCTCTTAAAAACATATTTAGGATGATATGTGTCGACAAAAATCGGCTGACAATGCCACAAAAATGTAATTGATTGGACACCTATATCAATTTTTTCTATTTCATTCAATGTTTTTTTTTTAGATTTAGATTTTTTGCATAAAGAAGAAATAAAATATTTTAAATGTAATTCTTTAAGAGAATAAAAAAAATGGAAAATTTGTCGGTGGTTTTTTAAAAAAAAGTAAACTTTGATGAGTGAACTGTGATTATTTTTCAAATAAGGTGAGCCATAATTGACTAATTTGATTGTTGACAGTAAACACATGTCAGAAATTCAAAGGGGAGATAAGACACATATCAGCACTTCGAATGTTTGTTTCTTTGTATAGTTACTACCGGGAAATATATTTGGTCTAATGTGTTGTTTTTACGTTTTTGAAATAATTAATTATGGCGCTTTTCGGCCTCTGTATTTGTCAACTGGAAGAAAGAGAGGCAACTCCGCTCCGTGAACACCTGTTATTAGATTTTAAAATCGCGGTCTTTTCGGATGCTTGCTGAAAAAATTCTTTTATTTAAAAAGTACATGGAATATAAATATGGACAAATTCTTATAAACAAACAATGGAAGCACCCATTGATTAGTATTTTTATAGGTAAGTGATTTTTTGGAATTTATATATATTTATTATATTTGAAGTGAATTAAAATTCGTTGAATTTCTTGAAATCTTTTTTAAAGAAAACCGATTCAAAAAAAAATATATTGCATATTTTTCTATTAAACCTTTTATTTTAAAATTTGGTCTTTGCTCCTTTTCATTGAAAAAAAAATTAGGGTTTAAATTACATTTTTCAAGTAGTTATAAGCTTCGAAAGATAGTGAGTCTAATTATTCAAATTTTTATCACTCATTTTTAATGGCGACATCTGACACTGCTACTGCTTGCCAGATCACTGGGACCAAATTTTACAGAACAGTTTAAAGGCAGAAGCAAACACCTTTCCCAAGGGTGTTTGGTTGGCACACTTTAGTGCTGTGCTCAGTACAATATTTAATACATTTAAATTGTTTCTTGCTCTTATGAATGAATATTTTGATTAATTTTTTTAAATCCCCCTCAACTCTAACCCCAATCTAAATTTGTGATGGATTAATTCGTTTTTAACTGTACGAAATATTATAGGAAAAACCCTGAAGATGGAGTTGAAATCAATAAAAATATCATTCTTCACAAGATTTACCTTTTTTTTTTTTTTTTTTTTTTTTTTTTTTTTCAATCTTATCAATCCAAGTGGCTCGAAACAACAACAAACACTTTATCATTAAAACTTGTATGACCAATGTTGTAATATGATTTAAAAAGTTAGAATTCAATTGTTACAAAAATAATTTTCCCCATTTCTATTTTTCGGCAGTTTTTTTTTTTTTTTTTTTTAATTAAAAAAAAAAACGTTCATAACTGTTTATCTTTTTAAATCAGTTCTTTTAATTTTTTGCCATAATAATTCTACTAAAATATTTAAATATTATTTTTCTAATTTTGTTAGTCAAATACAAGTCAACATTTTCAGATTTGTTTAATGTGGAGTATCTGTTAGTTCTCGTCGGAGCTTTAATTTATGGCTCCCCCCTCCCCCTCCAAAGTGTCACAAAAAGCACTCGCCTAGCTACAACCACTATTAGCAATTTCCCCCACTATTTATCTGCGCTTAAATCTTAACACAAGTTTAATGAACAAAACTTCTTCCCTTGGACTGCCTGCTTTCTAGCTGACTACAACATGGTCTTCAATTTCACTGTAAACAAATTCTTGTTGAATCATCTCCTTAAATAGTCTGTTTCTACCCACTTTCCATTACCGTGCACTTGTTAACCATTATGCTCGAGTCAAGTGACCTTCAAGCCTTAAGTGGTGACTCCCTTGTACAAAAAAAAATAAAAATCTCTAGTCGGAGAAATATAAATCTTTCTCGACTGAGGCATTTAAAAAAAATGTTTATCCCTAATTAAGAGTGCGCATTTTTGGGTAGTTGGATTTTCCCCACATTAAAAATGGACCTTGTGTCTAACTCTGCCCTCATGAGTAGGCAAGTAAATAAAGATAAGAGAAATTGTATGTGATACATTCATGACTTTTATTTTCATTTACTTCTTATTCAGGAGGTTAGACACAAGGTCAGGTGAGGATTTAAAAAAAAACAATGTACTAGAAGAAATGCACTTTCGTCTACAGAAAGTGCCTGAATCGTCCTTTTAGTATTCTCCAATAAGAACGCTTCAAATTAGCAATGAACTCTCTCTGAGAGAGAGAGAAAGTAAAGCTTGGAAGGTTAAATCTTCCTGAACTGTGCAGAACCATACCACAGAAATAAAGCCACCAATTTCAAAATGACTCCAACTCTGTCAGACTGACACTGTTAGATTTAACTACTTAACAACAATAATGAAAAGATGCCCTTCATTATTAACCTCAATGCAAATTCAAATTCTGGGATGGTTGTAATTCAGATGTCTGTGAAAACTGTAAATATGTACAGCTGGTAAGGCTATCAAAATGGTAGCCATTTATTTAATCATTTTCAAAGATTAGAATTTAAAAAATATCTTTAATAGAAACATAAACCACTTGTTTATTTCATTAAAACTTGGAATAATATTTGTCTACATGACATTAGAATCTATATATTTAGTAAAAAAAAAAAAAATGTCAAGAAACAGCAGAGGGATTGAAGCATGAAGGAAACGGTAACAAATGTGGAGATAACTAAATGATTTTTGTAGTTTCTGAGACTACAACTTTGACATGGACAAAGTTTTGTACAAGTAAGCGACAATATAACATATCACACACCATTCAACTAGTTATACTGTATCCAATTTGGAGGCAAGGGCTGTGGCGGGTGCTAACCATTATCTGCCTGATTGTTTAGGGTTTGTGTCCTTGGACTAACTCCCAAGGTTGCTGTTCTGTTAGTAAGTCAATATCGGGGAATTTGGTGAATGGAACCTGGACCATGTAGTTGTTTGTGGTGGGGCTCGAAGCCAAATGGGAACTGCTACAGCTTTTCTTTTTTGAATGGTTTGCAAAGATAATCAGCTCATTCATTTTCTTTGCGTTTCAACATGTATATTGACCTCTTACAAAATTTACACACCCAACATGAAAAATCCTAAAGCAAAAGATTAGCATAAACACAGATCCCCAACTTCAAGCATGGATCCCTACTATTGGGTTTCTATTTCCAACATCAGAAGCCTGTTTCAATCCTCCAGAAGTTGCAATTTATTTATAAAAGATCAAACTAAACTTCTTCTTTCTGTGTGAAACCGGCATTAGCCTGGCAGTTTGACTTCAAGATTGCAGGTTACTCGAATATGACCTCAAAACCCGACCTTGGACATGAAACTTGTGCTTACATTAAGGACACTTTTCCATGTGTGTAGGAATATTTCTAACGAAGTATATAATAAGTATTTTTATATAGCACTTACTCATAGCATTGCATTCATCTCTCCCTCCATCTACAATTAGAGTTATTGTCATTGATAATATCTCTGAATAAATTGACTGTATCTTTTCTTCATCTTCTGTTAACATTCCTGTCTGTTGTGACTTTAATGTTCACAATGTTTAATACCTTTAATAAGACTGATGAAGGGAGATTTTTTTCCCTTGCATATAATTTTACTTAGATCGACAACCCTACTCGCGTTCTCAATGCTGACAGACATTTTGCAAGCCTTTTTGTGTTTTTTGCTTTTCTTTATAAAAATCATTCCAGACAAAACATAAAGCTACTTGCTGTAAGGAACTAAAAAGAAAAAAAATACTATCTCAAGGTGAAAAACCAGTCAACGATAAGTGAGATAGATAGATTCCAATCCAGAAAACAGAAGTTCTTTCCCCAGTGTCATAAACATTGCTCATGAAATTTGAGGACTAAAGGACAAAATAAAGCAAGCAAGAGTTACAAGACTGCTGAAGTAAACCCAATGTTCACTTTGTACCCTTCTGACAACTTGCCCTGAACTATGCACGTCTTGTCTCTTCTAGGATCCGCCAACCACTTGGTTTATCTCATTTAAGATCAAATTACAGTTTAGTAAAACCTCCAATGTCCTTTTCCATCACAGAATGCATTGATAATTGATTATTGGGATAACTTCAGTTCTGAAATTTCTATTTTAAAAAATGTGTCCCGTTTCATATTTGATATAACTGATTGGTTAATCACTGCTATTGAGAACTGCCCAAAAAATTTCAATAGAGACCAAACCTCAAACCATCGGACACTCCTGAACATGCTGCTGCCATTGCTCACAGAAATCCCTATTTCAGTTGTTTTCAATGAAATAGATGCTCTGAAATCCAAACCAGCTTTAAAACCACCTGCAACCATTGCAAAAGGGTTATAGTAAGTGCAAAAAATTCCTATACTAAATCCATTAAATCTAGAGGTACTGAGCAGAGGTTTGTTTTCCATGAGTTTTTGCAAATAACAGGATTCTGAATAGATGTGAAACCTCTATTCCAACCATCTTCAATGGACCACGGGTGATATCCCCATCTGATAAAAACTAACAACTTTGTATCAAATTCCACCATTTACAATCAGAGCAACCTATCTCCAGAATGTCCCCCTATGACTTTAAATACTTTTAGTAACATCTGTATCTAAGATTTTGCCAAACTTATCAAGATGCCAGTAAGGCAGTTGGTTCGGACAACATTCCAATCATAGTGTTGAAGAAGCTACAACCAGAACCAGCACTTGTTCTTATAAAACTGTTTAATTTTATTGAAAGGCGAAATGCTTTCCATCATCATAGAAAACTTTGTCAGTCTGCCCAGTATTTAAAAATACTTGGGATTGGTCTTCTGCATCTCGCTACAGATTTATCGGTCTCTTGTGCATCATCAGTAAGTTCTTTGAACCTGTGATGAATCAAGTTGTAGTCAACCACCTTAGTAAAAGCAATCTACTTAGTGATGAGCAATATAGATTTTATCCTGACATGCTGACTGGATCAGTGAATCTACTGATGGGAACTTAATTTCTAGGATGATAGCTCTTAATATATCAAAACTCCTTCAATAGAGTTTGGCACAAAGGTTAGCTTCACAAGCTTGGTAGTTATGGAATATTTAGAAATATCCTTACAACCATCACATGTTTTCTTACTGATAAGTTTATAAAAGTAGTTAAAAGCACTTAGTATCAATGCTGGCATGCCTTAAGGATACATTTTGGGCCCAACCCCCTTCCTGATATTCATCAACGATCTTCTAAATCATATTCTATCATTTATTAACCTCTATGCAAATGACATAACTATCTATGACAGCACTTCAAAGAGCATTAATGATCACAATCTTTCTGAGTTTCTCTTTTGCGGCCTGGAGTATGTGATATGAAAGAGGGGAAAAACTTGAATTGTTACTTTTGATGGTTCTAAAAACAATCTTTTATCTTAGCATCAGAACTTGTAACTTCTAGGATTGACCGTAATTCCAGACTTGAAATTGCTGGAAAAAATGGATCATTCTACCGTTATAGAAAATATCTGACGCCTGACACAATCTTCTACCTGTATAAGAGTCAAAGGCATCTTCTTAATATAAAGTAATGTTAGTGTATCCGAGGAGTTGCTGCTCAGAGTACCCATTCTTGCTTTGACAGAGTACAAAAAAAAAAAAAAAAAAAAATAGTGGGAATGAACTCTTCTCTTTCCTATAGTTCCCTTCTCACAGAAGAGATGTTGCTCATCTTTCTCTACTCTGTTATGATTTTCATGGCAGGTGCTTGACTGATAATCAATTTCTAATTCACTGATAATAAAACATAGCAAAAGCCTATTTTAGCTGCAATTACCATTTCTTCCTCTGTGTACCTAAAACTAAAGTTTCTTTATAAGAACTTCTTGCCTGTGACCCCCCCCCAAAAAAAACAAACAAAAAACATGGGACTGTTTACCTGCTGTCGACAACATGATTGTTTTCAAGTTCAATGTTAACAAGTTCTTGTTGAGCCATCCATTTAAATAATTACATTCTAGCGATTCCACCTATCATTTCCAATCCTTTCAAGATGTTCATCGCCAACTAACAATCTCATGAAACGCTTATCCTTGTGTACGGTGACACATTGAGTCGACCCCCCCCCCAAAAAAAAAGAATTACACTTGATTGTAGAGTCGAATCCTATTTCAACCAACATAATTTACGTGACTAAAATAATAATTTACCTAAATTGTTGTTTAATTCTTCTAAATACTCTCAAACCAGCAGCAAATTTTCAAATCATAAAAAAACAAAAAACAAAGAAAAAAAGGTCAGTTATTTTGTAAATTCAAGAGTAATAAAAAGTAAAATTGATTTTATGATGAATTTGTAGATTAACACTTTCGGTTAATCTCACCGCCAGTGATATTCTACTATTTTTATTTATTTATTTATTTATAGCCTATTACCTGTGAACATCCAGAAAAATTTGGCGGAAAGTCCCCTCCCCCTTCTTCCCTAAAAACAAAACAAAAACAATTATTTAAAAATTTAGATTGGAGATCACTTTTTCATATAAAAATTTAACCTATGATTCCCTATTTCCGAGCCATAATTTTTTTTAGTACAATTCCACCTTACCCCTTAGACCTTGTCGCCCAGACTTAGGATAAAACCATACGTAATCGCGCCCCCCCCCCCGCTTCGCCCCAATCAAAATTTATATCCCATAGAACAAAAATGTTTAACTGCCCTAAAACGCTAGAATGTCCAGGAAATGAATCAGTTTATGTTAAATTTATATATGAAACTGATCTCCCATTCGAAACTTGAAATAGTTTTCTTTTTTCTGACAAATTTTTCGGGGGTGTTCATACGAACGATCACCTATAAAAAAGTAGAATCTCTTTTTTATGATGGGGTGGGTGTG
The DNA here is from genome assembly GCF_053919585.1 of Euprymna scolopes. NCBI lineage: Eukaryota > Metazoa > Mollusca > Cephalopoda > Sepiida > Sepiolidae > Euprymna > Euprymna scolopes. The sequence continues at coordinate 63,394,623 of NC_136490.1, forward strand.
GAGATGTAACGGAGTGTGTTGATTAACCGTAATGTCGATTATATTTTCTCATTGTTAATGGGGTGTAAAAAAAATTGTCGACAGTCACAAATATGTGTATTATTGCACTATTAAAAACCTTTTCGCTACTGGCGCTCTCTCTGCTCCATTAAATCTGAAAACAATAGTGTTCATTGAACAGCATCAAATAATTATTTTGGTTTAATGTCCGCGTTATTTCCACATAATTATTTTATTTTTTTTTTCAAAGGTTTTTACCCCAAACGATACATGATGCGTCAAGGGTTATTGGGATAAGGTCGAGGTTTATAGGGTGCAACCTGGGTAGGGAGTTGGGCAACAAGACATTTATTCACATTGCAACTATTTAGGTAATCTTGTAGCAGAGTTCACGTTGAAATTTGATTTTGCGTACAATTCTGATTTTCTTCAATGTGCGATTTACGTAACAATTTCCCGCGATATTTTTATTTTTTTAAAGATATATATTTTTTTAATTAATAAAGAAAATTATCTTTCATTCATAGAAATATTTTAATTTTATGGATTCTGATTGCCTTGCATAATACTGGAGTTGTGAGACTCAATACAACAAAAATAAGCCTTTAAATGACAATCGTAAATGGAAAGGCACCGTAATGAAAGTGAGTAGTAGTATCCAATTCATGGTTGTCAGTTCAAATGTACCAATGCTGAAATAAACAGTTCTGAAATCGATAAGCATGACATTGAATATCATTTTTTTTTTTCTTGTAAAATGCAGAATCATGAAACGTTATCACGTTACATTACAATAATAATGAATAAATAGTAAGTTCTTTAGCGTAAAAGACGGAAGTATTGATTTCGATGACTTAAAATCCGTGATTCTATTTGCCAGAAGATTATACATACAGCAATGTTTTTATTTTTTATTTTTTAATGTAATACTGTTGAATCACGACTTCACCCCCCCCACCTCCATATGTGTGTTTGTTTGTTTGTTTCAACACTTTTAAAAATTTTAAAACACTTTAAAATCTTCGTTTTATGAAAATACAGAACAAAACAAAAAACAACCATAAGCATTCATTGCATGATCCTTGATCACCTAAAAATCGAAAACTAAACAATGCTGGTAGAACATTCGCACGATGACTGGCATTTATTGGATGTGTGTCTACCAGTATTTTAAGTGTCGATGTTTGAGCGATTATTAAGAGTCCTCGTGCAATGTTTATAGTCGCCACTTTTTTATTTTTTGATTCTGTGGACATTGTTTTGACCCCTCCCCCAAAAAAAACGCTTTCGAATATATTAAAACGCATATAAACTTATCCAGGTAGCATATCTGGATGAGTTTATGTGACTGAAGGCAACATAAGTAACTATTCTTAGAAGGGTAACTTATCTTGCCTTTGATTACATTTCTTTGTTGAATAGTTTTTTTTTTTTTTTTTTTTTTTTTTTTTTTTTTTTACCCATGTGTTTTTTTTTTGTGACTGCAGTTAAACAACCTGAAAAAAATTCTAAAAAGTTATTTTTGAGTTTAGAGTAGGGATCAGTTCCATATATAGCTGTAACGCAAAATGATTTGCCATTTCATTTAATTTTTTAGGACAGTTAACTAAATTCTTTATCATTAACCCTAAGTCCGAGTAAAAAGGTCACAAAATTACACGTAATCGTATAGAAAAATACTCTCTCGCCCCCAAAAAAGAACGCAAATAATGTCTTCTATAACAACAACAAAAAAAAGTTCACTGCCCTAACACGCTAGAATCTCTCGGAAATGGAATCATTTTACGTTAAATTTATATGAAAACCTCTCTAAATTCTAAAATATTTTGAGGTTTGTTCCAGACTAACGTACGAAAAAGTGGTAAAAGAAAAAAACAAACAAACAAAAAAACAAGCAAGTATATAACAAATGTTATCAAAGGAAAGATAAGCATGTTTTTATAGTGTGTTTTACTTATTTGAAACAGTTATTCCGTTCGAAAATCAAGTAGTGTTGACTGTTGAGCGTTACGTGATAACAAGAAAAATTCTGGTGGAAATCGGGTATGATTATGAATATCTAATACACTGAAATATACTTTATGTATGAAAACCAAAGAGGGGAGATATAACATTTGAGAAATATTTAGAATCAAGTCTCCCCTTGCTGTTATTTCAAATCATTTGAAACCATAGCAGCAAGTTTTAGTCTCCTCACCCTCACCATCAAGGCCAGAAGATGGTTAAATTTTTATGACAATTGGTAAAAAAAAGGAACTATATTTTCAAACCAATAAAATATACTCAAATTTGCTTACATTTGTATATATGGTGTCCTGGCAGGCTAGCGTCAGTTTTGCTGCTTTAGTGCTTTGGAATATATATATATATATATATATATATATATATATATATATATATATATATATATTCTCGTAGGTCTATCTATTGTAAAACAAACCCAAGTTATTAGTCTACAATAGTACAATAACTTACCAATCTTGTTTGTATATATAAAAACAATGTTTTTAAAACATTGATCGGCTTTGTGTAAAAAAAAAAAAAAAAAAAAAAAAATAATAATTGATAAAAACTTATCAAAACAAAACCTATTTTCTTTAGTAATTTTTTCTTTCGATAATATCATTTGAGCTTAACTCCACTCTGATTAATCCTCGGACCATTTGCTGAATGCTGCAGTGAGTGCTGCAGTGCTGCACTAATTAATGTAGAATAACTGCAGTTTAAAAAAGTGTGTAAATATTGGTTTACACAACTCCAGCTCCATACAAAACAACACTGCGTAGCATGTGGTCTTATTAACGTTGCTAGGGTGTCTTTTTTTTAATTTAATTTTTTTCTTAATTATATTTAAACAGGATTTTGAAAGTTAAATTTATTTATTGCAGTATCGTTAAGAAGCAAATCGAATTATTAATTGAACCAAATTGTTTCCAAACTTTTAAAGCTTATTAACGTAATTTCCATATTTACATATCTCCCCACGAGGCTAGTTAGACACAAAGCCAGTTTTTATTTTAGAGAAGATTATGGACCGGATTAAGACAAAAATAAAATTACCTCCGTTTAAAAGGATTTCTCCTATACTAAACGAGAACGAAAAAGTAAAGGTTAGTGTCAGCTGAGAACAGTTACTACAGTTTGTGCAAAGTCGTTTCAACCCAAAACTCGAATTCTATTCGAAATCACGGCCACCGAAATATAGCCGTGTCCAAATGTCCTTTAAAAATTTTAAAGGGCCACAAAGTAATTTTTTCCAACATATTAAAATGACTGACTTGTTTCCGAAAAGGCCGTAATTTTTAATTTCGTAATGATTTTTTTTAAAAACGATTTTTAAAGTTATTTTTTAATATTTTACACTATTGCATTTTTGTTTATTTTAATGATATAAAAAGAAACGTAATGGACAGGTGGTACATAAAACCGAAAAAGACAAATACGCAAAGAAGTGGTCCAGACCACTGGTCCACACAATTTTATTTAAAAATATACTATTAATGGCAAACGTGAAAAAAGAATTATTTGTGCATAGTTGAATTAATATTTTAGAAAATGTTCACTTTTTGAGGACGTAGAAAAATATGAAACCACAAAAAAAAAAAAAAAAAAAAATCAACAAAGAAAAAACTCGAGTTTTAGAGAATGGAATGTCAGAAATGTGCTGACTAGCCTGCCACTATGAAGACGAACCGTTTTTTTAAGTAAAAAGAAAATGTTCGTGGCACAATTTTATTTAAATTATTACACGTTTTATTTTTCTTTTATTTATTTTTTTTATTGGTATTGAAGTAAATAACTTATTTTGCATCGGATGGTAAATATCAAAATGATATTATGCAAACTTTTGTATTATCAGATGTTTTTCGAAATCTTTCGATGCATACAATTAGGTCAACTCTGTAAGTTTAGCGTTTAAACTAGTTTCTGCTGATTTTTAAAACCTTTTTTTTTCACATTGAATGCAAATTTGGTTCATTATTATAATAGTGGGTAAGGTGATTATATATATATATATATATATATATATATATATATATATATATATATATATATATATATTTACCAGTGGTGAAAAAACCGGACTAGAGTGCTCAATGTGTAGCCAGAGCAGTATATAAGAAATTTATTACTGTGAGTCCAGAATGAGTTTACATATTGTTTCAACAATATATATTATATAAAATAAATGTCATTTTACAGTGTTCTAGCTGCTTAAAGTTAATTCTTGACATTAATAATAAACCATAAATTATTTTCCAAATAGCAATTTAAAAACGTAAAAATCACTTTCTAATATTTCGTAGTCACAGAGAAATCACTTTAACAAAAAAAAAAAAAAAAAAAAAATTGCTACCTATAACTAGCAGGGAGACCCGACGTTGCCAGGGATTAAATAAAGATCAACGAATGTTTCACACTCGCATATTTTTGTCATCAAAATTGGTGAAAACGCATATTTTTCAATCAAATCGATTATCTGCTGTAGTTGGGGGACTTCACATGCCTCCCCACAGTGACTTAGTCCACAATACTTTGTAGTCTACATTGCACTGTTGATTTTATAAGCTTATATATATATATATATATATATATATATATATATATATATATATATATATATATATATATATATATATATATATATATATATATATATAACTAGTGGGGGTATCCAGGCGTTGCCCGAGTGTTTGGAGGTTTAAAAGAAAAAAAAAAAAAAAGTGTTGTGAGGGAGGCTCAAACCCGTGATGCACGTTGCCCAGGTGTTTAAAAAAAAAATAAAAAAAATGTTAGTAGACGGGCAGGCTCGAACTCATAACAAACCTGTGATGTGAAGGCGGAAAAGAAAGTGAAAGAAAAACGTGACATTTTACCGCTACACTACGAAGCCATAGGAAGTGAAAAGCATTCAAATTTAGTGATGTCAATCAAAAAGTTGACTTGCTAAGTTAATGAGTTCATACAGGTGCAGAAATAAATGTTGGCTGAAGGCCAGTTCAGCTTTCCGCAGTTTCATTTATTTGTTTCCCAACAATGTTGGGGAAACCAAGCTCCCCCCCCCAAAAAAAAGGAATTCGCAAATGAATAGCAATTGTCTGATATGAAGTTTTTCCCAACATTGATCAAAGTGCGGCATGAAAGGCCGCTGACACCTTTGCATCGGTGAGTTTCGCTTTATTTATACGAACAAGACCAATGTACATGTGAGAAGATGGAATAGCGGGAATTTTATAAAAGTCGATTAACATAAATCTAGAGACGACGTCCCTTCGCAAATCGTACATATTATAACCTAGGGAGCATATAAAAAGTTCTAAAAAATAGAAACCCCCCAATAAAAAGCCTTTCTTGGACATACAAAACGTGCGTGCCACTTTTGCCTTATATATATATATATATATATATATATATATATATATATATATATATATAGACTAGCCTGGGTACCTGGCGTTGCCCGGGTGTTTGGAGATGTGTGTTGAGTGGAAAAGGGAAAAAAAGTGGTGGTAGGCAGGCTCAAACCTGTACTGCAAAGGAGGAAAAGAAAGTGAAAAAAAAAAAAAAAAATTGATGTCTTTGCTGTTGCGCCCATCGCCAAGCTTGAAGTTACGTAGATTTAAATTAAAGCTAGACAATTGAAAAGAGGCGATGACTTTAAAAAATATCTGCGAAAAAAGCGACCCCTCCCTGTAGAAAAGTGCCCAGTTGAGGGTGAAGGAATTAATGGTTTTTGGCGAATTTTTCGATATTTGTCGTCTTAAGGGTCTAGCTTCAAAATGATACCGATCTCGTAAAAATCCGTCACCTCTGTCGAAAGTTTTAGCCAGACATACAAACATACATACATCCATACATTTAAACAGACAGGTGAGATTTATATTATAGACTAGCGGGGGTACCCGGCGTTGCCCGGGTGTTTGGAGGTGTGTGTGGTGTTAAATAAAAAAAAAACCTGGGGGGGGGGGGTAGGATCGAACCCGAAGCCCTGAGGCGAAGTTTGAAAATAAAATTGGCCAGCCAGAATGAGTTACTGAAAGATGCTTGAATTTATTTAAGCAAGAACCAAATTGACAGGTGCGCGCCTGGAAGTCGTCGAGCGTTACGACGACGGAAGCTATTCGGCAAATGAGGTCAATGACCGGGTTTGTTTGTTATAAGCGAAGTAAAAAAAGAAAACATAAAAACGAACGTTAAAACTTAAGCGGGGGGGGGCATAATCAAAACATCGAAAAAAAAAAACTAACGTAAAAAAGAAAACGGAAAACGAACACATGAAAAATGGCTTAAATAAGCCTGTTTCGATATTAAAATTAAAAAAATCGGTGGTGTTTTTAGGTGTGTGGTAAGCGAAGTAAAAAAAAAACCAAAAAAAACCCAGAAAAACGAACGTTACGTGAAAAATGGCTTAAATAACACTGGTTCAATATTTAAATTTAAAAATTCAAAAAAAAAAAAAAAAAGAAGACATCTCACACCATGATTCGAACCGAAAACGTTTAGATAATGAAACAACGCGTTAATCAACTGACCTAACGCGATGTACATAAAATTTATTCAGTTTTTCAACTATTTAAAGTAAATCAGGTCATGACGTCATCTGACGCATGTGTAGAACCGGTCGTCGTCGCGAGGGGACCGTGTTTGTTGACCCCCCTCCCCCCTGTCAAAAATTGTCGATTTCGGGGTGAGAAAATGAACGTTTTTGACCAATTTTTCCATATTTTTTCAAGCGAAGGATGGAGCTTCAGTATGATACCGAGTTTGTAAATTTTGGTTGTGTCTGTCGAAAGTTTTTAGCAGACACACAAACATACACACACATACACACATACATACATAAATTTTCGCTTTTATATATATACTAGTGAGGGGTACCCGGCATTGCCCGGGTGTTTGTAGGTGTGTGTGGTGTTAAATAAAAAAGAAACCGGGGTGGGGGGGTAGGATCGAAGCTGAAGTTTGAAAATAAAATCGGCCAGCCGGAATGAAGCATTGTTATAAGCGAATAAGTGAAAGATGTTTGAAAGTTGTCGAGCATTACGACGACGACGATGACGATGTAAGCATTGTTATAAGCGAAGTAAGAAAAGAAAACAACGTTTTAATTAAGCGAGGGGGGGTAATCAAAACATCGAAAAAAAATACAAAAAAACTAACGTAAGGCAAATGAAAGATGAAAACAGAAAAACGAACACGTGAAAAATGGCTTAAATAAGCCTGTTTCGATATTAAAATTTAAAAAATCGGTGGGTACCCGGGTGTTAAAAATGGCTTAAATAATACATGGTTTAATATTTAAATTTAAAAAATCGGAAAAAAAACTCCATCTCACACCACAATTCGAACCCAAAACGTTTAGATAATGAACCAAGGCCTTAACTACCTGAGCTAAAGCGACGTATATGAAATTTGTTCGGTTTTTCAACTATTTAAAGTAAATCAAGTCATGACGTCATCTGACGCATGCATTGTTGACCCCTCCCCCCTGTCGAAAATTGTCGATTTCGGGGGGAAAAGTTAACGTTTTTCTCTCTCTCTCTCTCTCTCTCTCTGTTTGCGTCTCTCTCTCTCTCTCTGTTTGCGTCTCTCTCTCTGTTTGCGTCTCTCTCTCTCTCTGTTTGCGTCTCTCTCTCTCTGACTTTGTCTTCCTTACTCTAAAGAGTGTTACTTAGAAAGAAAATGGCGTCTGGCTGTTTTTTTGTTTTTTTTTGTAAAAACTTCGATCGTTAATATTTTTTGTAAGCATATTTTTTTTACTTCACATTTTTGGCTTGTTATTTTTCGTTTAACTATCGTATCTAACTATTTTTAACATGTTAATAACTTTGGTAACGTTGTCATAGCGTAGAAGTTCATAGTTTAGCTTGTGTGAGGGTTAAATTTTTTTTACCGATAACAACAATGTTTTTTAAATTCAGACTGCCATTACAACTTGCTGACGTCAAGATCATGTGACATGACTTAGCGGGTTTTAAATACAAGTTGACCCAAAATAAACGGCCCCGTGTATACTTTATGTAGAAGAGTTGGCGCCCATATTTTTTGGGGCAGTTATAAATTGATTTGAAAATATGTAATGTTTAACATCAAATTGTCACTTTTCTCCCCCCCCCCCGCCCCTGCAGAAAATCGATCAGTTGACGCACTTCTGATGGTCCTTTTGGGCCAATTTTTCGATATTTGTCGTCCGAAGGGTGGGGCTTCCATATGAGACCAAGTTTGTGAATTTTTGTTCCATCGGTCAAAAGTTTTTAGCAGACACACAAACATACATGCATACATTTTCTGCTTTTCTATATATAGATGAATCGAATTAAAGTTTAAAGAAGTCAGATATCACGCTTCAATTGTGCTTTAAACAGAAGAATTCATTTTGAACGTGCCCCTGTTGATTTTATATGTCCGACCTTTCTGCTTACAGTTTGTAAGTATGGGCGCTAGTTCTGGTTGAAGTTTTTTGAGTACTATAATTGGAATACCATCAGGGCCAGTTGCTTTACTGGAATCAAGGTTTTTGATTAGCTTGGCAACATTACGTACAGATATATGTATATTACATAGCATGTTTTCTGATACAGGAGGAAATATTGGGGGTTGGCGGCCTTGGTCGCAAAGGGTAGAATTAGTTGCAAAGTTCTTGGCAAAGAGTTTGTCTTTGTCTGATACTGATGAGATTACCTCAGGTCCATTGATGATAGTTGGGATAGAGCACATGCTTCTGTTCAGGATTCTGTTTGCTATTTGCCAAAACTGGTGGGAACCAAGCCGCTGCTCAGCTACTTTGGACTTGACGGATTGAGCATACAACTCTCTTGTGTTCTTTATTACTTTCTTACAATGGTTGCTGGCAGTCCTGAAAGCGGCTTTAGTCTCCATACATCTATTACGTTGGAAGCAGTGGAAAAAGTAATTTCTGCGCGCAATGGCAGCAGCACATTCTGGAGAGAACCATGGCTGGCTGTTAGGTTTTTGCTGGAACTTTTTCGAAGGTATGAAACGGTCTATACCTACAATTAACCATTCAGTCAGGTTTGATACTATAGAGGACACATCCTTTTTAAACATGGAACGCAGAGGTAGATTCGATATTAATGTACGGAAGCTATCCCAGTTAGCCTTAGTGTATCGATATACTGTACGATGGAGGTATGTCTGGGGACATTACATTTCATTTTTATCTTAATTGATACAACAGAGTGGTCGGAAGATCCAAGAGGAGACAGAACAGAAACTGAACATAGTTCAGGGCAAGTTGTGAGAAAAAGGTCTAGTAGACTCGCATACTGGCCGTCATTGTCGGGCACACGGGTGGGTTCGTGAACAATCTGAGTGAGGTCATAAGCAATGGAGAAATCATGACAGAACCTCCCCTCATCATCGGTCTTGTTTGAGTGTGTCAACCATTCCACGTTGTAAACATTGAAGTCTCTACATACGTGAATGTTAGCTGATGATAAGCAGATAGGACTTGGTCAATTTTCTCAGATATGCTTTTAAAGATAGTAACTCCGCTGTTGTGGGGGGGGGCGATAGAGAGTAAATATAAATGCAGTAGTGTGAGCTAAAGCAACCCGGAAGCACATATAGAGTAAGTTCGGATCTTCTCTGGGGATGTCCCTACCACATGGAAAGCCATCTTTAATATAGGCACATATTCCATGCCCATACTTTATCTAGCATTAATAAAGAACATTTTCCATTTGGCCTTTTTAGGCCCTTTTTCCTGAAAAATTTGGCTTTAAATATCTTTATAGTCTGACAACCGAGTTACTTTTTTCCTTTACGTTCCATGTCCAAAACAAATATGTCCACTATTTTTATCATGAAAATACCTGTTTTATGTAATAATGCAGTAATATTTAACTTATTGTGGCATGATAATTACGTAGATAACATTGCTTTTAGTTGAAATTGGCATAAAAAATAAGTAGATACCATTTGAATTTTAAGTAAAATTCGGTTTTGATTTTTGGTTTTCGTTCTAATAATGAAGAAGCATCAAAAATTTACATTGAAGCCTTATTAATCGTATGTTTACTAAAATCAATAATCTAATTGTATAAAGTATAAAAAATAATTATAAAAAAAAAATTTTAAACTACCAGAATAGATTTTTGCTGCTTTGTCAAAAAGTCAGCCATTTTAATCTTTTGTTAATAGTTTAGAGATAGAAAAAGAAGAAAAAAAAAAGAATTACTTTGTGATTTCAATATTTCTTTCCTTTGTGCAAAATCGCTAAATTTTTGTATTCAAACGGCTAATGTATTAATAAGTTTTACATTATGCTAACATAAATGACTTATCCGTTGTGGATTCCCATATTTTTGGGGTTAAAAAGCCGTTATAAACTGAAGGCACTAGTGTCAAATAAATTATAATTTAATATAATAATATATTTTTAAATTGTTCATTTTGATATTTTACTGATAACAGTCGCCATTTTTATATTATATTAAAATATTTTTTTAAAAATTGTAAAATCTTACTCTAAATTCTATGTTTAATTGTTGATTGTTTGGGATTATTGGATTTAGATCATTTAAAAATTTATTATTTTGGGGAATTTTTTTTTTTTTTTCATTTTGCAATTCAGTTGATTATACTATAAATCATTAAGAAATATTATTTTACAAAACACAATATTGGATTCATTTCTATTTTTATATACAAATTCAAGGTAAATAAAAAAAAAGAACATGTTTATACATAAAAATAAATAAATATTCAAAAGCTTTAACTCATCGGCTGTATTACTTATTGAAATTTTCTCTTCTCATATTTTGTTCAAATTTTATAAAATTAAGTATGGGGGGTACATGAACACATAGCAAAAAATATTTCCTCATATTTTATGAAAACTACATTTTAAATATTAATTATTATAATTCAAAAGTAAATAAGTATAGAAAAATTCATGAAAATCTCATCATTAGTTGATTTTTGCTAGATCTATTTATCTATACCTTCAAAACACTGACTACATAGGAATGTTGTTTTAAGGCGACGATAATGTAAACATGATGTTAGTCTTGCTGAAAAAATAAAACTATTATTATGTTAATTTATTTAGTGCGGGCTATTATCCTCATCTTTCTTAGTTGTTGTTTCACAACGTTTCGGCCAACTATTCCTCTGGCCTTCAGTCAGGTGGTAACCGCGACGGGATAGGAACTCCGAATTATTAGATTATTTTAAGCTTCTTCTTTTAAATGGTACAAAAGTTATGACAATAATATTAACTTATATTAAAGATACATCGGGCGGGAGGAGTTTAAATCTGGTGCGCTTTAGAGGTACCTAGAGATTTTTAAGATTTAAAAGTTTGCCAATCAAAATTTATAAACAAACTGATTGAAGTACTCATCTATGTATAGCAAAGATTAAAAGTTAAAATCATTAAATATTTTTCATCCATTTTTGATAATAATTAAGAAATATTCAAGTTTATGATCATCGATATCTGTTAGTAAGTAATAGGAATACTAGAGCAAAATAAAAAATGTCCGTGTGAGATTAGAACCTGAAAAATTGCATAAAATGTGGGAACTGAAGCTGAATGCCTTATCCATACAGCCTAACCAAAATATTTTGTCAATTTAACCTACTTAAACTATGAGTTTGGCGTAGGAATACAAAATTAAATAATCTGTTTTACCTCTCTGTATAGTTTGATTGTTTAAAGTAAATGAACATAAATATGAAATAAAAATTCTTATGAAAATAAATGTTCACTCATATTTTTATCAAAATATTTTTTATCCATTTTTCATTAAAAAAAAAAAGAAATATATTCTTTAATCTTAAGGTTCAGATTATAAGTATGTTGTTTGGTTAACTACTAATAGAAAATATGGTCCCCCCTCGCCAAACTTTCACAAGAAACACTCGTCTAGCTGTAAACACTATCAATAATTTCCCTCACTCTTTATCTGTGCCTAAACCTAAACGTAGATTCCATGAACAAAGCTTCTTTCTTAGAACTGCACGCCTGTGGAATTGTCTTCCGTTTTCCTGCTTTCCGGCTGACTACAATATGGTTGTGTTCAAGTCTAAAGTAAATAAGTTCTTGATGAGCCGTTCCATATAAGTTATTAAATTTACCAAATTTTCATTACTAATGATTACTATATTGACCAATTTCTACTGTACACTCTTTAACCCTTATCCTTGAGTGGCCTCTGGGCCTTGATAATGTGATGATGCCTTTGTAAAAAAAAAAAAAAAAAAAATATTAACCTAAAATGAAACGCTAAAGTCTCTGAACATTTGTTTTTTAATGTTATTTTTACATACGTTTAATTTGAGTTTAAAAAAAACAGGTCAAGAAATTTCATGATTTAAGTGTAATGCAACAACACTCATACATACAACTTTGCTTTATATACTGCATAGAAATTAAATATGACGTGATTTATTGGTGCCATCAAACCAAGAAAAAGTTTTTACATTAGAATTAAAAACATTTTTTTGAAAATTGAAAAATTTGGAACAAATTTTGTTCAGAATCTGTTCATTTTTCTTTTGATGTTTTTTTTTTTTTAATTATTAACAAAGTGAAACACTTGTATCCGTTTTTGTGGCTTGTGAATGAATTACTCAACTTTTTTCTTTTTTGTGAAAGTGATTAATTTCAGAGTTTTCTAAGTGCTGGGCTCTGACTGTAAGTGCTATGAATGGACTGTCTAATAAAGCCTCAGTCTTATTAAGTTTACTGAATATACGTCTGTGTAGCTAAGAAGGCGGATCTGTTATTTTCAGTTTGGTCTCAGAAATTGTTTAGATCATTATTGTAACGTCCTTTTTCTACATGCTGACATGTATTTGGCAGCATTTAGAAATTGGCTTCTAAACTAACCTATCTCTGGTCATGTCTCTATTTCTCTTTCTCTCTTACCCATATCACTTTTGCCAATGTTTTCTTTGACTTTCCCCGACTAACTCTGCTACTTCAACTGTTTTATGTCTACTAACATTTCTTTTAATATGAAAAAACTAATGAAATATCCAGTTTTGCACACATCTCCCTATAGTGTCAGATCTAGGCCTGTCTTTAGATCATCCGGGAGAAAATTTTAACCTATATTAGACAAACTTTGACACATTGTACATTGTACGTTAGTGTACAGATTTAGCAATTTAGCCGATTGTGAAAGTAAATAGATATTTTAAAAGTACATCTATTTATTGGTAATTTATGGAATGTGCATTAGACCTTATTTGGTGCTACCAGATCAGGCCGTGTGAAGATAGTGGTTTCCTGACATCGCTGCTATTGTTTTTTTCCCCCTTTTTCTTTGCAAGACTTAATCATGTTCTGAAAAGTCAAAAATCAAAATAATTTTCCTCTACAAAAAAAAAGAAAAAAAAAGAAAACAAATACTATAAATGAATATTTAAAGTATAAATTACTGAATCTGGCATTAAATGACCCAGAAAGAGTTGATTATGATGTAAGACAAAACAAACCATTATATTTGAAGAAATTGCATAATGATTTACAAAACCAAATCCATATAAAATTCTGATTGTTCCTTCCTTAGTTAATCTGTACATTCTGTTTTGAAAAGGGCCAAATACAATTTTTGAAGGTCAAACTGTTTCAAAAAACGCGAAATTTGCAAAATTTGGCTTTAAAAAGGCTAAGTTAGCAACACTGGACAAAAATGAAAACTTCTTTTTGATGTAACCTCGTTTTCAACTATTATAATAATAATAATATATAATCATTGTTGTACCCATATACGAAAGGAACTCATAATTTTGACGAGCAGCAGTTCTTCACCGAAGAAAGTAGTCAGTGAAACATTACATAAAAAAGGGAACATTCAAAAGAAATGGGGCAAAAAAAGAGCGCTGTCTGCCAAGAGGTTCTGAACTGAGGAAGTAAATTAAAGATTGTCTTTTACACTGGGATTTCATTATTTGTATTGAACTATGTAGTACAGTATTACTTTTTGATTATTAATACTTTTTAATTTACCTCATGTGGGTCAGTTCTATATTTAAAATACAATGGACAATATTTTCATTTTTAATAAACTCATATTTGCTGTGTGTTATTAGTTTTCTATCCAAAAAACAAATTTTTTGTGCTTTCCAGGAAAATATCAACTTTTGTCAAAACATTTGTTGATTAAATATATTTCTCATTCTGTGGAATTTCCACAGGTTCGACTAGTATACAATATTTTTATATATTTCCCATTGTTAAAAAAAAAAAAAGCTTCACCATTCTGCTGTCTTTAGTATCTACTCTATCCATATAACCCCTCTCCCAATTTTTTTTTAGTGTGTGTGAGATTGAAAATCATGTGTAAACGTACAGCTTGTACAAGGATTAGATTGATAGCCTTTGAGAGTTGTGTGTTTAATACATCCCTCACCACTTGTCATTCGCTCCCTTCCCCGAATGTGCAAATAATCAAAATTATCAGTGTTTTAGCATTTACATAGATTCTAGAAGAATACTCGTCCTAAGACGGGTAAAATTAATTTCCCAAAAAGAAAAGTTTTGCACCACTTTTATGTCTCCTTACAAAGATTAAAACCAACATATAATGATGCTAAAACTTATGTCTAAGATCCTTATTCCAATTTTGATCAACATTCATGACACGAAAATGTCTAAGAGGTCTTAAGAAATTGAAATTCATGAAATTTAGTTTGATATCTATTGACAATTTGAAATATTTTGTCACAATAAATTTCCATGGTTTTATAAGTAAAATATTGAAAAAATAACTTTTTTTATCATGCAAGTAAGGAAAGTTTTGATCTGAACCTCATGTGAGTAGATATAATCTGACAAATAATATATATTCTTTCATTTTAAAATAAAATTGGTTGGTGTCAATGACCTAAAAATGTATTGTAGGTGATAAAATTTGTGAGAACTTTTAATTTTTCTAATTTTAAACAAAAATTACACAAATAATGGAGAATTCTCATTTTTTTTTTTTTAATCAGAAAGCTTAGCAGTCATAATCATTTAAAAATAACATTCTATGTAAAATTGGTTGGTGTAATTGATTCAATAGTTTTAGGAAGATTAGATGATAAAAAAAAAATAACACAAAATTAATGCTTACCATGGGATGACCTCTCCCACAGTTAAATGGAAGATTAGGTTCCGAGGGATTAATTCCATGCAGAAAATAAAACTGTCTGATATTGGCTTCATGGCTTGAAAACGTTAAAGCTAGCTGATTGGTCCAAAAAATTGTTGCAAAATAAGAGTTCGTCTGGATGAGTTTCCATTTATTCTTCTTGATAGTGTCATTTTAAAACAACTGTGACTATAGAAAAACTCTTGGCTATGTTTGCATTAAGAACTTGTTTTGAAAGGTTAAATGTTGCTTAGTAATTTGGCAATTTTTCACATATTTCATTCAAGCACTATGTTGGATTTTCCTACAACTGAGTTCACTCTTGAAACACCATTAATAATATCATTAGCAATGTTTACATCACTATTAATGCAATCAACAATTAATATTTTATTGCTTTTAAAGAGAAATCATATAATGTTCAAATATTTCACAAATGCTTTTCACCACACTCTCCAGCAGTTTTCATTTCATTTAAAATGTTATGTTTGTTGTGAATTTGTGGCACTGCTAAAATAAACAAAAATTAATCCTAATGAAAACAATACTTATTAGATCAAACCATTGGACATTTCATTATTCCTCATATAGAAAAAAGTAACTCAGAAACAATTTAATGTGTTATCTTTAACATAAGAGATCAAGCTTTTTTTAATAATAAATCAATAAAAATATCCTTAGATTTGGATCCTATGGAAATACAATTAGAGTAAACATATCTTAAATATTTCATTTAATAAAGTTTCCAGCTTATATTAAGCCCTTGCCTTATATTGACGAGTGGTATTGTTTCTTTAAAATAGTCCTATCTTTATATTTAATCTCTGTTAATAACACTGGCATAGCATTTTATTTACTTTTAAACTCTTCTTCACCCCAAACAAAGCATATTGCTGTTGAAACATACAGAGCTACTATAAATTAGTGAGCATGCCTACAGAGACCTTCTAAATGGGTTGTTAAATCACCAAATCCATGTATTTGAATGCTAGTATATAAAGAGTTCTGTGTTTATACTATCATTGGCATTGTTGAACAGGGTATAGTCTTAGATCGAAGGAGAATGGTAAATGAAATGTAGGTAATTAATATTGTGTTGCAAGATTAGTTTAAAGCATATGAGGGTCTGATCATCTGATTCTAGATTATACTATCTCGTCAAGGGGAGGGTGATATGAATATACACTATTTAAGTCCATGAACATGCCTGTCCTTAAGAGTTCTTACAGCAGAGTGGGCGGTATCCAGTTATGTCAAAGCGATTAAAGAGAATTGAGAAGTGTACGTTAGTTTCAGAAAGTCCAGGAAGTTTACTAGAAGAGAACATTCTACATTCTCTAGGTTAGTTCTAAGCCTTTGGATATTTGTGAATGTGAGCCCCAAGAGAGGAGGAGAATTACGTTTAGGTAGGAATAGTTTGAAGTTACTTTTTATTTGGGATGTCATTTCATTTGTTTTAGTTTTAGCATAGAGTGGATTGAGCAAAATGTTTGTTTGTTGCCAGTATGCACACAAGTAGCTGAGTTTTTATCTAGGAGTTGTGACTTTGGGAAAGCCCACTGGAGATAAGTACAGAGTCCTTTACCATGTGTGACATGGCACTGCAGTTATGATATTATACAATTATTGATAGAGCAACTGATCTTACCATTAACAAAGAAATAGCGCTCCTGTACAATCAGTTAGAAATAGCAGCCAAACTAGCTATCAAACCTGTAACCTCAACCAGTCAGACAAAAGCGGCCCATTCTAGACATGTGAAAATATCTCCAATTTGTTCAATTAAAAAGATGTTGGTGTATAGCTTTCATTGTCCTAGGCAGAAAATAAGGCCAAGTACCAGATCCCTTTGGCAAGCCACTGTGATGGTATTTCTGGTATTAGACAAAGAAGTGTAAAAGCCAGATGATAGGCAAAAATTGCCTACTCTTTAAGCAATTTTAAGTTTGCAAACCAGATAATCTGAATTGTCAACTCTAGTAAGGTCTCCTTCAGTGATTTGATGTCAAGATTTCTGAATTTTTGGCACAGGTTTTACATCAATTTTCATTTTAGATGGATGATCCAACAAAGTAGGGATTATCCGATGCCTGGGTCCATACTAAATATGTTTGTGTCCACGCAAGGTATATATGCATCAAGTATCCTCTTAAGATCAACCTACTAAAACACAATTCTAAGTTTGATTCTTATACTAAGACACAAAATCTTTTTTACATTTATTTTTCTATTTTAATACCAATTGACTTTTTTTAAACAAAAACAAGATATAAATTGTTGATTTTCTTAGTCGAAGAAAAGATGCAAAATCTTTTACATTTATGAATAAACCCAGATAAAGTTTTATTTATTTATTTTTTTTTGTACAGGTGAAGGAATCCAATTTCAGTCATTACTAATGAAAGTAAAAAGACTCTTGGACAATGCCGGATAGACATAGCTATAGCTACAGCTATCCAGCATTGTTTAGGAGTCTAACTTAATTGAATAGCTAGTACTAATGGATTATTTAAAATTTTGATTTTTGAAGAGGAAAAGACATGTTTTTCAAGGCTTTGTGAATTTTCCTTTTTTTTTTTCTTTTTTTTTTTCTAATTAAATTAGAAAAAAAATCTTGATTTGAATCATTTTGTCAGTTTTCAAACCTCATAAAACAAAATTTATTAGCTTTTCTATCAGAAAAAGAGAAATAGGAAAATGGATAGTTCTCAGTGTAACTGTAAAATGACTGACTAATGCTTGGTGTAGTATTTTTATAACTTTGTCAAATGAGTCCAAATCTTGAAGCAATTTTCTTTCCTTATAACATAAATTAATTTACTTAGACGCTTTTACAATCTTGGCATCCAAGCATTTCTGTCAAGTTTAAGTTTAAAATAGTATTTTAAAAACGTGCAATTTTTAATTTTTTAAATCATTTAAAAATAGTGTTGAACAAACTCATATTAGAAAAAAATCTGCATATATTGTATGTAAATATAAATTGAACCCCCTTATCATCAACTTACTGTTTAAAAAACAATATATTGAGATGGCTTTTAGAGTTAACCTCCAAACTTTGCAACTTCTAGCCAGATTTTTATTTATTTCTCTTTCTCTCAAGTCTATTCTTATCACTTCCTTCTATGTTTTCATTAGCCTTTCTTTGTGTACTGAACCTGCTACCTCAACTGTTTTACATCTACTAACTCAAGAACTCTTTCAACATCGGCATACCATCAAAGGCCTGTTCTGCACACATCTCTTTATATTGGCCAGATATAATCTTCCTCTGAACTTATAAAAACTATGCCTGTGCCACATTATACATCTTATTATTTACATATCATTTATTTCCTTGCAACACATTCTCAACCCTCACTAGCTAGATTTCACTTCCATACATGATCACAGTACATACACATGCCGGAGACTCTTCCTTTGTTCAATAGTAGTAACGCTCTACTGGTTAGTAATGGCTGAAAAACATTTATCGGTTAAAGAGAACGAATTAGTGCTTTGAGGCACAAATTGTTGATCAAAAGCTGAGAAATTCTCTCTGTAGTCTCAACTGATTATAAATTCTTTTTGGAAAAGAAAATCTTTGCTTTTTTTTTTTTTTTTGTGTTTACCTGAACATGTTAAGTAATTCAACATTACTTTGCACTTGGATGCTTTTAGATGTATCCGAACGTTTGATCTACTCATTATTTTTAAGGTTGAATCAGTAAATCGTTAATTTGTAATGCTTTTTATTTTATTTTTTTTTTAGATGGGAGTCAATGCGAAGGGCATTCAAGAATAAGGTTTAGTGAGTGTATAGTAGTCACTGAGACAACAGAGTATTAATAGTTAGTGGGGGAAATGGAGTAGAAATAGATTAGACAGAGGGGACTATAGATTGAAGTTCAAACAAGTACTGCCATGAAAATAATGATATAACAGAGGCTCGCAACGTCTCTTCTGTGAGAAAGAGGTTCCATGAAAGAAAAAAGGGCATCACCTACTAGGTTTCAAAGTCGCTTTTGAACTTTTTCAAGACAGTATAGGGTGCTCCAAGCAGCTCCCACCCAAATATAGCAAAAGTACTCCACTTTAGGGTGTAGCTGGCTCTTATATAGGTAGAGGATTGTATTAGGAGTTAGATACCTTCTGAAGCAGTAAAATGACATAACCATTTTTCTGGTGACCTTCGCAACAGATTTGATGTCCTTCATTCCAGGTTAGGAGTAAAGGTCAGACCCAGAAGTTTGTCAAAACAAAGAACCTCTTTTAGACAAGAGCTATTCATATTAATTGAGGCCAAGAGGAGATCAGAGCATTCGTAATGAAAAGATAAAAGCTTGGTTTTGGATGTGTTAAAATGAATCAGTTACTTTTTATCCCATTGCACCATATGATCAAGGTCTGAGGAGAGAGACTCACACAGGTCTTAGTCATTGTTAGCCTTTGAAGTGCTGCCATAGATTGTAGTGTCATCTGCATATATGTCGACGAATGAACTTAGAATGTGATTTGGGAGATTATTGAAGATAAGAGAGTTGGACCCAGAATTGATCCTTGAGGCATGCCAGCATTGATACTTTAAGCTTCAAACTTTTGATATGCCAAAGAATATTTTTTTCTCCCTCTTCAGACTTGTGTACTCTGTTTTTTTCCTTTAATTTTGATTTGCTTAGTTATTTGTTTGGAGTTGTCATCCACACCAGTTGAAGTGCAACTAATTTGTATGCTGTCTGTTGTGTAGTGAAAAGGAGACCGTGACTATTTCCGACAAGCTGTTGTAAATGGATATCAGGAACAGCAAAGTGAGTCGCGTCTGATTATGCAACTGATTCATTTTCCAGACAAATAAATCATATTTTGAGCTCAATATAAGTAGGTATTAGAAATTTAAGAAAGCCAAAAAGCAATTTTTTTCCCTTTTAAAATAAATTCTTTATTTACTTTTTTTAGAAATTAATGTGCAAGCTCCCAACCATGTAATTTTTTTGTCAAGCAATTTTTTTATTTAATTTTTTATTTTTCTCCATCGTTTTTTGTCAAAGGTATAAAAAAAATCTCTAAATGATGGATATCCATTTAGGATCAATACTTAAATGAACTTCCATCCTTGAAAGATTTTTATATCTTTGACAGAAAAACGATTGGCAAAATTAAAAAATTGCTTAAAAATGACCTTATAAATATCAAAAGTGTCAATATTATTTTGTCAGTAGTTGTATATTGCTTATACAGTCAGTTTAGTGACTGTTGAAAGTTTTCTCACCATTACAATAATCTGTGTTCATTGAAGAATTATAGTTCTTGATCCATTCATCCAGTGTAGGTTTTGGTCACTGTCTCTACTTTCTACTTGATCATCTTCAAGTTCAATGTTAACATATATATATATATATATATATGTCTCATATCTAATAAGTTCATGACATTGATCAATATCACTGCTCTTATAGTTTTCTTCATCTTTCAGCTAACAAATATTTCAGTTTGATTAAATCTTATTGAATGGCTCTTGGCCTTGTGAAACTGTGACGTAATAATAAAATAAAATCTCTAATTTTCTGCTAAGAATATTTCTCTTGAAGTAGTAAATGTCTATCAGGGTTTATAATGTTAAGAAAAAATTATCTCTTTTATAAAATAATTGTCATGTTAGCAGAATTCTATCTGTAACAGTTTATTTGATTTTGAAACAATTTATTGAAATGGATAAATTTTTGACAAACAGATCAGATATTTTTAATTACTTTCTTGTATTTCATTTTTGAAGATGGAACAATATTTTATTTATTTTTTTTTTTAAACTAATGAGTCCCCTTTTATGAAGGCCAAAAGTCACTCAAGGATAAGATTTAATAAGATGGAATGATTATCAGTTGAAAGATGAATAATATTGAGATCATTGAAAATAAATGAAATGAACTAAGTTTAATTACTTATGAGAGTGGTTTATAACAAGTATTTGTTGACATTGGATTTGAATACAACTGTTGTAATCTGCAGAAAAGCAGTTCACATAGTTATGTGTTCCATAGATGGAAAGTCTTTGCAAAGAAATTCTGTTCGACTCTAAGAAATTGTTTTTTTCTTATTGTGGTAGAAAAAAAAGGGGGTTCTTGTAAATATCTTACGAGGCGGAACCAGAGCTTGGAGCTCAGTTGTGAGTTTTCTGTGGAAATAATGATAAAAAGTTTAGGAACGTCTCTTCTGTGAGAAAAAAAAACTGTCAGGAATAGACAAGATCATCTCTCAATAGATTGCAGAGTCGATTATGTATTTTATCAAGGCAAGAAAGTGCTATTTGTGGCACCTTCCCAGATGTGGCAACAGTGCCACATCTTAAGATGTATCTGACTATTATGTGTAGAAGATTGTATTAAGGTCCCGGTACTTTCTGAATCCAATATTTTTGATGTTAGCAACAGTTTGCATATAACTCTTTCATTTTAGATTTGAATCTCATTGTCTAAAACGATTTTGGAAGATGTACTTATAGATGAACGTACGAGCATATATTATTATACTAATACTATAATATATATATATATGTACATATATATATGCGCGCACACACACAATTTTGCTTATAAAAGGGCGTTTTTCAAAGATCTGTTAATTCAAGTTCTTTTTTTTACTGAATGAAATGTACAAAATTCACTTAAGAACAACTATTTAACTTGTAACACTTAAAATAATGAGTAAAGTTAATTTAGGTAGTGACCATCACTTAATGACAGTTTTATTGTTTTCTTGTATGAGGTGGAGTTAGCTAATTTCCACTGATTTTGACTCTTTAAAACAATGAAATTGTGCCGATTCAAACTCCACAGCCTTCTTGATGACAGGATTTTATTTTTCCTGAGTGGTAACTAACTTTGTGGAGTGATTCTTTAATTAACATTCAACAAGTTGCTGACATTTTATTAGGCATTAGCCGTTAGATATAAACAGAGACTATTTAAATTTTGATCTTATATAAAATTTTGTGCAACTCTTGGTTTGTTTTAAACACCAGAATTAATTAGCTTTGAATCTGATTAATAAATACCTGGCACAAAACGCACGACATATGTATGTATACATGTATATTGAAATGGCATACAACCGTGTGAGAGACTAATCTTTGTAGAAAAAAACCTACAAATTTACCAGTTGACTCACAAAAAGAGTAAAGGACATTTTGTTGTAGTTAACAACATATAAGGTACACTTAAAATGTTAAATTGTCCATCAGACATTCTAGTTAAGTCTTTTTTTTTCTCATTGAAAGAAAATGCTCGTTGACCTCTTGTTGCATTCTGACCTAAGTGCACATCACAAATTCAATTCTATACGATTTCTAACATTTTTTTTCCCCAGAAATAATCGGGTGAGGGGGGGGGATTGACCTAATGGAAACGGGCAAACTATAATCTATTGTAGTAAAACTAAGTTAATCAACGTTTGTTTCCCTCAGATATTTTCCTATATATTTTAATCACACAATACATGCTAAAGTATTCAGGTAATATCCATTGAGAGCGTATGGTGGTTATATGAGAAAATAAAGCTGTGTCTGTGTACGCATTATAAATGTTTCTTTTCTGTGTCTTATGTTATGCATTAGTACATTAGGGATCATTTCGAGTTAAAAGTTTATTTACTGCACCCATCTGAACTAGACAAAATCATGATTTAAATGTGTATGTCTCGTTTAAATAACTAACGATGAATATCTAATATAGCCGACCAGACGGGTGATTAAAAAGTCAGATCGAGTGTACTGGAAAACGAAATGAGACCAAATTGACAACTGGCTTTTTTTTTCTTTTTTTTTTTGCTTGAACTTTGCGCTTTTCGGATTATTTATTTATGTTTTATTGTCTTGGTGGATATTTTTTTTTTTTTTTTTTTTTTTTTTTTTTTTTGGCCGCTTTTTTGGGGGGGTTGGGGGTGCCAGAGATTATAGTTATAGGTAGTTATTAACAACAAAATTGGTGCAAGTCCAGATTAGTAGCACTTGTAAACAAAAATTAGTACCTTTTATTTTCTTGAATAAAAAAAAACTTACTCGACGTCAAACGTAACAAATAAAAATTTGAACTTTGCGGTTTTCGGATTATTTTTTATTTTTTATTTTTATTATTGTTTTTTTAGCCGGATTTAACTAACAGATAAAACAAAACGAAAACAATTTTGGTGCTTATGCACTTATATTACCCTTATTTTTTATTGTTTTAGTGCTTTCTCCAATGTTTGAAGTGTTTCTAATATTTTTACCTATAACTATAATCTCTGCCCCCCCTCCACACATACACGCATAAAAACATGGGGGAAAAAAAATGTTTGAAGTGTTTCTATAACTATAATCTCTAACAACCCTCTCCCCCCCCAAAAAAAAAAATATCCACCAAGAAAATAAAACATAACAAAATAATCTGAAAAGCGCAAAAAAAAAAACAAAAACAAAAAAAAAGGCCAGTTGTCAATTTGGTCTCATTTCGTTTTCCGGTACGATCGATCTGACTTTTTGATCACCCGTCTGGTCGGCCATATTAGATATTTGTTAGTTATTTAAACGAGACATGCACATTTAAATCATGATTTTCTCTAGTTCTGATGGGTGCAGTAAATAAACTTTTAACTCGAAATGACCCCTAATGTACTAATGTATAACATAAGACACAGAAAAGAAACATTTATAATGCGTACACAGCTTTATTTTCTCATATAACCACCATACGCTCTCAATGGATATTACCAGTATTCATCAGTTTTGGGATTGAGTCATGATTGAAAAATACTTCCATTTTAATTGTTCTAATTAATCAGAATTTGTAATTAACTCAGCAGATGATCCATCTTATACTAAGCTTCTATCATTCTCATCGTATCTCAGTGTTTGATATCCTTCCATTCTTAATTTATGATATCTATTACGTTCATTTCTTTCATGCTGTCGAAAGTAACAAGAAAAGCATGAAAAGCAAAAGGGAATATCACCAGAAGTAGTAAAATTATTGAACCTGTTTGACTTGTTGTTTTCTTTTTTGGCATATGAATCCTTTTTGAGTTATTTAATGCAGAATCTAGTAATTTTGGATAAAAGGTTGTTTACTTGAACTTCTATATATCTTTAAATTCATGGTGTTTAGTTTGATTGTTTTGTCGAAATATTTTTGGCTTTGAAGAACGTGACTAAGTTTTGCAAAGGGGGGAGGAATCAACATTTGGTGCATAAATCAGGCAGATATTTTCAAACAACTTGATCTTGTAGTACCAGATATTGAGAGATATTTAGCTGTGGAGAGAGTTAGAGGAGAGATAGTGAGCAGAAAGAGATTACTTTTGAATTTTGTCCTAGTTTTTATATTTAACTGACTTTGCAAACTCTTTTCTGATTCAAAGAATCTAATCCAAGCTCAATGGGTGACACAACAGGTTAATGTCTTTTTTAAATTCTTTCTCTGTCTGTGCACATCTTTCCCTTGTGGTGAGGCATGTAAATATTACTTCCATAAACAGATACTGGTAAATATAAATTATCAACTAATAAATACCATTTTTTTTTTCTATTTTTTTTCTTTTAACCTCACCACCAGAATTGTGTTAAATATACAGATTAGGTATATTGAAAAGGTCACTGACAGGAGTAGTTCTTGGTATGGACACGAACTTGGCCAGAAGAAAACAACATAACATGATTAATTGTCAAAAATAAAATAAGTGTTTGAAGTTGGGCCACCTGACCAGGAAAAAAAAAATGGTGGATTGTCAAAAATAAAATAATTGTTAATTGAAACCATCTGCAGAAATATAACAGCAGAAGAAAACACCTTGTCACTGAATAAAATGCCATGGAATGTGGTTATATTGATGGTGAAGTGTCCTGGTGGGCATTTGCAAGGGGTCACAAATTGTTATATAATAACAACCGGTTGATTGTTTGGTGATTCAAGTATGAGAAAAACTTCCCGTTGAATTCCTGTATGTATGTTTCCTTTCCTTACTGACCCACACTCTTCAAGCACCACCTGCAATTATATTGTCACAAATCAGTTGTCATTGTTTTAAGCACAGCAGAAATACTACAATGGAACCAGGTATTGATTCAGTCTTGAGAGATGATGGATATCCCTGGTAAGAGAATTTGCATGAGAGTTTATTATGAAGCAAGAGTTGCACAATCACACTTCTCCTGGACTGGCATTGCTTAAATCTGGTGGTGAGGGCACGTCCAAGTCAATTAGAAACTATATTGAGATAAGCAGAGAGCTCTCTTGCTTACAACACCTTATTCCCAGAATTGTCACCCATTTAGTACTGACTAAACTCAACGTTGCTTAACTTCGGTGATCTAATGGGAACTGGTGTATGATCATGATAATACTGTATTAAAGCTAATTTTTCCACCTAAAAACAAGGTCATTCATTACATGCATGTTTGAAACAAAACAAAGTAAGCTTGTCTACTCTGAACAGACACTTATTTTCTTTAATTTTTTAATTTTTTTTTTATGAAAAAAAAATTTTGTCTTAAAAGACAGTAATTATAATCTTGGCTCAACTTTATAAAGAGAAAATATATAAGTATCAAAGTTGTTTTGACTTATTTTTAAAAAAATCTATTTACAAGGCTCATTTTAATACTGTTAGCATTGCTTTTTTATTTTCTCTTTTAGTGCAAAATTTTAATGATAGAGCTACATAACCATTGAGATTCGTAGAAATGATAACATGTTCCCAAGTCATACAAAATAAAATTAAGTTTCATGTACTTATGTTATTAGTTCTATCTATTTACATACAAGCTGTTATCCTGGATGCAGTGAAAGTATTTTGGTTTTTAATTAACATTTGTTTGTACATCTTTAAAGTTACACAGAAAAAGAAATAAAATTTAGTTGTAAGGTAACCAATTCTATTAATATTTTTCACTTCAAAGTGAGTTACTTCCTTTATACTATTCCAGTTATGCTTAGGAATAAAAATGATATTATATATTTCTTTTTACGACAAATACTTGCAGCAACCTTAGCAACAAGATTGGATGTTTCTTTTATTTTAAATCTGGAGTGAAGGTCAGTGGTAGGAGCTTATCAAAACAAAAGTTATTCATTTCAACTGGATCAGTTGTGCATTGGAAGTGAAAAGGAAGAAGCCTGTACAAAAGATTTTCTGGCATTTTTGCATTTTAGTTTTTGAGAATCATTTTGGGACAAAGTATAGAATTCAGTGCGAAAACAAACAAAAATAAAGGACAATATTGGATGACATTGGTTTACCATGACCTTCACACAGACATTGCCTCTGTAAACAAGAGTGCGTTTTTAAAAAATTTTTTTTTTATAGTTACACAACTTTAATTAAAGTTTGAATTGATATTTTTATTAAAAATAATAATAGAAATGAGTTATATTATGTATCTGCGACCAAGATTGATTTTTATCCAAAGTGCATTTATATATTTAAAAAACTGTTAAATTTTTGAGTGGATTTTCACGACACAGAGTGCATTTATATATTTTCAAATTGTGTGATATCATCTCTGCACAACATCCATTTATTAAAATTTTGTAAATGGATATAAATCTTGGTTGTGAATAAATAATATAACTTGTTTTTATTTTTAATAAAAACATCAATTCAAACTTTAATTAAAGTTGTGTAAATATATAAAAAACGCACTTGTTTTTGTTTACTGAGGTGATGTGAAGGTCAAGGTAAAACGGTGTTGACTGATATGTGCCCTTTTTTCTTTTTTCGCATTGAAGTTGATTGAGGTCCATATTCTATATTTTGTCTCAATTTTTTCTTGTTTTCAGTTTTGAAGACTTCAATTCGAAATAAGGGGAATCAATTCAAGAACTTAGTTTTTCAATAATGATTGTTCAAAACTATTTTTAAATTTTAATGACAGTTTAATTTTGTAAAAAAAAAAAAAATTAATTTTCTTTCAATTACAATTTTCATTCATTTCAGAATTTTAGAGAGACTGTTTATTAAAAAGGACTTTTGAAAAAATGTCATTTGGATATGACAACTTTCATTCATTTCAGAAAAAATACAAAAAATGATTAATTTATTTGAAAATTCTAATTTTATAAAACTTAGTTTTAAAATTTAATTCAACAAATGTTCAGAAAATTAATGGTTTATTTTGTGTTGTGCTAATTTAATGTTTATCTTTTTATCAAAAAGTTAATGTGAAACTAACATTTTTAGAAATTCTTTCAAAAACTTCAAGAAGTTCTTGAATTGTCTCCTGTTTCGAATGTAAGTCTTCAAAAATGAAAACAAAAAATGTTCTTAAAAACTAAAATGTACAAGTGCCGATTTTCTTTTAAAGATAATTAACTTTAAGGATTAATTAGCTGCAAAGTACTGGGTGACTGTTAACGATAAGCTTTTGGGAACATTTAACGACTTCCTTGCACGTGTCAAACGGATCAGAATTGATAAACATGAAGAACATTTCTAAAATATGAAACATTTATTTACTGGAAAGAAATTGAATCCATTATTAAAACAGCTGTTAATGGCCTTAACTCATGTGATGATTTACATTTCAAAGTCACTTATCTTTTATCGTGGCAATGTGACTGTGTCATTGGTTATCTTGTGTTCAGTCAACTCGTCCATTTAAGAAAGTTAGCACCTTCTCTTGCTTGTGGTTCTGTATAAAACTGCTGTTATGTCTTTAACAAGAATTACCCTCAACAAAGAGAGAAATCCTATTGGCTAAACCACATACCCTTTACTACCTTTGGTAGGAGCTACAAAATTCAAGGGAGATAACTTTTGTCAAGAACAGTGAAATACTTTAACAAATAATTATCTACATGAATATTTGAAGAATTTTAAGCAAATAAAGTGATAAAAATCTTAAAGCTATTAAAATGCTATATTTTTTTTTTTTTCATAATGAAATTTGGGAACCAATCAGAAAAAATATCAATCTCATGTATTGTCGGGGTATGAAACTGATCCATTATATTTTTTTATCTTAAAAGAAAGATGTGACAAGTATCAAACATTTAAAAATAATTTTTTTTGTACCCCAATTAGTAAGTAAATCAATCCTATTATTTTTATGTGCTAAAATGATAATTCTATGTTGATTTCTCTTTTCATAATAGCTATTTTTAATAACCTTATCTGAAAAAATATTAACCCCCATTCAGTGAAATTAAACAATTTTACTTTATCACTCCATTATAAACCATATGGCAACAACAGCCCAGTTGTAGACTGTTTCATTTAAAATCGATGAAAGTTTTGTAAATAAGGTTTACAGGTTATTTTTCTTTTTTGAAAAAAAAACAAAACAAAATTTTTTGCTTAAAATTAATGTAATTTGTGGTTCTTTTATATAATAATGACTCCTGTCAGAAATATAGTTTTCAAATATACAAATAAACTTTGAATTTTAGTTGTAATAATAAATGCTACCAATTAACAACAAAAACATTAGATTCTAGTTTTTTTGACAATTACGTGTGAATACCCTAAAAATCTTGGTGGAAAGAAGAAAAAAATAATTTAGATTTTAGAGTAGATGGGGATCAGTTTTGCAAATAAATTTAACATAATGATCCTCCATTTACCAGCCATTTTTGCCTTTTAGAGCAGTTAACACTCCAGATCCTGTTTTGGTATTTTTTAAGTTGAATGGTATATAAAAAAAATTATCCTTCCACTAAATCAAAGTTTGAGTGATAAGCCCATGTCCTAAAAATGCCTTCCCTTGGACGTGTCTTACCATTAATCCCAAATCTAAGTGTAGCAATATACATGAAAAAGTTGAAATGGCTCAAAAAATATCACAATGGCATACATAGAAAGAACTTGATGATAACCAAAAGAATCTTTTGAAAGTTTTAAAGATCTAACTAAAAATAAGTAAGTGATGGCTATTTTTGTGCCTCACATGCTTCTATATTTTCCCCTCTTTAAGACCATATGCGTTTTGTCACATTTGTTATGTTACTTTTTCAGTTAGAATGCTATATCTTTGTTCAAACACAAAATAAAGCAATGAAATCTGCTATAAATGTACTTTTGTGCAAGGAATCCAAATATGAAACTTAAAATCTCCCAAAAAATAATGATTTCCAAATAATTTGCAGTAAATACACATAAATATGCTGCAATACCATAAACATTTCATGGATGCATAAATTTTTTATTTAAAAAAATGTTTTTTAGAGAACTGAATTGTAATGCATTTTATGTACAAATAACTGAAACCTAATACTAGGACTGTTTGAAAATAAATATATTGCAAGATATCTTTGGTATTGTTGTATACTAACACCTGCCTCTCTAAAATATGTGAGTGTCTCTATTAAAAAAAAAAAAAAAGAATTTAAGGCAATTATACTGAAAAACTTCTCAGAAATTAAAAAAATAAACAATAAAAATATAAATTTGATGGAAAATAATCTTAGATTTTAGAGCCATTCTAATGTTTTAGAGCAGGTAACCATATTTTTTATGGAAAAAAGTTTAAACAATTTATTTTTAGACAATTATGTGTGTTTTTAAGAGGGTCTTTGTAGAAGGAAGAGGCTTACCACTTAGATTTTGAGTTAGTGGTGGTAGGACTAGGTGCAATTATGCACAGATACCCTGAACACTGGGCATAAAAAAACAAAAACAATTATTTTAGAATGGGAGATTAGTTTTCTATATAAATTTAATGTAAACTAATCCACTATTTCTAGGTCATTTTAGAGCAGTTATTTTATTTTTCTATGGGAGACAAATCATATGTATCTTTTATTTAATTTTTAGACGATTATGTGTGGTTTTAAGATGGTTTGTATGATGGGGACTTACCACTCGGACTTTGGGTTAGTGGTAGGATTAAAGGAGATTTTTGTGGTGGAACGTGTCACTCAGATTTAAGGTTAATGGTACGACAGGTTCAAGGGAGGCACTTTTAGGAGGTAGGCTTGTCACTCAGACCTAGATTTAGTCATAGCATAATATATATATATATATATATATATATATATATATATATATATTAGTGTTGGGACGATTCCTAATTTTTATACGATTCCGATTCCAGGAAAATATTGATTAACGATTCCGATACCAACTACGATTCCGATTCCGATTCCTAGGGAATTTATTGTTTTGAAATATACCAGGTAGTTTTATACTTATGGTCGGTAGTTCCCAAATATGTTCCCTAACTTTGGAAGAGATATTTTATGTCTACACCGTCGTGTTTTGGTTTAAATAAAATTATTATATAGTAAACTAAACGGAAAAATTAGCAAAATTTATTTTAGAGAAAATTTATTTTACTTAATTGGAATACAGAAAAAAACCCAAAGAAAATAGAATTTATCCTTCAGAGCAAAAACAAATAAAATAGAATTTATATAACAGAACAAAAACAAGAAAATTAGAGAATAAATACACACGATTCATTATTTTGGTCCTCATAATTAACAGATTTAATGAATTAAATAAAAAAAATATAGCGGAAGAGAAAGAAAATATATACTAATTAAATATAAAAAAGATAAATATTTGATTTAATAATTTATAAATGAACGTGCGTAATGAAAAAAAAAACAATATACCACGTGACATGGCGCCGTAGATACAAAATAACCTTTCCAACATTAACGACCATATATGAGAAATACCATTAATCGAAAGTTTTTGTGTTTTATACCAAAAGGTAGGTATAGCGAAAAGTTACAATTAAAGGAATTTCAAAAACGATTTTTTGTTTAGCTATTGATAGTTGTATTTGTGACAGCAGTTCTTCAGACCTCCATAATTCACAATGAGTAGTTAACACCTATTATTTTTTCTTACTTTTTCATTGCTTTTACACGTTGTTTCTAACGTGAAGAATAAGTTTAGCCAAACTAATTTTGAAATAGGGTATATCAAAGGAACACATATAAAAATGATACCACTATAAAAAACAAATGAAATACTAGATAAAATTAAGCAAACATAATTACCAAAATTACAGAAAAAGATAAAAAAAACAAACAAAAAATGGTGAAGTTTGTTGAGTGAAATAAATTATTGAAAGAAAATTAATTGAACTAATAGAAATGCTAAATAAAAAATGTCACATTTCAATATTTTTTTAATAATTAAATTCTCAGGGTTGTCTAAATTAAAAATTAAGTGATTTTTTTTATTAGACTTCTTTCGAAGCTTGTTACCTTGAAAAATACATTTAAAACCCTGTTTTTTTAAAATAAATTGAAAAATAAATGCAATTAAAAAAATGTAATTGACAATTGAAACTTTAAAAACATATTAAACATTGAAAAATTACTTATCTCACAAATTAACGTCCAATAAAGTAGATCCAGTCTTCATACAGGAATTTGGTTATAATAAATATATCTTTCCCAAACTTAAAAATTAAATCTTTTTTATTTTTTATTTTTTTTTGAGAGAGAGAGAGAGAGAGAGAGAGAGAGAGAGAGAGAGAGAGAGAGAGAGAGAGAGAGAGAGAGAGAATGCTTTAAAATCGCCGGAGAGTGCTGCCTAAAATTTTAAAGAAGTAAATTTTAGGAGTTTAGTGCCTTTCAAAGACGGTTATCATAATTTATTATCATCATTTAATTTCCTTTTTTTTCCTCCCCCACACCTTTCCACGTGGTTCAGTAGTTAACCAGTGCTCCTGTTGCTGTCAGTCAGCTATCTTTACCTAAGTTTTAATTTCTAGTTAAAAGAATTTTTCATGAATGGAATCAGCATTTTTAAAAATTATTTTTTTAGTTGTATATATTGTATTTACTCTTTGAAGTTAAGGAGGGTTAAAAAAAAATGGTGACACCTAGATGGTGACGTAGGCAAAAAAAAAAAAAAAGACACTGCGATTTCGACCCTCACTAATAAAACTGCTCTGAGTGACTAGTTGGTAATTTTTTGTTTCTTTTTTATTTTGCTCCTCCAATTTATTTGGATACTTCATAGTTAAATGTTTTAACATGTTGGTTGTGGTCATGTTAGATGGTTTTATTCCTCGCGATATTTTCATTTGACAGACTTTGCAAATGGCTTTCAACTCATCATCTTCAAAAAGACTTTTTTTTGGACTTTGGGCCATATTAGAAAATTCAGTTTATCTGTAAACAAATAATTTACTATTAAATTTTGTTTTAAAGCTAGTCACTTATTTGGATAATTAATTGAAAATAATCCGCTAAAAAAGACAAAAAGAAAAAAATATAAAGGGATGGGGCGGTAAATTGTAGCAACCGGTAGTTAACAAAAAAAACTTATAGAATTTAATTTTTGAAACCAATGTATAAAAGTTTACATAATGAAATGCAAATATGCATTTTCGGGTTTGTATTACTGTACACATAGATTCGAAAAAGTTGTCAAAAAACAAATATATAACAAACAAATATTATCAAAGGCAAGATAAGTTACTTTTCTACCAAACTGGGTAATTTATTTTGTTTTTATTCAATGTAACATGTTTATTCAGCTCGAAAAACATGCAGTGTTTACCGATGTATTGGAAAATTCAAAATGGCGCCCGACACTCTCTTTAACATGGTAAGTTCGGGAAAAGGTGTTATAAATAATAAACTAGACAAAATACTATTAAAAAAAACACCGAATATATGTCAAAATATGTCACGGTAACATATATTGAGCGAGTTTCTAGCAGTTTTTTGTATAGTTTATTATTTATAACATCTTTTCCTGAACTTACCGTGTTAAAGAGAGTGTCGGGCGCCATTTTGAATTTTCCAATACATCGGTAAACACTGTATGCTTTTCGAGCTGAATAAACATGTTACATTGAATAAAAACCCGAAAAATATATCCAGTTAGGTAGAAAAATAACTTATCTTGCCTTTGATAACATTTATTTGTTATATATTTGTTTTTTGACAACTCTTTCGAATCTATCTACAAACCTGCATTTTCTTTTGAATTTTTTTTTTTTGGTTGACTGTGTTCAATTCACACATGGTTGATGCGGTTCAATATTGCTAAAC
Source organism: Euprymna scolopes (assembly GCF_053919585.1). Classification (NCBI taxonomy): domain Eukaryota; kingdom Metazoa; phylum Mollusca; class Cephalopoda; order Sepiida; family Sepiolidae; genus Euprymna; species Euprymna scolopes. The sequence goes on from NC_136490.1 coordinate 63,427,699, forward strand.
TATAAGTCCTTAGTAAAATTCTATTTATAAATACTTTTTAAAATGAAATTATTTAATTAATCGTAAATATTATTTAGACATAAAAATTAATTGATTACAAAACCTTTTAAAAATATATATATTAATTTCTTTTTCGTTCGGCAAAAAACTGCGCAAAACACTTTTAATTTTCAATTTAAAATTCTAGAAAAAAGATTATATTATTCTGCTTTTAATATAATCAAATTCAGGGTTTTATCTTTCTGGAGAAAAAAAAAAATAATGGATTTTATTTCAATGAAATTAAAAAAAAAACTTGACTGAATTGAATTAATTTCCCTTAAATTAACGAAGGGGTTATTTAATAGCTTTAGGTTTGGAAGAGATAGGTATGGGGTCGATTTTTTTGAAACTTCAAAAGAAACCGACTACTGTCAAAACTTTGCGAAATAATACAACGTGATCAATTTCATTTTAGAGATATTTCTTTCAAAAGCCTTCTTTTAAAAAAAGAAAAAAAAGTATATTGTTCTATTAAACCTTTTACTGTTTAAATAATTTGACTTTGCTCGTTTTATTTTAAGAAAATATAAGTTGAAAAAGCATTTTCATTCACTATTAGAAGATTTGTCAGTAAAAAAAAAACAATCGCCAAAAAGATAAGCGTTTTTTTTATTTTTACTCGCAATGTAGAGCCCTGCATACTTCTTTTCAAGTTAACTCTTTTGTAGTTTTGATTACAATAGATCTGAATGAATGAACCTTGCAAGGGAGGGGCACTAAGCATTGCCCTGTTAATAATGAATTTCTTTGGTTTCTTTTTATTTCTCTCTTGCGGTTAGAAATATCAGGAAATTTTTTTCTTTTTTTCAACATCAGACTAAAAGAATCGTAATGAAGGAATCGGAAAATTAAGGTATTTTTTAACGATGCGATTCCGATTCCGATACCTCCCAAAATACACGATTCTTACGATTAACGATTCCAATTCCGATTAATCGTCCCACCACTAATATATATATATATATATATATATATATATATGATGAAAATAATGGAAATAGTATTCCGACAAAATAGAGAAAATAAAAAAGGAACAAACCGTATTGTGTGTTCACCAACGTTTCGTCTTTATTTCGAGACTTCCTCTGGGTGAATGAGATTAAGAAACCAAAAAATATACCAGTACAAAATATTTTTTTGGTTTCTTAATCTCATTCACCCAGAGGAAGTCTCGAAATAAAGACGAAACGTTGGTGAACACATAATACGGTTTGTTTCTTTTTTATTTTCTCTCTCTCTCTCTCTCTCTCTCTCTCTCTCTCTCTCTCTCTCTCTCTCTCTCTCTCTCTCTCTCTCTCTCTCTCTCTATATATATATATATATATATATATATATATATATAAACTTTTCAAATCGAAAAAATATCAAGAAAACTGCTCTAAAAGGCAAGAATGGCCAGAAAATGGGAGGTTCATTATACATTAAATTTATATGTGAAAATGGTCCTCCTCTCTACTTTAAATTATTTTTATCATGTTTTTTCCTTTTTTCCAGAGTATTCACACATAATCGCCTAAAAGAGTAGAATCTTATTTAGTTATTTTTGGTAGCTATAAAATCATTTATTACTACTTTTGGTTGTCGTTCATATATTTGAAAACCAATATTTCTTGAAGAAAACTTTATAAAAAAATCACAAACTGCATTAATTAAAAAAATTTTTTTTTTTTTTTTCCAAAAATAAACGTAATTCACAAAATTTGTTGATTTCAAACAAAGCCAAAAACTGCTGTTGCTTAGGTTATAATTATTACTATTTAAATTGTTTACGTTTGCTGAAAACCTTTTCTAATTTGTGGGAAGGCTCTATTTAAAAACATTTCGAACCAAAAGAGAAATCATCACAGAATTATAATTTTGACACATAAAAATAATAAAAACCTTAATTTACTCTATTTATAAAAAAATGTTTGAAAAATGTCATATTAAAGTTTTATTTTTAAGACAAAAAATGGGATGAACAAATTTATTTTGTATCCCAACAAGTGAGATTGATGTTTTTTCTAATTGTTTTTCCAAATTTCATGACGAAATTACTTATAAGGGAGTGATACCGAGTTTCTAAACATCATGGGCATAAACAAAAAACTAGCCATTTCATAGCATTAACATTTTTATCATTACTTTGCTAAAAACTCTTCAAATATATAATGTAGATTATTATTTATTAAATCATGTAAAAGGATATTCGTTTCCGAACAAAATTATGGTATTTTGATGACTTAAAGTGTTTTGATTTCTGAAATATGACTATTTAAGTAGAACTATCTTGAAATTTTGAAATGTCCAAAGCTTTTCTATGGTTGGTGGGCATTACTACTAAATGATAAGCACCCTCCCTGTCTGAAAAAAATAACTTCCATACTCCTACTAACCCTAAATCTGAATGCCCCCCCCACCTCAAAAAAACCTTCCTTAATCCTACCATTAACCCTAAGTTCAAGTGGCACACTCCAGTCGTACAAACTCTCTTGAAACTATGCATAATTGTCTAGAAAAAACAAAATATAAACAAAAAAAACAAAAAAACGGCAAGACCTGCAAATAAAAAAATAAATTGATTAACTGCCATAAAATGTTTGAATGGCTCGGAAATAGATTAATTTATATTAAATTTATATGTGAAACTAATCCCTCACTATAAAATTTCTTTCGTTTTTTTTTTTTTTTGTTTGTCTGACAAGTTTTCAGGGTGTTCACACATAATTCTCCCTAATCCTACCATTAACCCAAAGTCGAAGTGGCAAGCCTCATCCTTGTACAAAGACTCTTGAACTACTCATAATTGTCTAAAAACAAAAGAAAAAAAAAGCAACCCCTTTCCACAAAAAAAACAAAACAAAAACGCATAGAATTTATTACTCCAGAGAAAAACAATTTGTTTACAGCCTTAAAAGGCTAGAATAGTATTGAAGACTAGAATTATTTTACATGAAATTCTTATATTGAACTTAGTGGAAGATGTTGATCTACAACATTACCAAAGAAATCTTGTAATATAATAATTTTTAAACAGTCCTGCTATTAGATTAGTTTCTTGTACATGCATTTCAATTCATTTTTAACTTCTAACATTAAAATTTTTTTTAATGGATACCTGGTATTTTAAAGGTATTGTAGCATATTGATGTGCATTTACAGCAGATTATTTGCAAACTATTGATTTCTGGAGGTTTTCAGTGGCATACTCAGATTCCTTGCACAAAAGTACACATATCTCGCAAAGTTCATTGTGTTTTAACAAAAGTATAACATTTTTACTGAAAAAAGTAGTGTAGAGGGTGAAAATATCCAACTGTGCAAGGCGCAAAAATAGTCATACCTTATTTTTTTAAGTCATTTAAAAAAAAATTTTTTAATTTTTTTTTCTAAGAGTGGATGAGTATTTGGGTTTGTAGATGTGGAATAGTTAAAGTAGCAGAGTCAGTTGACAGGTGATGGTCAAGGAAAATATAGAAAAAATTAAGAATAGTTATGAGAGAAAAATGGATAAATTAAAAAAAAAAAACTAGCCAGAGAAAGGATAGTTTGGAAAGTCGTCCCACACATGCCAGTAAAATGGATGTGAAACTGAATATGATGACAATAGACATGAAATTAGTAGAATGAAAAAAAAAAAAAAAAAATAAGCAAAGTGATAATGTTGCTGATTTTATTAAAGGTTATGCATTGAACAAATTATAGGCAGTTGTTTTTCGGGGTCTTTCTTGTAGAGAAATACAGACCTCTGTTAGAGCACTTTGTTGTTGTTTGTTTGGTTGCTAAGAAAATGTGACCCTGGCAACCTAGTAAAGAAGAATACAAAATCTGGTTGCTTGAATAAGAAAAAAAAAAAAATATGATCTATTCTAATTCTTTGCTTGAAATGAACAGATATAAATTTGTTATGTATTGATTGGTGTATATCTTTTGGTTTTGTGCCCAGTGGCGTAACTCTGTCTTAATAACATCAAAATTGTTCTTTTGTTTGTATGTGGATTTGTTCAGAAGTTAGAAAACTGTCAGAATAATTTATTACAAAATGTTTGTGTAAATCTAAATCTCTGCTACTTTTGTGAACATGCCAACTATTACTATACTAGCATTTCAGCCTGGCGTTGCCCGGGTGTTTGGATGTGTATATTGAGCAAAAAAAAAAAAAGTTGTAGTAGGAAGGCAGGCTCGAACCTGTACTGCGAAAGAGGAAAAAAAACAGAAAAAAACCCTGACATCTTTGCTGTTATGACCACCGCCAAACCGGAAGTGATGTAGGTTTAATTAAGGCTAGACAATCAAAAGGAGAGGATGACTTTAAAAAATATCGGCCAAAAAAGCACCCCCACCTCCCGAAGAAAAGTGCCCCGTTGAAGGTGAAGATATTAATGTTTTTAGCTAATTTTTCGATATTTGTCATCTGAATGGTCGAACTTCAAAACAATACAGATCCTGGTAAAATCCGTCGCCTCTGTCGAAAGTTTTAAGCAAACATGCAAACATACATACATTTATATATTGGTAGCTCAAATTTTTGACTGAAACCGATTAAAAAAAGCTTGCTGTATCTCTGAATAGCCTTTGTCAAATTTCAAATGTTTAGACCAGAAATTGTCAGAGTAATTTTGTAGAGACCGCAGAGGTCAAATTTTTTAAAATTTGACCCCTATTATGATCCCTTAACATTTGTTTTGGGCTCAAATCAAGTTATTAAGTTAGATTCATGTCCAAGAAACATATATCTAAAATTTTAATTGTTTATACCCAAAATTGTCGGAGGAGTTTGGTAGAGTTCTCAAAGGTCAAATCGTTGAACTTTGATCCCTTAACAGCCAAATTTCTGGCCAAAAATCGATTACAAAGATTTTCCCAAATCTCAGTACTCTGTATATCAAATTTCGAGTCTGTTGACTTAAAATTGACAGTTATTTCGTAGGGAAATATACACACACATTCACTTTTATAGATATATAGATATGATTGTTTTATTGATGTGATTATAAGAAAAGGGAGAAGTATTGCCCTGTTTCTTTTATCACCAGTGAAACCTACTGATGCTATGACAAATTTATATTTATTGGTTAAATTGATTTTCATTTTAGAAGATAACACAGGCTCTGAGTTTAAAAAACAAAAATAATAAACGATAATTGTAATTTTTTTTTTTTTTATTAAAAAAAAATTGAAGCAAAATAGATCAAAATAAATTGAGAGTAAAACAAAAAATAGATTAAAAAAAATACAACTCTATTTTTACCTGACTGTTTTTCTAAATTCTTAAACTGCTGTTGTATTGATACCTCATTATTAAAGTAAAATCTTGTCTGCAATTTGGCTTAAATACATTAGGTATGTTTTAATTGTCAAGTTTGAGAAAATATTTTAATAATTACTTAAAAAGATTGGGATGAAAAATAACAATCTAAAATATAAAATTTTCAGTGGTGTCCTACATGCACATTATTTTATTTTAAGATAAAGGTTTTAATTATTAGCCAAGTGAATAATGCCTTCCCTACACCAAGGTAAAAATAAACACTTGTGAAAAGATTTTTTTTTACATAATTATTTTTTATCACCTTAAATACCTTTTTTATTAAAAATATAAAATTGATGGAATGTTTCATAATATTTCTGAAAATACTGAATAAAATAATGTTTTCTGAATTATTGAAATGAGGATTGTATTATCTGTATCATTTGGACTACTATTCTCATCTTGAGTGTTATTCTCAACATTTTAACTGATAAAAAAAAAAAACAAGAATAGGTTTAAGGCTCCCAAAATTCATACCAGAATTGTCTTCAAGAAACCATAGCATAATAGATAATGTATCGAGTAAAATTCAGTTTTAAGTGACAAAAATCTGGGTCTAGCCTTTACTCCTGACCTGAAATGGAAGACTTGTATCAAATCTGTTGCCAAGGTTGCCAAAAAAATGGTTGGATCATTTTACCGCTCCAGAAGGTATCTGACTCCCGATGCAATCTTCTACATGTATAAGAACCAGAGACATCCTAAAATGGAGTACTGTTGCCATATTTGGGTACTCCAAGCACTCTATTCTGCCTTGACAAAGTTCAAAACCAGATTTGAAACCTAGTAGCTGCTGCCCTTTTTTCTTCCCTGCAACCTCTTTCTCACAGAAGAGGTGTTGTTCTATCATTATATTTGTGGCAAGTGCTCGTCTGAACTTTAATCTATGATCCCCTCTTGCCAAACTTTCACAAAAACACTTGTCTAGCTACAACTACCATCAACAGTTTCCCTTGCTCTCTGTGCTTAAATTTAAACACAAAGCTTCTTTCCTAGAACTGACTGACTGTAGAATTCTGGTCTGCTGGCCTGCTGACTACAATATGACTGCCTTCAAGTTCAATGTAAACAAGTTCTTGGTGACTCCTGTAAAAAAAAAAAAAAATGTTCATTTTTGACATTTGACTCTTAGTGAATCATTACCAGCTCAGGCTGTCTAATCTTCAAATCTATATTTACATTTTGGTATAAATTGGGCTATGCACTGTAAATTTTGCTAATTGAAACACCATTTATCTCTGTTTGAAATAATAATCTTTATTTTTAAATTTGAACTTATTAATAAGGCTTTATCTGAAAGTTATAACTAATGCAGCATGATTGTCTTTCAATTTTTTTAGTCCTTGTCCTCTATATTTGATTTCTTTCTTTTATAGATTTATGGTGAACAGAAGAATTTTTGTAGTTGGATTTGGACTTTATGGCAGTATCCATGGACCTACAGAGTATTTGGTCAACATTGAGGTAAGTTTGTCACTTAGTATTTTTGGTGTATGGATGGAGACCTAAAGATCTCCCACATTTTCAATGGATATAAAAAGAATGCAACGATTTAGACCAAAACTGATTATATTAAAGCATCTAAAAAGTTTTTAAATATGAGACAAATGGTGTATGCTGTTGGCAATGCATTGATGGATTAATTCCCGGAAGTTCTTCATGACTTCCTGCATGATCTCAGTTATAACTACATAGATTTCCTTTTGATCCTTTCTTTAAAATTCACAAGAGTTGAAGGGCAATGTTGAAAAACCACCTTCTGGTATACCGAAAGGGAAATATCACTAGGTCTTAAATCTGAAGTTTGGCTTTTCCTTCCTCTGTTTTCCTTTAAATAAATCAAATGCTGATGAAACATTTCTGTCAACACTTGAAGATCATAAATGGACAAAATGAACACTTAATCTGTAAAGCCAATCTGTATCTTGAATTTTTTTTTGTAGTTAGTAGTTTTCTTCCTACAAAAATCAATGTTTTATTTGGGTTTGTCATTTTTGTCTTTGCTTTCTCTCAATGTTCATGATAAAAAATAATTTATCTGCCTCAAAATATTTTATAAATGGACTCTATTTTAAATAATAACCCAGATAACAGCAATCAATACACATTGTATGGTCAGCATTATAAGATATATCACCAACCAAAATAACTTAGTTGAGTGTTGAACTAAAGAGCTAATCATCTCAGTCAGGGGTTGTGATTAGTGTTGCGACAATTAATCAGAATTGGGAATCCAAAAAAATTGGAACTTTTTGAAGTATTGTAATCAGAAAAAAAATGTTCCTATCTTTTGATGCTAAAAACTATTCTTTTAATTGTTTTTGTTTAGAACTTCATTTTCCATGACTCATATTAATGATGAGATGATTAATATTTATTGATTTTTAAACTACCAGTAAAACTAAAATCTATCATCCTGACAACTGTGGTTTGATGTTTGAGAAATATATGCAGATATTACATAGGTTTTTACAGTAATCTGACCCCCTCCCCTCTCCCAAAAAATAACTATATTTACAAATTTAAAAAGAATCTGAATCGATACTTGAATGGGGAAAGTATTGGAACCTAGTTGAGATATTGGTTTTTATTTTAATTTTCTGTTGGAAATCTAATATTTACTATTAATACATTCTATATTTAAAAAAAAAGAAATGCAATATTGTAAAGTGCTAAAACCAATGCATTTCCATAAAAATCGTCAGTTGGGTAAATATTTTTTATTAGTTAAAAAGTAAAGACTGGATTTGTTTGTGATCCTTTAGAAATTTTTTATCAATTTAAATTGATCTTTTAAACTGTTGAATAAAAAGTAACTTTATTCCTGGGCAGATAATAATAACAGTATTAATGAAAGTAAAAATGATGGTGAAAGTGATTATGTTAGAGAATCGCACCTATGTTCAGTTTTGAGAGACAATGGATAACTCTTGTGAGGGTGGCTGCACATATAATTGTAAACATGCACTAGACAGCATATTTAGTCGGTTGCATGTTTTCATTTCATGCAAATAATAGGTGATCAAAACCTGTGTAGTGACAGCACACATGTATCATAAGCAATGCCGGACGATGCCAGACAACCTTGCTGGCCTAGAATAAATTGGTTGTTTGAAATTAAATTCTAGTTGCAATAGATGTTTATATAAATATAAACTAGAAAGATAATGTTTTGAGAAATAGTATAAACAAAATGTGTTTTAGAATGATTAAATTAATAATTTAAAAACCGGTCTGACTTCTAGCAGTCTGATATAGTCTGATATAGAGGTCACTGAAGATGACGTGGATCTTAGAATGAGACGTGGAGATTGAGTTAGTTAATTGAGTTGAGTTTTTGAAGCTGACAAGAGAAGTTGGGGTTCTCCAAATGACCAGGGGGCAGGTTGAATCCAATAGACGGGAAATGTGAATAAGAATGGTGCTTGCAACTTTAAGAAAAAGAAAGACTACTGGAAATAAAGAAGTATAAATATTATTTTATTGATGATTTCTGTGTTTGTCTTTTTCTTCGGAGAAGTTGAAGATCTTTATTCCAGGTTTGATGGTCTAAATAGGTTGACCAAGAATCAACTAACTTGAACTTATTGGACAAGAAGGTATTGTCCCCTTCAATGTTTTGCAATCTGTATATGTCTTGTGAACAGTCCCTTAAATGTTATACACGCATTGACATAACCACTAGAGATCAGTATACAAATATGTATACACACACAAACCCAAATATATCTACCAACGTTTCAAACCTCCTGACTATATATAACACAGAGGCATACTCACACTTCTAGTAATATATAAATTGATGAGAATCGTAGAGCTTAGTTTCTGATTGAGACCTGCCTTTTACAACCTGCAGCTACAGACATAAAATGTGGAAGATCTTTATACTCTACCTTTTATATATATATATACTTTAAGCTTAATACTTGAAATGTAATTCTGGAGTTTAAAAACAAAAATTGCATTAGAAAAAATAATGCAAACGAGAGTTAGAAATTTAATAAAGATTTCCAACTTTTTATTTTTTGTAAAGTTAAAGCTGAATAATTTGCTTTCTGCTGCAGTTCTTAATCTAACAGTGCATACCCTGTTTGGTTCTTTTATTGGCATTAATAGTTATTTTTACTTCACAACGTATTAAACAATAGCTATGTTCTCTATCTTTTTTACAGCTACTTCATTCGGATACAGGCAGAATGCTTGGTCAAAATGACACCAGTTTTCAGTGTGACGGTTCCACTTCAACATTTAGAGTCATGTTCAAAAAACCAGTGGAGATTTTACCGAATACCAGTTTTACTGCCTGTGCAACACTTAAGGTATTTCCAGTACATGAGTTTTTTTTTTGTTTTTTTTTTTTGATAACTCATATTTTGAATTTCAAATATTTCTATAATATAATCAGATACTTTAGACAAAAAAATCCATGATTAGTCAACCTAAAATTTAAAGCAACAAAAAAATTGTTTTCTGATTATGTAATTTTAAAAGTTGCACTTCATGTTTGTAAAACGACCAACATTTATTTTCACAATGACAGATTGAAAAAGAAAAAAGGATTTTAAGAATTTTATTTGATCCTCAATATTAACCAGAAAGTTTTTGCCGTTATCAGTCAGTCCTCTGATTTCCTCAAAATTGGTTTGTTAGTTTTTTACAAAATTTTGTATGAACTTATATGACTATTAACGCTGAAAACAGAGCCAGTGTTTTTGGCAAAGCTCTTGATTGTTCCCCAAGAGACTAAAATGGCCCCAAATAGTAATTATTGGCAACTATTTAAGACTTTCTTCTTTTTAATTTTTTGCATGGAATATATCAAAAATTAAAATCATATTTATATCACTTACTAGTGACACAAAGAAAATTCTGGTTCCTCCAAGAGAACTAAGAAATGCCCCCCCCCCCATCTCCAAATTGGTAAAATGACACTTTCTTACAGATATTTAAATATGCACTCTTCTAAAACTTAAAAATTCACATCAATCTAAATATTAATTTATTTGTAAAAAAAAAAAAAACATCATCGCAAACATTGAGAAACGAATTACCCCCTTTATAGTCGGTCTTTATCAGATAAAAATACTTAATCATTTCCTCTCTCAAAATTACAAAAAAAAACTCCAAGAAAACATGGCTGTCTGTTTACAAATTGACTATTTTATCTTATAATTTAAAAAAAGTCATATTGAGAGGAAAGTTTTTAGATTATAGTTTCTTTTTTTTTTTTTTAAAAATGTGCAAGTGAATTGACATCTGTTTATAATTTATATAAAAAATTATTCAGAAAAAAAAATCAAAACAATGTGCTGTGTTGAATTTTCATTGAAAAAAAATCTAAATTTTTTTAAATCAATTCTTTTTAGCTTTAAAAGGTTATAAAAAGAATTTGCTAAAAAATTGTTTTAAATTCGTTATTTTATTTTATTTTTTATTCATTTTATTTATAACGTGTTTTAAAAAATTTCAGCTACCGTGGAATTTCCATATACTCTGCTATTAGGTTGGTGCAAAAATAATGTCGTTTTTTTATGTATATTTATCTGATAAAAAACATTTTTGCACCAACTTAATAGTTGCTTATTTTATTTAGTCTGAGTGATGTAGGGAGAAATAACTCTTGCTTTATTTTCCTTTTTTTTCTTTTTTTTTTACTCTGGTCTGAAAGTCTCATGTCTATATGAAATAGCTTTATTAAAGTTTCTATTTTCTGTCTCCCCATGAGGGTTGGACGTGACATTTAGTATGTTTAATGTGTGTATGTATGTGTGTGGGGGGGGCTGGATTATAGCAGTTAGTTTAGCTGTTTATGCACATTATCTCTTTCATGCATCTCTGACTAGCACAGTCAATTTTATACCTTTTTACAGTGAGGATCATTGCAAAGATTTTGTGTGGCCAAGTAAAAAAAAAAAATAAACAAAATAAAATAGAAATGAGATGCTGATTATCAAAAACATAAGAGTTTGTTTACATCAATCCTTTTAAACCAACACATTTCAGGTGAAAACATTGACATACTTATGTCATGTTAAAATTATTGTTAGTATAAATCTAAAAATTATCAAAAATGATCCAGTAAGGAAATAATTGCAAGTAAAAATAAAATTTATCAAATTACTGAGTTTTATGTTTTAATGTAGAAAAGTTATGCTACTAATTTAGTATAATAAACTAGGGAGATAACTCTTGATCTAAATTGATTTAAATTAAGGGTCACCCATCTTTAAACACACTATCTTGGAACATAGTTGTGGCTGATTTTTTATTCAAAATACTTTTAGCACTCCATTGCATAATTTTTTGAATTTATACTCATTTTTATAGCAAAACAGATGGACATAATAATAAGATTCTATACAGGTTTATAAAATGTGAAATTAAGTTAAAAAACATATCTTTCTTTGGGGTTATCTATAAAGTAATTGGTGTCAACCCAGACCTACAAAAGCTGCCTTACCCAACTTGTAAGAAAGAGGTACAAAAATTCTTGGGCCTTTTCACATACTTATCAACATTCATTCCTAACCTAGCTGACAAGATGCACTAAGAGGACTGTTAAAGAAGGATGTACAGGTAATTCAGAAGCAAGTGCCTGAATGAAATAAGGAAACAAAAACTGATCCAATACTTGATCAACTATAAGAAATTATGACAGGATGGCCAGGTTCAATTAAGGAGATACCACCAGCCATATGGTTATACTCATCCTACAGATATGAAAGGGTCAAGAATTCTTATCCCTGAAACCCAATAGAAAATTATTTTAGAACGGCTGCATTACAGCCATCTAGGTGTTGAAAAAACATGTTTTCAAGCTAGAGACACCATACACTGGAGAAGATTAATGTTGATATAGAAACCATGATCAAGGAATGTCCAATATGCCAGGAAAACCTTCCAGCAACAACTAAAGAAAACTTTGCAGCCACATGATATCCCCAGCAGAGTATGAGAAGTTGTTGGCACTAATTTATTTTGCTGTAATGATCAAGAATATCTAGTATTTGCTGATTACTATAGCGAATTTTCAATTATACAGAAAATGACTGGCCTGAATACAAGTAATATAGTCATGTCAGCAATGAAACAGATTTTCTCACCAGAGTTGTTAGTAACAATGGACCACAATATCTGAGTGGAGTATTCAGAGAATTTGCTCAACAATGGCAATTCAGTCACATAATGTCATCTTCCAAAGTTCTCAAGATCAAATAGTTTTATTGAATGACAAATTCAAACAGTAAAAAAAAATAACTAAGGCAAAGCAAACAGGAACAGATCCTAATTTAGCAATGCTATGCCTATAAACAACCAATCAACCACAAACTCTTTTAAACAATCACTTTATGGGATCTAATATAATTACAAATATTTAAACCCCAAGATTTCCCAACCGTGACCATATCCATGAACATCTAGTACATAGACAGGATATACAAAAAATTTATCATGACAGAACAGTTTATGATTTTGTCCCTGGACAATATGTACGTATGCTGGAAAACCAAATGGGGAAATGGAAACCAGCAACAGTTCTTAGTAAATGTGCAAAACTGAGATTGTACACCCTTCAACTACCATATGGATTTTAAAAAAGATTAAATAAAATCCAAATAAGAGCAAATAAAACATCCACCCATCAACAGGTGCATTTCAGTGATCACATCACCTCATCACAAAGTGGACACACTAACACAAACAATATCTCACACCAATTAACCCCAAAATAATCAGCATACAACGCAAAAAATGGGTATGAAATACATAAGCCAAAAAGATATAAGCAACAAATGTACATAATTATCTGAACAATGTTTTATTTTTTATCTGGTAAGGGTGGTGTAGTAATATCTTGCAACTATTTTTCATACATGCAATAAGTGTTATACCTTGGCATAGGAATGAGGAAAACTGGTCTTGGATGTTTGAACATGGGTTAAACAACATGTGCATCTCCTTGTGTATATATGTTGATTAAGTCTTTAATCATAAAACAATGTCTCTAACAATTTACCATGCCTTGACACAACATCATTACAGCTGCTTTTTTTTATTTTTTATATTTTCTTTTGTTCAAGATAGAGGTTGTTTGCTTTCTTTTTACACTGATTTATATTATATCAGTCAATTCCACACATTCTTACAGAAGATGATTTATTAAGCTGTTTATTTTTGGGGGCTGCAAAGAGAGTAGGGTATAAAAAAGCGAGGAAAAAAGATGTGCATGATTTCATTAATCTTTACGTTTATCAAAACATCTCAAAACAATTTGTCAATTTACTCTGGATTTTCCATTCCAACTTCTCCCTTCACATTCTTAAAGCAATCATTGGTTATCTTGTTAATTATTAGTATAGTTAACGGCTGAGAAATAAAAAAATTTTTTTTTAAAAATACAACCAAATTCATTGAAATTTAATTTTCTATCACCCTGTATATTTTGAAGTTTCTGAAATTGTTTTTCAGTTTGTTTTTTTTAAATTTCAATATAAGAATTTGTTTAACTATCTTTCTCAAGACACAAGAAACAAACATTTTTCATTCAGCTTTTAAATGCTGTAACTTATTTTGAAATTTAAAAAATACACTTTAAAACAGTTCAGATTGTATAATGTATACAGGTCGGTTGAAAATAAAATTTTAACTGTTAGGTGAAAGTTATTAGTTGTAATCTTAAGTTTTCGGTTTCTTGGCTGTTAACATATGAAAAACATGTCATTTTTCATATGTTAATTGAAAACATGTCATTTTTTCATATGTTAATTGAATGAATTTTGATTAAAATTTTTTATAATATGTACATTTGTATAAAATTAAATTGTAGTGCGTTTGTTATATACATCTTTTATTTCTTGACTGTTAACTCTATTGCAAGATTACCCAATCATTTGACGTCACTTCAGCTAAACCTACTGTGTCAATTTGTGCCAGAAACTAAACTGACTGAACCCTGTGACTCACTACCTACAATAATTTCTGTGGATGACTTGTGTTAATTTCTCCCTACCAATATTTTTTCAACCACATATACCTCGATTGATGTTCCCACCTATATCCAACATTATTGTTAAAACAAAAGATGTATAATTATTATCAGAATTGAACCCTTTTCCAAAATACAAGGGTAGTTCCAAAATTAAAACCTCTTATTTTTTTTTTTTTAACTCCAGCTATGAAGTAGGGAGTGGTGCCATTAAAACGAGCAACCTTTTGTACTCCAGAATTTATTTTTCTACATAGTCACCATCATTCTTAATGCATGTTGTTAGGAATTCAACAATGTATCTGTGCTTCTGACGCACATCTATGACTGGCACTGATTTTTTAGAGTTTCACACCATCAACTGTAACAGAAATTAAACTTTCAAATCATGAATTCATAAATTCAGTCATCATAACAATGCCATTTGCAATCCCTTTGATCGATTCGGGCTGAATAAAAAAATATGGAGCATTACTTTTGGAACACTCCTTGCATATATCTCAAAAACTTATGTACTTTTATTTTGTTCCAAGTTTTAGGTGATTAAAGAACCTGATTCTATTTGTCAAAAGAATAAAGTTTAAATAAGTTAAATAAATTAATTTTCATCTAGTATATAAAAAATATTTCATGATTAATAACTCTTTGCTTAAAATTTAAAAAGAATTGAATTTTTATATCCTTTCTTATTTAATTAAAAAAAAAAAAAAAGTGAATGTTGAATTTAAATTTTTTTTTTTTTTTTTTTTTGTAACTTATTGATTCTATAAATTCACCAGTCTTATTCTTTGCAGGGTCCTGACTCTTACTATGGCTCCCGAGGCTTGCGTAAAGTCACTCATGAATCCGTCGCCAGTGGCAAAGTAACATTTCAATTCACCTACGCAACTGGCAATAACAATGGAACATCTGTGGAGGATGGTCAAATCCCAGAGATTATCTTCTACACATAGTCAATTCTATGGCTTTTCTAATGATCAATTGGTTCCACAGGTTTCTTCTGTTTGACCTCTTCTAAAATCTGCTGAAAATACATCTGATATAACAGCTAATGGTTCCACTATGGTTATGGCTATATTTTCTTGGTAATTTTTTATCATGAACTCGCAGTAAAAAAAGAAAATATGCTCATAATCCTAATTAATAATTTAAAAAGAAAAAAAATATGCCGTAAATGAACAAAATAAAAAATACCATCTTCTGATTATTGTACAAGAATGTGTTTTTAAGGCTGTAAGCTCTGAGAATCTTGTAATCTTTAAGTATTATATCTGGGAAAGAAACAAGATATATTTGGGTTCTTTCTGCAGATAGCAATTTTATTTTATATGCATATAACCTTATTTATTTTTAAAAAATTGTTCCAAATTTTGCTGGCCGCTTGAAAGGGTTTTGCTATCATTTTTTGTTTCTTTATTTCAAGCATTTTCAAAGGAGATTTTGTTACTAATTGAAAAAATTCAAATGTTTTTAAAATGGAATTTACCTGCATTACATTTTGTTCTACTCAACTTCCTATAAGTTTCATGTTTTCTTAATAACTCTCTTTTTTAACTGCTAATTTAGAATATAAGAAATATAATTTGTAGTAAATTAATGTTAATGTTCTAAGTGCATTCTTGCCATTTCACATGCCAGACCTTTGAGTCTGAATCTCATTTGATTTTGTTAGAAGATGATGTGGTGCTTATTTTTGTTGGTGTTCATTTGAAATATGGCATATCAAAATGAATGATGAAATTTAAATATTATGTACATATTTATCAGTGAAAAATATTTGTGTACACCAAAAATTACAGGAAATAAGTGAGTAGAATTTTTATAAAAACTAAAATTAATTTAACACTTTTATATTATATAAATGAAAAAAAAAATTGAATTTCAAGTGAAACAAATTGTACTTATGTAATTGGCAGGTCTCAAACAGTAACATATCCAAAAATTACAAAAAAACGATAAGGTAAAAAAATAATGAAAAACGAAATTTGTGAAATGAAACAAAATTATATTACGCTTACTAAAAAAAGAGATAAGTTGACAGGGGAGATAATCAAGTTCTGTTGCTTACATCACGTGGCAAACGTAATTTAAAATGCCTGACAAAATTTATTTTTCATATAAACTTTATTAAAAACAATTTTTCATTAATAATTATTTTTCTGTTATAATTATTATTTATAGCTTTTTTTTTTTTTGAGTATGTTGCTATTTGCGACATGACAGTTACGTAGGTACCATTTATTTCACTTGAAATTCAATATTTTGGAGGAGTTTGTATAATATAGAAGCACCTTAATTTCTCCTTTATTTTAGGAGAATGACAATCTATAACAAACTAGCTTATGTGAATGTCATTCAGTTTGTAGGCTCTGAAGAGTAAATTGATTTTATTTTTTTATTAAAATTCTATTCATTTATTTTCTGTAATTTTTGGTATACGCTAATATTTTTCACTGATAAGTATATTCATAAGTTTTCCTATTTTAGTTATGTTTTTTTGAGTTACAATATTTCACTTGAACATTAATAAAAATAAGCACTGAGGCTACTTTCAAAAGCACAAGTTGATACTTTAATGGTGTCTTGTTGTTTTTGTAAAAATTAAAAAATGGTTTGAATTTCAGTTTAAATAAATAATATAGACCATTCCATCCCTGCTGGTCAGTGGGTCATTTAGGTGTTTTACTGTTTAAAAAAGGAATTTGCTCAATCATTTTTAATTAAAAAAAGTACTCTTGTCTATTGTTGGTTGTGTTCTGTATAAAATTAACAGCTTTAAAGTTTCAGCAAATTTGTGGTGTTTGTTTACTGTTTTGTTTTGTAGTAAGTTTTTTTTGTTTTGTCAATTTTAATTTGGATATTTTATGTACTAGAGATTAATTGCTGTTCAATCACAAATGATAGAAAATACTTTAAGCTTTAAAATTATCCATATTAATTATTCATTTTGATTCAGTTAAACTATAAAAACGAATGGATATTCTTAAGACGTGTTCATTCAGTGTTTGTTGATGGAAATGCCTTAGTGCGACAGACCAAAGAAAATTCTATTTTTAAAAGCATGACAAACTGAAAATGCTGTTTCCAACTTGAAGTAGACTGACTTCTTTTTTAGAGATGCTTGGAGGCCTCTAATAAGATGTATTCAGTGATGAAGTTGTTTTATTTCAAACCTGGTCAATAGACATCATCTTATAAAAGATGATTGAACGCATCTAAATATTGTGTCAAGGCTAATGTGTCAAAAAAAGAAAAAGAAACACAACATACTGTTCTATGAAAACAAAGTATTTTTTCTCTTCTAATACAAATAAATTGTACTTATTTCATCACTAAAAAGAATTCTACCATTTTCTTTCTTTATAAATGTCTGCGATTTTTTTTTTTTCTGTTTTTCTTTATAAGGCACCCAGAAAGCCTATAATATTTCAATTGTTTTATGCTGCCCATAATTGGAAATTTTATATTTTTAATATATTAAACTAAATACAAATGCTAATTACATATTAAACTAAAAGAATACCTGTCTTGGGATGGGCAAAATTAATTCCTCAATTGGAACACTTTCGAACCACTTTTATATTCCCTTATGAAGACTTAAATCAAGATCTAATACTAAACCTTATGTCTACAATCCATATTCCAATTTTGATCAAAATCCATAAGATTTTGATTCTAGAAATTCTAAAATTAAGGCTCAAGTTTAAAAGGTCTTAAGCAGAAATTGAAATTTAGGGAATCTTGTTTTATTTGTGTCTCACGACTATCAATCAAATTCACTGCAAATCTGATATTTTATTTCAAATGGGAAATTGTATCCATATTATGCTGCCTAAAACTTTTTTTTTTTTTTTTTTTTTTTTAAAATACTCTAAAGAAATT
The DNA here is from genome assembly GCF_053919585.1 of Euprymna scolopes. Classification (NCBI taxonomy): domain Eukaryota; kingdom Metazoa; phylum Mollusca; class Cephalopoda; order Sepiida; family Sepiolidae; genus Euprymna; species Euprymna scolopes. The sequence goes on from NC_136490.1 coordinate 63,445,899, forward strand.
TAGCGAATATTTATTAAAGTTTAATATTTACACAAAAATCGGAAGATCTGGATTTTCATGAAGGCCTTCCACATTTTACTCCCTTTTGCACAAAACTAAATTAAACAGAACATAGCCCACACATATTACCCAGCCTTATGCCTAGCGGGCTGTGTTCTAAAATTCATAATCAGTTAATCAGTGTAGACATGAATCCTGCATGTACAAATATATGAATACATCTATCTTTATAAAAAGATATCGTTTTCAGTGATAGAGAATCCTTATAAATTCATGCTAATATTGATTTATAAAAATAAAATTGTCAATGATCCTAAAGCTTTCTCTCAATTTAAATCGTGGCTCAATCTCTTGAAAGATGGTGTGTACATCTCATGGATTTCAAACTTGTGAACATTAAATAATTTGAATTTAAAACATTTGTTATATTTGTCATTGGTAAATATAATGATCACTACTTATTGTTATTTTTATTTTTTTTTTCAATTGTGGTTAAATTTATTTCTTCTTTGCAAAGCTCTTCAATATTGTATTTGTTGGATTGCTGAGCTATAAACGTTTTTTTATATCACATTTTCTACACCAAGAGTTAAAACTGTAGATCAGTCTTTTCTCTTTCATATTCAGTTAACAATTGGAAACGAGATGCTAAACATCATTCACATCTGTCAACACTTGTGCCAAAATATTTTTTCTTAATTTTTATACGTTTTGTCTTTCTCCGTCCATCCCACAACAATTTCTAAAAAAAAAAAAATGACAATAAAATCTTTCTGTTGGCTTATAATAATTGGGGATGTGGAGTTGGTATTTTAAACATTTGACTCCTGAACTTGTAAAAGGTTTGATTCCAATCTAATAAATTTTCTTTTCTTTATATATACGTGATTATGATTTTGAAAAAAGACATTTTTTTTAAAGAGTTCTATGAATTCAAGTTTAAATTTTTTTTTTTCTAAGTGTTATTTAAAAAATTATAATTTTTAAATCTAATTTTTTGCATTTTTATTTTTAAATCTAACTTTAAATGTATTTATTTAATGAAAATCTAAAGAATTCACATGATTCAAAAATACCCAGAACATAAAATAACATTTTTGTGCCATTATCATTAAGTGATGACCATAAACATTTTAACAAAAGCAATCATCACATAGTAATCCCACAAAGATTTTGATATTTTTAATTCTGCATCTTCTAATTCTTTTTTTTTTTTTTTTTAAGTTGGACAATTCTTACAAATTCTTTCTCTGAAAGTAATGAATTTACTCCAAAAAAACCAACTCCACACCGTTACAATTTTCAAAGTTTTAAAATAACCAACATAATAGGATTCACATGAGTAATATGCTTTTCTGAAAAGTCTTTCAACTGCTCTATCAATATCATCTTCAATTTTTAATTCAGATGAAACCATAGGATGAAATAAAAAAAAAAATGATTAAATATCTTTGCACACCAAGATCTTCAAATATTGCACACATTGTTAAGTTAGATGTCTCGTCACACAATACCTCTAGTGTACAAAAGAGGGAGCAATTTAGTTTATTGCCATATACGTAAGGCAATATAGAGGGGGACTAAAGTGATTTTTTATATAGAGTTAGGAGTGGATGGTAAGTTAAGTAGTGTATTATCATTGCCAACTAAGACAAGATTCTATCAGGCATGTATAGAAATGAAATCTGGCTAATGAGGGTGTAGATGCATTGCATGTAGAGAAATAACGTGAATGATACGATGGACGTGTAATGTGAGTATTAAAGACAGGCTTAGATCTTGTGATTCCAAATGAAGATTAAATCTGGATAGTATAGAAAGATATTTGCAGAACAGGAGACTTCAATAGTACGACCATGTTGAAAGATTGGATAAAAGTTATAGAGTTAATAGATGTAGAACAAGTGAGGTAGCAGCTTGACTTTACTGGATAAGGTCAAGGAAAATATGATTGGACTCAAGTGATAAAGATCTGGTCAGAGATAAGTTAGTTTGAAAGGTAATTTTTAAAAGTTGTCAAACACATGTCAATATGTTAAATGAATGTTAACCAAAATATGATGACTAAAAAAAGTGTCAGTTGAAAGCATAACTTCTCACAAGAACTTTAATTATGCACAGAAATTCACTTCTGTCACAAACTTCAGTAAATGGTATATTCTACCTTTCCTTTTTCCTGTATCTATAATAAATATTCTTTCTCAAATCTCCCCCCCCCTAAAAAAATCTATCAAAAGTCGTACATGACTGATAAGCCTCGTTTCAGAGGTGGGAAAATTGTATCCCCATGGTTGATCACTTCTAAAGCAGCTTTATTACTGCCAGCATATTCTTATGCTCGAAAGTAAGAGTTCTCCATAACTCAAGCCTTTTCAAATTGACTCTTTTTAAACATTATTACATTGTTTAACTTTTATTTTTTCAACCTTTCTTCTATCAGATATTTTGTGCATGTCTCATGATTAATCAGAAAAATGTTTTTAAACATATGTAAGGAATTTCAAGGTATATTATCCTATGATTCATCGTATTGAACTAAGATTTTTTTTTTTTTTTTACAATATTATTAAAAAAAAAAAAAATAGAAATACAAAAATAGGCAAATGAAATAAAAATACTAATTTTTAGTTGGTAATTGATTCATTTTGTTGTATGATGGGAATATTCTTTATTGAACCAAATCTCCATAATTGAATTTCTTCTTTTCCCGGTGGTGTTTATTCTCTAATAGTGGTGATAAAGACGGACTACCGAAGAAGCTGAAATTAAACTTATCAAGAAAAACTCTTTTCCCTTGTTTAAAAAGTATTTAGCTGAAGAAAATTCGGCCATGTTCAAAATGAATAAGATCAGCTCCCATGCTATTTTATTTGGGTTTTACATACAGTTATGGCGATGGGGAACAAGAGAATCTTCCTTGTAGTGTTCTAAGTGCACATTCGTGTCTGTTCGTCTTTGCTCTTTATTGCTCACTAACACCTTTTCAAATATCTTCCGATGATGTCGTTTCTCATGCAGTTTCCATTTATTGTTTCCCACATTTAGCTGATTTAACCTAACAGTCTGTCTTTTACGCTTCTCACTGTTGTTGGATGAAAAATAACTGTTATATGAAAGACATTTGTACTTGTAAATGAAATGATATGGAAAATTTGGCAAACAAATGTTAGATTATTATTGGAGGGAGGTGGTTGTTGAATTTGAAACAAAAATTAAATCCAATGAATGTTAAAATGTCCACTTGTACATATTGTCCCAATGGTAGAGAAAGTGTTAAAGAAAAAAAAATTTAAATTCCCATCATTCAGTAAAATGATTTTTTTTTTTTTTTGTTTTTTTTTTTGAGATGAAATACACACTGATTTCTAACTGAATTTTCATACTTATCCCCGTTACTGTTAATGCATTATATACAGGCTCATAAATCTTTACTTCTCCAATTGTATTAAAAGGAATAATATTTTCTTGAATTTTTTATAAATCCAAATGGAAATAATTTTCTAATACAATTAAATCCCTCCATTACACTGAGGGATTAAAGGTGTGTATTAGCATTACACCCTACATGATGTAACTCAAATGCCAGATTTACTTAACACAAAAGAATGGGTCTCAGAAAAACTTTTTAAACAATTCTAGGAAACAATTTACATTTACTTACAGAAAATATTTATTTTTACAAAAAAAAAAAAAACAACAACAAAAAAACAACAACAAAAAACAAAATAAATAAAACAAAATATAATATTAAATATATTTCAATTTGATAAAGTTAATTTCATCAAAATAATCATAACTGCTGGAGAAGCTGAAAAAAACAAAACATTAACAATTTTTTAATTTTATTTTTTAATTAAAATTCAAACTGAGTAAAATCCATGGTTTTAGTATTTAACTAAATGATATTTTATGTATCCCATATAGTCATGACAAGGGGAGGGGGAGAAGCAAGTGAATTTTACTTATACTGTTCTGCATGTTCATTTATTGATCTTTACTTACAAAAATATTTATTGTAAAGAAAATATTGTTTCAATTTAATTTAATCAAAACAAACCTAATTATTTTTACATAAAATTAGTAAAAATGGAGGAAAATGTTGGATTAGCAGCTAATTTTTTTCTTATAGAAATTTTATTTTAGAAGACGGTATTAAGAGAAAAAAAAAACTAATATAACTTTTTAGTACATTACACCAGAAGTAAATTTGTAAGGGTGAGGGATTGAAAATGTTATAGTGATACCTAAATACTAATTTTATTTCTGCTTTTGAATTGAAACTGGAAGATGTAGTCTCTGTTTATTGTGTGAATTAATACATACAATTTTTCATATATTCTGACCATTATTTACTCTTAAAAACTAAAATGAAATACTTTTTTAAAGTAAAAATAGTTGTTTGTACAATGTACCCCCACCCTCCAGTACTAAATTGTAAATTGATTTGTATATGTCTTGACTTTTTGATGCAGCTTCACCCTTAGCAGATTTAACTGGCTTCCTTATCTACTTAAATAAGTTTCTAAGGAATAGTGAATTCACAATCTACTATAAGTTGCATATATATCCAACTTGAAGATGATTTTGACAATATTAGGTTTTGTAGGGATGTCTTTGTCCTCTCACATATAGTGCCTGATATTCCCAAATGGTCACCCATCGGGTACTGACCAGGCTCATCTTCAATTAACTTTGATGATCTAATGAGAACCGGTGTGTCAATGTTATTATGTCATACATATTTGTATATACTACATTATTTATACTGGATAAAAGATGTGTAACTGTTTATGGTTTTAATTTTTTAAGTTTAGAAAGTTACATATAATTTTGTAAGATGCAAGTAGAAATATTTTATTTTTTATTCTGAGACCCTGTCATTTTGAAAATAGATGAGTTTATGTTTTGAGTGATGTCAGAAATGGTGTCATGCTAAACCCGTTCCTTTTATTTGTTGGCTTTTCGTTGTGATGATATCCGACTACAAGCTTTATTTCTGCTTTTCACTTGAACATAAGAAGAGATTATTTTAATAACATGTTTAAAAAATTTTTTTTTTTACTTTTTCATAAGTGAAATACGTCGTTGTAGTGTACTGTTTCTGAATATTTGTATTTCATTAAATCTTTCACAGTATCTTGTAATTTTGCTTGTTTAAATCCAATCTCATGTGATAAAACGGCATCTGTTGAGCCCATTTTTACTAACTTTTATATTAAGTTTTACCTTATATAAGTGGTTGTAGAGCTTATGGATTTTTTCCCCCATCAAAATGGTTATTTTTATATAAATATATAAAACATAAAAAATTAACTTTGTATAAAAAGTAATTACAAGAAAAATAAAGATTAAAAAAAAAAAAAAAAATAGGCACTAATATCATAAAAACTGAAGACAGCGTGGAATCCATTTTGAAAATTTACATTTTCTGAATTGAGATCGAAAAAATATTTTAAGCATTTCTTTCTCTCTGGAATTTTTTTCTTTAAAGATTTTTTTGAACTATTAAAGAAAATAACTATGTTCTTAGCATTCATTAATTTTGTTTCTTCTGTTAATTAGTATGGCAAGCTAAACAAGTTATTCATGGATTTCTGATAAAAAAAAAAGTGCACTTTTTAAATTTCTTATTGTGACCAATTATCTGAAAACCTTTACAATCTTATTTTTCCCTTGGTTATGCAAATTTTGTGCAGTTTAATCTTAAATTTTTACATTTTATTTTAAAAATATATATTTAAATCATTTGTTCTAGAAATGCTAATGGCAATTAAAAAATGCTGAATAGCCTCTTTCTCTTTCCTCTCCATCTTCTCTTTCTCTCATTTTCATTTCTTCTCTATTTATTTTATCAACTTCTTTATTTTGTTACACTGCTGTTTCGAAGCTCTAACAGCCCAGTAAAGGTAACAGTTGCTCTTGTACTTTTTTTTTTATTCTTTTGATAATAAAATGTTAAAATAAATGTTTGTTTGTTATTATTTTGAGTGTATGTGTGATTTTTGAAAGGAAATACCTGCATAGTAAAAAAACAAAAAAACAAAAAAAAACTTAAATTTTCTTTTTCAATGCCAAATTTTGAAATAAAAATGTTTTTTTTTTTATATCAACCAGTTTTAGGTTTTAAAATGCAGTCGTTTTTATAATTTTTTTTTTTCATATAAATTCTTTAAATCCTCACTATATTCAAGAATTTATTTACAGTACTTTTTACAGATAGGGTATCTTATTTTTTGTTTGTTTTAAGGTATATCCACACTTTGATGCCATTTAATGTTTTGGTACAAGAAATAAAATTTAATTTGAACGATCCTATGGAGATCAATAATATAAATGATTTATTTAACATTTTACAACTAGAATTACTATGAAAAGTAAGGAAGTTCACTAAGCCGATATCTGTCTCCATTGAATTTCCCTGTTTGTTGTCATTAAGCAAGGGAGATAACTTTGGGGTACATGAGTTATTTTCCTTTAAACATTAAGACATTTTTTTTTTTTTTTTTTTGATTTAGTACCTGCCTGTGAAACAATGGAGGACTTACTTGTTAAGTTTAAGACCTGGAGGAATGCAATGAAAGTAAAGGTCTGAAAGTGAATGTTACGAAAATCAAAGTCATAATCTATGGGCGTAGTATTGCAAAGCTCACAATAAAATGAAAGTTCCATTACTTAGTATGTTGAAAAAGAATTTGGTGCAATTTAATTTTTTGTGGTATCTGTAAATATCGGATACTAAAGAAATGCAGTGGAGTTACTCGTAGGTTGAGAGATGATAACCAATTTGTGTGCAACAAGTGTAAAACGATGGAGATGGATGAGATCTCAAATGTGGAGAAAGTGTATCTGGCTGGAGGTTGTTGAGAAGTTTGGTTACCTTGGTGATACTATTGTTGCACAGAATGGAGCAGGAGTTAATGTGATTGCAAGAGTAAGGTGTAGATGGAGTAAGTTCAGAGAACTTCTTATTAACTAGCAGAGCATTACCAAAGACATTGCTAAGGCTGCTGCAAAAAAGATGAGCTCTCTTTACCATGCTCCAAAATTACTCACACCAGAGAGCATTCTCTATCTTTACAAAGCCACAATTTACTCATGCATCTGGGCTGCTGCATCAACCATTAGTCTCTTAGATGATCCCCCAAAACAACCTCAAACCTAATAAGTCTCACACTATCGATAAAGCTCTAATCACAATGTTGCATCCCTATGCCTTTTTTATATATATATTTTAATGCAATGTGCTCTGATGAACTAACACTTGTGCCTCCTCGGCATATATACTCCCGACTAACCTGATACACAGTAAAATAAATCCTTTGTTGCTGAAGACCTTACATGCCGGAATGCTTTCTACTCTGTTTCTTCCTTCAGACTGCTAGACTATGAAATTTCATCCATTTCTTGCTTCTCTTACTATTTCTTACTAACCTGCTGAAGTTTAAATACAATGTGAACTAATATCTTGCTGCTCAACTCCCTACAGTTCCCTCTTAGACACAATCCAAAATAGTATCACTTTATGTTCCAAATGGCGACATGCCTTGTTTGGGATGAAAAAAAAAACCCCCCAACAAAACAGTTTACCAAAGAAAGAATTTATTAGACATGTACACAGTGTGATGATGTATAAACTTGGTTGAGGACATGCGTTGCATGGAAAGAAATGACATGAGAATAATATGATCGATGTGTAATGCCAGTCTTAAAGAGAGGATTAGTTCTGATGACCTCAGAGGAAGATGAAATCTGGACAGCACAGGAAAATGTGTGCAGAGTAGGAGACTTTGATAGTATGGCTACGTTAAAAGAATGGATGCGAGTTCTGGATGTAGATTTGTGTGTAACAAGTGTAATATGATGTAGAATAGTTGAGATAACACGTTTAGTTCACAGGGAAATGCCAAGAAAAACGAAGAATTGATAAAAATAGATTTAAAAGAGATGGATAAATAAACACCTGGCCAGAGATAGGTTATATTTTGTAAGTCAATTTCTTAAAGCCGTCGTACATATATCAGCATGGAAAACTAATGTTAAATTAAATATGATGATGATGATGATGATGATGCATCTTACTTTCGGTATTCCTTGGTGCATATTTCCGCATTGTTATCAACCTTCTAAAACTTGTCTATACAAAGAAACAAGTTGACTGCTGATTGTTAGAATGACTCATCGCATAAGTGTTTAGGACAAGAGATCACATATCTGTAGTTGTGAAAGAAATAGCGTTGTTGGAACGACTGTTTATGTAATGATAGTTGATTTCATGAATTTTATCTACCACAACCTGGAATGTTTATTTTTACTGAATGCGTTTTCTTATTGTAAAAAGCGTCGGAAGATATTGGACTGTGCCCAATAAGAGAGTAGAAAGGGGACCTTATAAGGTGTTTATTTTGATCAAAATTGCTTGTTTCCCCTTTCATCGGATTATTTCGATTATCGATTATTGATACTTATTGAAGATATTCCGATACAAAACCAGGCACATAAAGTACCTTTGTGCCAAATTTCATAAAAATCGGTCCAACCGATTTTGAGTTTATAGGAAACGAACTCGCACACATCGACACACACACACACACAGATCCTTAAAATTCTTAGCGGTTAAGTTAAAGGGAGATAACCATACTATTTTATCTATTATCCAAGGGGAATAATACCGTATGCAGAGTCGACCATCATGAAAACATTGAGAATAGTTAAGAAGAAAAAAAATAAAGGGAACCATAGAGTCTGCCAAAATTCACCACAGAATTACCCCACCCTATATGTAACACGATGTAACTTTATTATAAATTAGTATTATAACTTTTGTACCATTTAAAAGAAGGGCAAAATAAACCAGTAATAATTTTTTATAATTTTTTTCATCGTACGAAAATAATGAAATTGCAAGACGAAAATCGTGTTTACATAATTGGTGCTAAAAATCTGAAAAAAATCTTAATGTACGTACTTGTTACTGCATGAAAATGTCATATTCCAAAAATCACGTAAATCGATCTAGTAGTTTTTTTTTTTATTTAAGAAAATCAAATATTATCAGACGTTTTATCGAAGATTTGCCACAAGCCATCTTGTTTGAGAGATAACGGCACTAACAACCCCTGGCGGAAATAAGGTGGAAGTATGGGTCAACAACGGCAGACCATCGACTATTTTTAGGGTTTTTTTTTTCTTAATAAATTAACTTATTTAATAAATCCATAAATTGACTTCTTTTAATAAAGAGACTGGGAAACAATAGTTTTTTTTTCTTTGTTCTGAAAACAGACTTTAATTCCAAAAATGTTTCATTATGTTAATTTTTTTTTGTATTATAAAAAAGTGTTTTCGACATTTAAGAAAAAAAAAAAATTAAACTAGTCGATGGTTCAATGCTCGCTTAATAAAGTCTATTAAAAACAAAAACAAAAACGTTTTAGACATTCTCGTTATGTTAATTTCTCATTTTGTATTTCTTTTTAATTCCAAAAATGTTTCATTATGTTAATTTATTATTTTTTATTTGTATTATAAAAAAGTGTTTCCGACATTTAAGAAGAAAAAAAAAAAAAAAAAAAAACTAAAAATAGTCGATGGTCTGCTGTTGTTGACCCATACTTCCACCTTATTTCCGCCAGGGGTTGTTAGTGCCGTTATCTCTCAAACAAGATGGCCTGTAGCAAATCTTCGATTAAACGTCTGATAATATTTGATTTTCTTAAATAAAAAAAAAACTATTTGATCGATTTACGTGATTTTTGGAATATGACATTTTCATGCAGTAACAAGTATGTACATTATAAAGATTTTTTCAGATTTTTATAGTAAAAAATATTACTTGTGGACCATTTATAGATTTGCACCCAAATCTGATGTCACGGAAACATGCAGTCCATTTTTCACAATCGTTTGGCAGACCCTAGAGAACGACATTTAAAACCAGACAAATATTAGTGCCACTAAATTTTCTTGCTCACATGCCCTTATTTCAAATTCGATGAACTATTTCTCTTCTCATAAAAATGTTTGGAATTTAACTTTGATGATTTCAATCCAATCGCGTTAAAATAATTCAATAATAATAATAATAATAATAAAAAAGTAATTAATTAATAATAAAACGTGTTTTTTTTTTTTTTTTTTAATATAATTTGAATAATTTGGTTTCCAGTAGGATCTTCCAAACGATTGTGAAAAATGGAGCGCATGTTCCGGTGACGTCAGATTTGTGTTAACTATACGAACTATGGAAAAGCAGAAGCGATTTAAAACCTTTATCTTCTTCAAATTACAATTAATAATTAATCTTTTTTATAATTTTGTTAGGTTTGAAGATTTACACAGTTTAACGATTAATAATATTATAAACATTTGTATATTAAATATGAAATTTTTACTAAATATGTACGAGTGTTAATTACTGGCCTCCATACTTTTGTTCGGTAAAAAGAGACAAACAAAATATAAGAGGGGTCTAAAAATTGCTTAATATTTGTGCAATGATATTTTCAAATCGGTTTTAATCTGGTGATAAAATAGCTGGCAAGAGTCATGTTTATATTAAAATTTTATATTAAAAAAAAATTTAAATACAATTAAAAATATATGCTGTAACGGGACATTTTGAAATAATGGAATTTTATTCGTTTTAATCTTTTAAAAATAAATTAATTTTTAGGAATTTTCTTTTTTCTTAGCAATTCAACTGATTATGACATATATTAATTAGAAAAAAATGCTATAAAAAACATATTAAATTTATATCAATTTTTTAATTGCAACTTCAAGGTAAGTTTTTGTTCAATACCTGTATTTAAATTTTTAAAAATTAAATATTTTTTACTTGGTTGAACTCTTATGTTTCATAATAAATGGTAATTTCGATAGATTTAAATATATTTTGTTCAAAGTTCGAAAAAATAAATATGTGTGTGTGTGTGTGTGGGGTGGGGGGGGGTACACCCACTAAAAAAAAGTATTTCCATTCATATATTTTGCGGAAACTGCATTTTATATGGAATTTCATTCTAAAATGGATAAGTATCGATAATTTCACAAAAATCTGACCATTAGTTGATTTTTGCTAGATTTATTAAACACAGGTATGTTTTCACATTTGGAATGCCTACTACATGGGAACAACGTCATTTTAAAGCGCCAATTATGTAAACACGATTTTCGTCTCGCAATTCCATTATTTTCGTACGATGAAAATTTTTTTTAAAATTATTACTAATTTATTTTGCCCTTCTTTTAAATGGTACAACATTTATATTGATAATATTAACTTATAATAAAGTTACATCATGTTACATATGGGGAGGAGGGGGGGTAATTCTGTGGTGAATTTTGAATGTGCCTGACCCACACAAAAACTACCTTAAAAGACTTGTTTTCTAGGAGTTTTCGAGTGTGCTAAAAGCGAATATCAAATTTAAAATCGGTGCCAGCAACTATTTTTCACGGGACTGAAAAGATACTTTTCCGCATGTTTCGTGTAGTATTGTAACACGGCGGTCATATGTGTTCAAAACAGAAACAACATAATGATTTTTTAAGGTAATGAAGACTTAATCTTTTTTTCTGTTCATAAAAACATATATGTGCACTTGCGCATACAACAATAACCACCACTTATCACAAAATATTGCGTTTAAATTTTCCGCAAATAAGTAGTTTTCCGGATATTAAGCAATGTAATTTCTTATGTGGTGGCCATTGCAAAAATATGTGTGTGCCTGTGCGTACAACAATGGCCACGACTTATAACATAAAGAATTACATTGCTTAATAGTTGGAAAACCACTTATTTGCAGAACATTTAAATGCAATATTCATTTTCAACATACCTGAAAACCTACAGCGTCGTCATTTAAAGGAAAATATCAAGGTGGAAACCAAGTACAATTTTACAAATATAGACAAATATGGCCGCTGCGTTACACTACTACATGAAGCATATGGAAAAGTATATTTTCAGTATTGTGAAAACTATCCCCAGTTTTAAATTCGATATTTGTTTTCAGCAGACTCGAAAACCTCTAGAAAACAAATTTTTTAAGGTAGGTTTTGTGTTGGTCTACCAGGCTATAATTACCCAGTAATAAAGTAAAATGGATATTTTTTAACCTAATATTTAATTCCCATTTAAAAACTTATTGGTCTACGGCTGATACTCTAATAAGCTAGTTAAGCTTATCGGCAGTAGTAGGCGATCTTCTGGGTCTGTCAGTGCAAAATACCGTAGGTTCATATCTAAAAAGATATTTACAAAAAATAAACTCGATTTTTTTCTTAGTACTTATTAAGATAGAGTCGACAGATCGATTTTTTTTTTAATATGCTGTTTTGAGAAAAACAACAGTACTTACTTAATTGCTATATCGAAAATAGTATTATATCCAAAAATTACGAAAATTCATCAAGTAGAAAATTATTTATAGTTAAAAGTAATTTTTACAGAAAATTGGAGGAAATGGCATTTTCCCCAGATGTGGACACTTTGAAGATTGCGAATATAGGGAACATACTTATCTCCCTTTTTGCCACTTTAATGGTTGACGTACTGTTTTAGACCATAGCGACAGACATTTTTTTTTTTTTTTTTACTAAAAACACAATAGCAGCAGTTGTTCTATTTGATGAATTTTCGGAATTTTTGGATATATTACTATTTTTGACATGACAAGTAAGAACTTGTTTTACTTAAAATCACATATTAAAAAAAAAATCGATCCATCGAAGCTATCTTAACAAATACTTTTTTTCTTTTTTATAATTCTCTCATAAGTCAAAAAAAAGAAAAGAAGCATAATCGTTCGGACAAGAGATCTTAAAAATCACAAAAATAAGAATGAATGCACAATTTTTTTTTTTTTTTTTTTTAAATTTTTTTTTTATTACATTTTCACCCCAAACAAGGCACATTGCCACTTTGGTGTAGGGGGCTACTATCAGGGGAAACATCTACTGGAGTACTATGTAGGGATTAGGGCAGCGAGATGTTGGTTCACGTTGCACTTGAACTTATGCATGTCAGTACAGTTGGGGAAGCAGTGACCTGGAATGGAATTCCAAAGTCTAGCAGTTCTGGGGAAGAAACTACTGGAGTAGAAAGATCTTTTACATCTAGAGATCTCTACAGTGTGGGGGTGGGATTTTGCAGCTTGTCGGGTCTGTCGAGGGTGTTCACGTCGTGGGGACACTAGTGCTTGCAGTTCTTCAGAGCATTCACCATTATAATACTTGTAGAACAGGCAGAGGGATGCAACGTTTCGACGATGGGACAGAGGCTGAAGTTTAGATGCCAGTTTAGGGCCTATCAGATTTGCGACTCTCTTTTGAACCCTGTCAAGGAGCGAGAGACTAGTAGCCGATGCACCGGCCCAAATATGACAGCAATACTCCATACATGGGCGAATAGTGGCCTTATAGAGGTACAGGATACTTTCGGGTGTTAGAAGTTTTCTAGCACGGTAGAGAGAGCCCACCTTCCTTGTAGCGGCCCTGGCAATGCCCTCGATGTAATTGTTCCAACTCATGTTTCCTGTGAACGTTAGGCCAAGGAGCTTGAGAGACGTACTCTCAGATAAAGAGTCGTTGGCCATTGCTATAGGTGGTAGAGAAGGTTTCTTGTAATTATTGAATGAAACCAGTTTTGTCTTGGTGGCATTGAACGTTACCATCCATTTTTGTCCCCATTACACTACTGATTGGAGGTCATCCTCTAGTGTTTCTGCCATTACTTTAGATATATGTTCATTTGTTTTCCTGTTGTGCCTGCTATAGAGTGTGGTGTCATCAGCATATATACCCATCTCAGAGGCAATTTTGTCGGGGAGGTCATTTATGAATATCAGGAACAGCAGAGGTCCAAGGATAGATCCCTGGGGCACTCCCGCATTTATATCATATTGTTTAGATGTACAACCGTCGAGGACAACCTGGATTTTTCTCTTATCTAAGAAGGATTTAATTATGTTAAGTATTCTACCAGTGATACCGTAAGATCTAATCTTCCTGAGGAGACCCTCATGCCATACCCTGTCAAAAGCCTTAGATATATCTAGAGCTACCGCTCTGCCCTCTCCCACTTTGTCCAGTGAATGGTATATGCGTTCAGAGATTACAGTGAGGATGTCTGCCGTGGAACGGGCTTGTCTAAATCCATATTGATGGTCGGTCAGAAGTTTAGCATCTGTAAGGTGCTGGACTAGAGCATGGTTAATTAAGGTCTCAAATATTTTGGCAAAAAGTGGGAGGAAGCTAATAGGGCGATAATTTAATGGGTCAGTTCTTTCGCCAGAATTCTTGAATACTGGTACCACAGAAGCAGTTTTCCAACAACTCGGAAAGCAAGATTCATTAAGGCATTTGTTGTAGAGTTTGGAGAGAACTGGAGCTACTTTGGCTGAGCACTTTTTTAATAGCACAGCTGGGATGAGGTCGGGTCTACATGCTTTGGAAGTGTCAAGGTTTTTTATGATAGCAGCCACCTGAGCAGGGGTGATTTTCAGATCGTCTAGCGTGGCGTCTGTCTGCATAGGAAATTGAGGTAGGGGGTGGTTTAGAGGGTCCAGTGTGGAGTTTGAGGCAAACCGACTGGCAAGCATGTTAGCCTTCTCGGTTGCTGAGCAAAGAACCTCGTGATTGTTGGTTAGTGGGGGAATTGTTGATTGCCCATTATTTACTACACTGTTGTAGATTTTCCAGAAGTCACGAGTTCCTAGTTTTTGTGCTTCGATGTGTTTTTTAGTGGTTTCCGTAAATTCCCTCTTAGCTGTCGCTATTTCTTTCTTAACGTTACTTCTAGCTTCTATGTACTTCTGTCTGTTTGAACTGGACTTATGTCGGTTAAACCTGCGGAATGCATGCTGCCTTTGAGCAATGGCAGTTGCGCAAGTCAAAGTAAACCATTGGGGAGAGTGGGGCTTGCTATAGAATTTCCGCATGGGAACATGCGCTTCGATTGCAGTTTTGAACCATTCAGTGGTCTCGGTTGCACACTGTTCAGCAGGAAGAGAAAAAATATTTCCCCATGGGGCGTCTTTGATAAGATCTCTGATAGCTTCCCAGTCAGCCTTTTTATAATATCTCGTTGTTTTGAGCACTGGCTCTTCAGTTTTGGGTCTAGAGTTTAGGGCGATTTCAACCATTATCACCGCATGATCAGCGTTCCCAAGTGGGCTGTCGGCTTTCGTTACACAATCATCAGGAACTGTGGTCAAAAACAGATCTAATAGTGATGCGTGTTGTTCTTCCTGATCAGGGAAGCAGGTTGGAAAAGTAACAATTTGCGATAGGGAGTGAGATACAGAGAAGCTATGAGTTGCACTGCCTGTTGCATCTGTGTAAGTAGAGAATCCAAGCCAGTTTTTGTGATGGACATTAAAGTCGCCAAATACATGTACTTGGGCGCTAGTGTCGAAGGAGAGTGCTGTGTCTATGCTGTCAGATACTTTGTTTATTATGGTGCAGTCTTGGGTCGAGGGAGAGCGGTAGAGAAAGTAAAAGTAGCTAATGTTGTGTTGCATGATTAGTCTAAAGCACATAAAGGCTTGATCATCCGTTTCTAGATTTGTTTCTCTAGTCAAGGGAAGGGTATTACGAATGTAAACTCCAAGTCCGTGCATATGTCTGTCAGAGTCCTTACGGCAGAGTGGGAGATATCCAGGCATGTTAAAGTAGTTAGAGGGGATGGAGGAGTGTAGGTTAGTCTCACTTAGTGTTAAGATATCCAAGGTATTTGTTAGGAGAAATGCTTCAACATCAGCTAAATTAGTTCTAAGCCCACGGATATTTGTGAATGCAAGCCTCAAGGGAGGAGGCAAGTTGGATTTGTTTGACCCTAAGCCTGGTTTAAGCTTATTTTTAGATTGTACTGTCATCATGTTTTTTAACGAGTTTCAGTTGGGTTAGGGGAAGCCGAACAGGAGGTTATGCAGAATATCACACATGCATCACAAGTAGACCATCAGCTGACCCTCCATCAACTAGGACTGTGGCCTCAGGAAAGCCCACCGGGGATGAGTGCAGGGTCCCTTTCCATGCGCGCCATGGCACTGCAAACATCCCGATATTATTCAACTGTTGATGGAGCAGCTGCTCTAAGCGCTACCAAAGAGTTAGGGCACCTGTACTACCAGTCGGAAACAGCAGCCAGTAACTGTCAATCCGGTACCCTCAACCCATCAGAGGAAGGTCAACCCAATCTAATTGCTCAGGCATATGTGGTACTCAAGCATTCTCAAGTGCCCAGCTTTAGGGGTGGGGTGAGTCGGGAGTGGGGAAACGGCGTTCATTGCCCTAGACAAGAAACAAGATCTACCACTGGGTGTTTCTGTCGAATCACTGTGATAGTATCTCTGCGCCTGACTAATAGGCAAAGAAGGAGTATGGAAGCCGGGCGATAGGCAGGACCTATCTACTCCTTAAGCATTTTAGGTTTGCAAACCGGTAATTTGATTGAGTCACCAGCTCTAGGAAGGTTGTCATCCAAGACTGAAGAGGCCTCCCTCCTCTTTGGTTTAGTTTCAGAGTTTTCCTTCTCCTAGACGGATGATCTGGAAAGATCTACTGGGTCCGTCACCACTGAGAGGGTTTGCTCTGCGCCTGGGTTCTAATCCAGGTATTTCTGCGACCCCGCGTGGTTAGTTAATGTTATTGGGTTAGTTTGTAGAGGTTATATCTGCTAAATAGTTACACTCCTGAAAGTGGATTAGGGACATTGTTATTTCATTGTTACTGGATAAAGGGGTTGAGTAGAGCTCATGCAGTGTAAGCAACTATGATTGTAAGGAGGCTTGTTAGGAGGAGATAATGTGGTTTGAGGCTTTCTCTTTTGTATATATATATTTTTTATTTTTTCCTTTTATTTTTTTATTTTTTATTTTTTTATTCATGTGAGCTTGGGTCTAGTATAATATTAGAGTGTGAGTAGGTGTTAAGAATTGAACTACGAGTTGTGCCCAAACTATATTTTAGATGATAGCAGGGCATGAGATGCGAGTGCAATATAGTACGGGTAAAACAGTAAGTTTTGAGTCATGTGTAATTTGGTAAATAGATATATGGGCTGGTTTTAGTAGGTAACCTGGTTAAAAAAGGGCATTACTATGCTTCCATTTCCATTGTTACTGGGAGAGGGTATAGGTAAAAATTCGTGCAGTGGAAGCAGCTAAATTTGCTACAGTATTGGATTGAGAGAGACGAGTTAATGTATGGTTAGATATAGTTTTGTAAGTTTAGGAATGGATGATTAGATATGGTTTAGTAGGTTTAGGATTAGGATAAAGTGTTAGGGTATGATTTACTTGTTAATAGAAATTCTGATTTGGTGCCCAAACCGAATATTTAGTAAGACTGAAAGATAAGATATGCCCAGTATAGATACAAGAGAACATTTGATATGGAGTACAGTTATACCTGATAGATATAGGTTATTGCATATGTTGTAAATATAGTTAAATATAGATGGATGGATAAGTAGTATTGTATACGAATGCATGGAATTTTGGACAATTTGAGTAAGTTGCCTTTAGAATACAACGAAGGAGAATGACTTCGCCTTTCTCTTAATATCCGGAAGTTTTTATTTCAATGAGTACCGGTTTTGTTTGTGTAATGATTATTGCAATACTATCTCTTAATAAAGAGATATTAATGGTTGCTGTTCATTATAGATTACTTTAAGTCAATGTATAGGACTATGGCTAGTAAGTATTTACTTAGAAGCTTGGTTATGGGTTAGGAGTTTTAATCAGGAGCATGCCTAGGAAATTTTGGTTGTTAATGGGTATCGATTTACGAGTCTGTTAGGGTCAAGGGCGGAGAGCAAGGACCCCTCTAAGTTACGTGAAACGGATTAGGTTTAGTGGCAACTTGAGAAATAGAGCAGTTTGATTTCTTAGTGATCAGGAGAAAGAGAATTTAAGTACAAAATAAAAAGGTTTGTCATGCAAAACAGACAATGCAGTCATCTTGGAGGTAAAGTATCTATAGGGGGTACTTAGTATACAACCAGCAGTATTTTTCAGTTTTGAGAGGAATTTTAGGTACAATAGTTTCATGGTTTGTTGTACAAGTCCGTAGTCTAGGTCAGGGACGAAGCACTTCTAATATTGCAACTGGGTGTATCTAATTTTAAAAGTAGTTGAATAGAGTATTATGAGGTGTTCTACTTAGCTTAGCGATAGAAAGAAAATTTAAGGTAATATTCAGAGTGATATAAGCAATTTCATGAGGATTAGATATATGATCACTGGATGTTATGCTGCTCAGAAGAATTCTTGTATCTATTCAGAAGGATGTCTTGGTGATATAAAATTTGAGAAATTAAGAGTCTGAGGATACAGAAAGTTGTGAGCTGATGAGGATTCAGTACAGGCGATTATATATAGTTAACAAAGGTGGTTTAGTTTAGTACGCACGTATTGTACATATTAAGTATACTGCTTCAGTTCTATCCTCTATTGTAAAGGAAACCCCGTCTGCATTTCGATTGGCAATTTTGTCAAAAGAGGAAATTTAAAACAGCTTATCAAATTTTTGATGATATCAGTTTATAGACAATTGTACAGACTGATAGAATGTTGCGTCAGACATAGGAGCCCATCGTCCTCGTATTTTGATGAAATGATGGATCAAGGGATCAAGAGCATAGGTGTCCGGAAAGGAAATGGCAGTGTACAAGGAAGGGGGGGGTCACTGATATCTTATTAATTGAGAAAATTAACATTTAAAAAAAAAAAAAATCGCCTTGCGATGGCTGATTTATATTAAGTAACGTACTTTAAAGTTTTCATATCCTCTAAATAAATTAGCATAATTTCTTTTTTTTTTTTTTTTTTTTTTAACCGAGTTTATCTTTACTATAGCATTGACTTATTATTTAAGTGAGATGGGATTTGTAAACTGCGAAATGGTCTATTTAAGTGGAGAAAATTATCGGTTACAATATGCCTGGAAATGTAAAGAATATTTGCTTTAAATTTCATGCTAAACAGTTAAAGATTTTACTTAGCTTTGGTTTTCTTTTCTTGGACACTCGAGACTAAAAACCAGGGTGGTCGTTTCTCTTGGCCCCGCAAGGTCAAATGGCATTTGTGGTACCAAGATGCTATCTATTCAGTAGAGGACTGGGTAGGGTACTTTAGGGGGAGGGGGGTCACTTAGTGAAAAGTTTTCCATTTGGCGGCGTGACAATGTTTCCTCGCTTGTGTATCGTTTTCAGAGATATTAATGTTAGCAATTGAATACGCGTTCCAAACTATAATAGCATATATAACGTACAAGGTGAAAAGCGGAAAAACTGAAAAGGAAATGTGCAGTTGTTACTACAGCTTTCAAAAAGAATTTAAGTCATATTCACCGTAAGGATTTGTTGAAATAAGTTAAACCGCCGTGAAGGAAAAACCATCAATAAATTAACGAATGGTAGAGTTTCAGGTTTAACTCAATAAATCTAATTATTTATATGTTTTTTTTTTTTTAAATATATGCAATAATTGGACATGCAATAAGTCTGGATTTATAACACGGTGGAAATGATTTTGAAATAAAGTTTTCATATCCTCTAAATAAATTAGCATAATTTCTTTTCTTTTTTTTTTTTAACCGAGTTTATCTTTACTATAGCATTGACTTATTATTTAAGTGAGATGGGATTTGTAAACTGCGAAATGGTCTATTTAAGTGGAGAAAATTATCGGTTACAATATGCCTGGAAATGCAAATTATGAAGTCTCATCTCAAAAGATTAAAAAAAATAATAATAGTAATACCATTTGGTACATATCCGACAATGGAAGACCAGATAAGAACACAAAATTGGATTTATAAAACCACTAGCGAAGGCTACCCGGCGTTGCCCGGGTGTTTGGAGGTGTATGTGGAAACTCTGGGGGTGGGGGAGTTAAAAAAATGTTTTGGTAGATAAGTATGAGGATCGAACCCGAACCGTTGAGGCAAAAGTTGTAAATTAAAGTGTGAAAAAAAAAAGTGCGACATTAACGATTTCCCCACCGTGAGATGCTAACGGAAACACGTTTGAATTTATTTAATTACTTGGATTTGGCAGGTGCCCGTTTTAATGAGTTAATGAGGTCAAGTTTGACTGCGGGATAGTATTTCATTTACTGCGGGAATGCTTCCCAAGATGTTATAGGAAAAAGACTAACCCACATGCGGCGAGCGACAAATGTTGAATATTTATCCTCCCAAAGTCGAGCAAATTAAATAGACAGGTGAGCTTCGTTGTTAACTGTGAGATATTACGATTTATATGTGATATAAAAAATTTTAAAAAGTTGTTAGGCGACCGACCGCTTCTCTGTAAAAAGGCTTTTGTAGACATACAGAAAAAGCGAACACACATACATACATTTTTGCTTTTATATTTATAGAAGACTAGCGAGGGGTACAAGGTGTTGCCCGGGTGTTTGGGAGGAGGGTTGAAAAAAAAAAAGTAAGTATGAGGATCGAACCCAAACCCAAAGTTGTAAATTGAAGTGTGAAAAAAAAAATGCGATGTTAACCATTGACCCACCGTGACATGCTAACAGAAACACGTTTGAATTTATTTAATTAGTTGGATTTAGCAGGTGCCCGTTTTGAATGAGGTCAAGTTTTGACTGCGGGATGGTATTCATTTACTGCTGTTTTTTCCCACCCTCAAGATGTTATAGGAAAAAGACTAAGCCACATGCGGCGAGCGACAAATATTGAATATTTATCTTCCCGAAATCAAGCAAATTAAATAGACAGGCAAGCTTCGTTGTTAACTGTGAGATATTACGATTTATATGTCATATAAAAAGTTTTAAAAAGTTGTTAAACGAGCGACTGCTTCTCTGAAAAAAGCCTTTTGTTGACATACAGAAAAAGCGAACACACATACAAACATACATACATTTTTGCTTTTATATTTATAGAAGATAAAATCCAACCTTAATTGCCTTTCGGGGCCTGTAGCACAGTGGGTTGAGGCGTTGAGTTACTACAGTTCTAGGTGAGCATCGGCTGAAGATAACGGTTTCAATCCTACCCTAAGCAGGCCAGATAATTAAATGGCCAAAACGTGGTGAGACAACTGTGGAAGGCAGTAATTACTGGGGATAAGTTATAAGACTCAGCATTTCTATACTGTCACGCTAAATCACCTGAAGAAGGCCAGAGGATGAGTTGGCCGAAACGTGGTGAAACAATAACAACTATGAGGATGAGAATAACAGTCAGCAAAAACTAATAAACGCACAAATAATTTTGTAATAAAATTAAAACAATAACAAGATTTTTTGGTTCCTTTCGCTCAAAAAAACAAACAAAGCGGCATTTTCAGATTGAGTAAAGGAATGCAATTCAGTTGGATCTTCAAATCAAGTAACACCATTTACTTCTTATGAATTTCAAAACCGGAACTGGTTTGAATAAGTAAATATGCTTCATTGACAGTTTTATGCCTTTTATTTCCCACTACTGACTTCGGTTTGTGTTTGCGCCATTTTTTTCTGCATGTTCAAAATATAGACGTTTGCATAGTTCCCAGTGGACTACTTCATAACCCAGTTCTTTGTTTTTTTTACTACTATTACTACTACTACTTATATTATTATTATTTACTCACTAGGAGTTCTCATGCAAGTCATTATTAGAGCTATGACAACAGCATATTCTTTTCCTTGTTTTGATTGTCAGCTATATATCCATTGATATCCTATATGTTTTGATGTAGAATGATGTGGTTCTCGTTGATTAATTGTATCTAACTTTGTCAGATATATACTCGAGAGTCACTACAATGAAAAGGATATGCTGTTGTCATATCCCTAGTCATTATCAACGATTGCTTACTAGAAATAACAAGTGATGTTCTGAGTGATGACTAGTTTTCTCAGATTTCTAATACCTTCCGCTTCATTGTAAATTATTTTGTGTTATTGCAACAGCCATTTACCATTAATTTATCAATGGCAAAGCCGATGGCCTTCTCTGGTTTTTAAGTGGCAATATGATTCCAATATTCTTCACACGTTTCCAGTGGAGATTTAGTTGGGTTTCTCCTTTCTCAGTATTTCTATCCTGCTTAACCATTCATAACTACTTTGCATAATCCTAGCCGAGGCCGATGTCTAATACATGTGTGTATGTTTTAAAATTAGGAACAAATTAGATCATTGGATTTTTGTCAGTTTAAGTTCCTTTGGGTTCGGATTATGTTCTTTCTATATTTATTGTTCTAAACCCTGTGTATCGCTTTATTGCAGGTCAATATTTTTTTTAAATTACCAGGAAATAGAAAAATTATCATAATTTTGAAAATATTTGTTTAAATTCCACAAAATTCAGGGAAATAAGGCGCCTTGTTATGCTCTTCCAGTCTACCAAATTTCACTTCTCTGCGTTTCATAGCAATTTCAAAATTAAAAATATATTGACCTGTGAGGAAGTGATACACAAGGTTTATTTTTGTTTTAACCTAGTTGGTTCAGGTTGGTTGATATTTGTCATTCATGTGCGCTGGTTTCCTTAATATTTCGACCGTTTTCAGCAGTGCTGTGTAGCAGCCACAACGAAAGACTTATTTTCTCTTTTAGAAAAATGTCTCTATTATGCAGTTTTGTCACACACTGATCAATCAACTTGCACGGCACATTGATTTCATCTGCCTCCTAAAGAACTTTTTCAGCCCCCTTGGGAATCACGGTCGGTCAGCAGAGAGATTTCTGAAAGCAACGAGAAAAGATGTTTCTGTTTTCTTTCCTGTCCATGTCCACTGGACACTCAAGCATTGACTATCTTCATATGACGCACGTTTGACAACTAAAGAACTTTCTAACTCTTCATTTCCTCACTTGGAAGCTTTCTTCAACCTATACCAAACGGTAATTGAACAAACCATTTCACTGTTATGAAAAAGATTTTGTTTTCTTTTCATGCAGCAGTTTTTGTTACTTATAAATAATACATAGGAGTTGGTCTTAACTGATAAGAACCACTTCTGATAACTGTGTATTATATGATACCAGTTTTGAATTTCGAATTTCTCTACAATATAGCATGTTTTTTTTTTCATCTTATTAATGAGTATCGTGTCTGGTCTCTTCACTTCGATAATGTTGTTACTTTGAAATTTCATGTAGCAGAGAATTTTTTACATTCCAAATATTGCCTCTGGTTTGTGTGCATACGATATGCTTACATGTTTAAAGTTTAAAATTTGCATAGTTCCTAGTGGATTATCTTTCTCATGTGTAACAGAGCGGCTGATGCGTATTTAGCAGCAGCAGCAGTCGTATGGCACGTATGCAAATAACCTAGCCTGTGAGCGAGCTGATATTACAGCGGAGGAAGAGAAGAGAAAAGGTACCACATGGTATGACGACTGGCAAGGCGTGCCGGCATGAGATGGACTTGTGGCGACATTCTGGTGCGAGGGACTGAAGAGGATGTGTCGAGATGGCAGAGTTTTGTAAACCACATGGCAAACTAAGAGACTTTTACAATAAGCTTAATGTGTTATTTTGGAAAGTACCAAGAATAAATTCCTTTTATTTCAACTGAAAAAGCTGAGTTGAATTTCTTTCTGAAGAGTTGAAATTAATGTTTTAAATTGGCGAATACAGTTTTGTGCACACACAAAAAAAATCCCTCGTTCTGTTTCTTCCCACTGATGCATACAAAAAATTTTTTGAAAACCATACCACTATAAAACCTTCGGACTAACACTCTTACATACAGAGTCCACCATACGGACAAGAAAAAGAGGAGAAAATAACAAACTTTCATTGAAAAGGATGTTTATCACCGAAATATCTGCATAAACAAATAAATTTGTTTATATAAAAAAAAAAAAAAAAAAAATAGGCGTTGTTTTCTAGCATTCCAAAAAGTATTTTATATACGTAATTCTTCATTGCAACGCTCCTAACGCAGGTAATATTTCTGTAACATATTTCAGTTGATTGATCCAATACTGACCTTTGAAATAAACTGTAAACGAAACCAAACGTAAATCTTGAGTAAATTAAGTTTAAAAAATGTTACATAATTGTAAGTTTTTAAAATGTCATAAAAGAAAATCCATATTTTAAACTTTATTTTAATCAGATGACTTTGCGAATTTTTAAATTCAGCTGAAAAAATTTCAAACTATTTGTTAACGTTAAACTCTTTATATATTTTTTATGTTCATGAAAATGAGGTTAACGGACAAAAAAAAAAAACCTTCCAAAAACTTCAGATACCCGGATGTATATATTTTTTAATTGTTTATGTTGTTATTTTTATTGTTTTTATTTTTGCTGCTGTTGCTGTTGCTGGTGCTGTTGCTCTTGTTGCTGTTGATGATGATGATGATGATGATGATGATGATGATTGACGACAATGTAGCATAAATAGAAAGCAAGTAAAGGTTGATAAATGATGGAGAAGCAGAGAAGCACAAAACGCTGCTGAAATCCGGTCCTTGCGATCCCTAAGCATCCTTGAACCCTACCCTGCAACCAGTAAGAGGTTAAGGGGAGAGGTTAGTAAGCTCCTGCCTTGTGGACACACAATAGTATACTATTATCTTTCATGGTTGACAATACAATGCAGGTTGAATTCAAGTAAATATTAATCAAATGACCGACAGAGATAACGTCTTGCTAAAACCTGCAATTCAAGCGTCCATGAGCAAACTTCGAATCCTACCCCTACCCAGTTGAGGGACTCAGGGGAGGCTAGTATGTAATGGGTTTGAAGGTGTACGTTTCATAGTAAACGTTTTTAGTGTGAAGGGTTAAGAAAATTATGCTACAGCAAATTTTAATCCTTTTTAGGTCTCATAAATTCAGGCTTAACTCCATAAAAGTAAAACTGTTCTCATCCCATAACTTCAGTCGTGTAAGCTATATTTTCCAGTGAATTGCCTTCCTCATGCAGGCGTTTCTGTTTTGGAGCTAATTTGCTGCATTCATAATCATATTTTGTCTCTCTTCCCCATATACTGTACATTTACTGTTTTCCTGGGTTTTGTCTATTTTAGTTTTGATATAGTTAATTTTGATTGCATTGTTCTGTAAGGCCATCAATAGCGATTCAATATCTTCTAATGAGCGTTTAACTTCACAAAAGTATAACTATTCTCGGCCGATGAATTCAGTTGTGTAGGCTCAAGTCACGCAGTTTTCATTATATTGGTATATTTTTGCTTAATGGGACGTATTCAGTAGTTCGACTTCCTTATAATCACGAGCTTGCTTTAAACCATAAAATAGCTTTGTGCAAATTGCATGCAAAGTTTGGATGATGAAAATCAATGTATCTTTCAGATTGCTTCTTGCAATATCGTTGTCAACTTTATTGAGTCGTCTTCGTTAACCTGTAAATAAAAGGGTAATGAAAGGGAAGAATGTTAATAAATGAAACGTCATGAGTACGGGCGTAGACAAAAGATTAGAAAGTCCATGTGTTGTTAAATAAATGTTCTGTTAGTCGGGAAGAGAGTAGAGTTCATATACGAAGGCTAGGATGAATGTGTTGTTTCTAAGGAAAGAAAGAGTTCATATGTTTCTACGTACACTTGTGTGAAATCAAACTGTGCCTATGTAGCTGGAAATCAGGGAAACGGAAGAGAGTTCCACAGGCGTGCAGTTCTAAGAAAGACGCTTTGTTCATGGAATTTAGCTTAGGTTTAGGCACAGATAAAGAGTGAGGAAATTGTTGAGCTCTTTTTTCATTTGTGGGATCTCGTTTCCCCTTCGAAATTCCAGGCCACCCAACGCATTTTGTGTCAGCTTTAGTCCCAAAGCCACTCCCCCCATCCAATTCTTCCGGTGTCTTGGCGACCAACTCGAACTTTTGTAAGTGAACCATGACCACCCCTACAGTCACAAGAGTTTCATTCATGAGGATGTCATCGATATATGAGCTCACGGCACCATCTTCCTTCCCCATTTTTTCTAGAATCTTCCTTAGAATGGTTGACATGATCTTGGGTGCCGAGTTCAGCCCGAACCCCACCCTCGTAAGGCAGTAGGTTTTGTCTTTATATCTGACCAACTGGTACTTCCACAGTTTCGTGGAGTTGCAAATAGGCAGATTTTAGATCGATCAACTTAGAGGCACCATTCATTTGCCTTCATTCTCTGATGGTTTCACTGCATATATCTATAGCATCACCCTCAGTATGGCACTCGACATTCAGTTCAATTCTCGGGAATCTAGTACTGGTCTGAGCTTTCCTTCTGTTGGTTGCAGAACAGCCATTAATGGCAAGATGCCCAATTCAACATCATTTGTCCACGACAACAGTATTCCCTCCTCGATCCATCTGTCCACTTCTCGTTCAAAATCCTTCCTTGCTCCTCCTTTAAGCGAGTTATCGTAACATGCCACCCTGTTTGTTGACGTAGGTGGTTCATTTTTCCATGCCCACGCCACTGTCCACTGATTCCCATCGAATTCCGCTCTAAAATCCGGATCACTGATTGATATCCATTTCTTTTCTCCAACCTGTTTGATTCCTTCGTTGACCTGCTCTGTTACTGCGCATGCAGCTGGTCCAAACCTTATGCCATTGCTGCCGACTGTAACACCTCCAAGTCGGCATATTACATCCATTCCAACAATCACTTGGACGCCAGGCACCAGGTGATCAGTTACAACCGCATGGACTCTCATCCGGTGATCCTCGATTTTAATTGTGACAGTTCTCCTCCCTCGATATTTTACTCGTGACCCATCGAATGCCACTACTTCGCCATTCCCTTTCCATCCTCTGACAAGGCTAGTGTGCACCATGGTAGTGGTACAGCCAGTATCTATCAGAGCCACAGCATCTGCTGCGAGCGTGCTATTATTTCCAAGTTGGGGCAGCCGCTGGCGCTTTGGCTCCCCCTTGACAGTTTCCTGGACTCTTGCAGTTAACTGCCATGTGACCACTCTGATTACACGTGTAGCGCACAGTCCTTTCCAAGAACTTCCTGCAGTCTCTCCACAGATGCGGGCCCCCACATTCAAAACATGCACCTCGCGATATCGGGCAGCTTTTGCTCTCATCCTTCCGTGCTGTTGCCACCGTTCCTACGGCCCCAGAGGGTTGGGTACTTACTAATATTCTTGCAGTTGGAAGCAGATCACTCACCTCCAAAGTCTCGATACTTAGGACCTGCTGCAGCCTCTTGGAAATCTCCTCCAGGAATCTGGTAACGAATGCCATCTTTGCTATGTGATTCGCTACCTGTCTCCGAATTCCTGCCAGTTCCACCAATCTTTTGACTTCATTTGCATACACATTGACAGATTCCCCCGTCCACCTCTTCTTTTTTAATTTGCTGTTCGCCTCAAACGGCCCTTCTGCAAATGCCTGGATCAATCTGGCTATGATCGTCTCAGCATCCTCCTGTTCGCGCGAGCTCAGCTCCAAATATAGGGCTAGCGTGTCACCCTCCAGGAACAACGGTATCACTGTGGCAACGTCGCCTATCTTTTGGAGCTTTGCCACTAGGTTGACTTTCTTTAACCAAGCCACCACATCGCCTTCGCCACTGAACAGCTTTATCATGTTGTTCAGGCCGGTTCTCATCGCTGAAATAGCTTGAAGTGTTCCTGGATTAGGACAACAAAATTAAAGAAATAAAAAAAGAATTTGTCTTTGCAAGCCAACAACTGCCGAGTTTGAGATCACCACTGACACCAACCTTCATCTGTCTGCCTCTCACCGACGTAATCTGTCAACTCCTTTTATACGTGTTTCCCGCGTGATTTCACGTGATTTCGCGTGACTTCCACCAGAGCACACCTTTTAAAACTATGGGCGCCATCTTGATTTCTCTCTCTCTTTCGCCAACCTCGCCCAACACACATGTAGTAAGACCTCTGTTCATTTGATGTATTTTTCCCTTTCATTTTCTCCTTTCCTTCTGCTAGCTTTAAACAACAGAAACTCAGAAAAGTCTCCTGGACAACAGAAAAACAACAACAAAACGATCGTCATTCTTGATTGAACTGGTGTAGCAACAATAGACGAACACAGCAGAAGCGCAGCTCACGGATTTTGATTTTTAATCTGTGTTTGATTTATAAGCTCGGCGTTGAGTGGTACAAGCATTCAACTTCCCTTCAAGCTTGATCAGTCAAAGGCCATTTCTCAGGTGAGCTGAGCACGTGATAGAAGTTGATAAAAAAGGGTTAACACGCAGGTTACTTTCTCTTTTTCCATCCAGGAGACCAAAGCAAGCTGACTCAATCTCACAGCACTTTTTCCAACCTCGATTTTCTCTCGTGGATCACAATACCCCCGCCTCTCCCGGGCGTCTAGCCTTGGGGTGCTACAAGGAACAATATGATCTCAACATGACTACTATAGCCGCACACACGTGGACTTACTATAACACATACACCCTCGCGTGCGCGCACACACACGTTCAGCGTCTGTGTACAAGGTGCATTCTTTATAAATGAACATCCGCTTTTTTTTACAAAGAGGACATTCATCTTTTCAGAAATGAACATTCTTCAGCCCAACAACACTATAATAGCGAAATTCAGAAAACGAAAATATCGATAATAAAAACAAAAAATAAAACACTTTTTGTGTCAATTTCAATAAGGCGATGATATCTACTTAATTGTCATGTCAGAAGTACTTAAATATTACCGCATTATTTAAAAAAGAAAAAGACGAGTTTTCGATCTTTATCGTGAAAACTCGTCGCCATATTTCTTTGGGAAAAAATAACACGATATCAAGGGAAGTAACTCAGTTATGCTAAAACAAGTGAAAACGCACACTTCATTAAAAAATGGACAATCGTTACCTCCCTTTGTAACTCACTGGTATTTTTTTTAGGCACATATTTTATTTTCGCTAATTTTGGTCCAAAAATGTTTTCTTTCTAATATTTTTTTTCTGCCTCATCGTTTTTCATTATTTTTGGATATATTATTGCTGTAACATTACCATTAAGTAGAGACCATTAGTTTGCCTTCAAATTCAATCTAAAAAATTTCGAATTCCGTTATTACTGTGTAGTTACACCCATTTTCTTTACTCTACTAACGAGACATCCATTTAACACAACATTGATTTCATAACCCTTTTGCCTTCATTCATATCATATAGACTCTAACACCCTTCTCTTTTCCATTCCTTACAAGAACCTTCATTTCGAACGTGCTCCTGTCATATCAAAGAGCCTACTGTTGATTTTATATGTCGGGCCTTTCGACTCGTGTGGTAATAAAACTTTTCAAATGCACTTGTGATGTTAGGCCCAATAAGGTGTTAACTTTGGTCAAAATCGCCTGTTCTTTCTTTCATTGGATTATTTCGATTATCGATTATCGATACTTATAAAGAATTCTGACAAAACCTATCTAAGAACACTGCAAGGCCCATAAGGTACTTTCATGTCAAATTTCATAAAAATCGACCCAGCCGTTTTCGAGTCTATAGGGAACGAACTGACCCCCCCCCCCCCGAAAAGTTCCTTTTATAAAATAGTATGGATAAATTTAGGCGTTTATTCACTGTGGAATTTTCACGGGTCATGTTAGAAAAGGTATATTCATCATAGAGACATTTTTAAAGTCAATACTAGTGTCATGTTTCAAAATTATGTAAGAAACGTGAGGTTTGGTCCGTAGTTGTTTGTCTGACCTCATTTAATCAAAACCGACTGTAACAAAGGAAGTTTTATTTTCTTTCCTGGGCTACACATCTCCTCTTGTAGGAAATATATTCACATAAGACACGACGAAGTAATAGACCTGTTTCTTTACTACTGATCAAAAGAGAGAAAGAGAGGCCATTTCTCAACAACTTGCATGACTAGTTGAATCGGAAGAAACACAAACGACATACGCACACACGCACACACACATACGCACGTGCGTGCGCATATACTTATTACCTGTGAACGGAATCCAAGACAACATAAGTAAAGTAAGTCATATGTACCATAAAAGGTAAACTGCCCTATTTGTTTTGTTTCCTTATAAAATAATTTAATTATAAGCATTATTGTTGAGTAGCTATCTAACTCTCTGCTTATTTAAAGAAAAAAAGTAATTAAAAAAACATGTATATAAATCCAGCAGCTTTGTGTTAAGTAGTATTAAACACACACACACACACACACACACACACACACACACACACACACACACACACACACACACACA